>NC_138202.1:16764642-17198759 GCF_964194415.1 Vipera berus
GGGGCCAGTCACCCAACACCCAGCAGCAGCCATGCCGACTTAGTGGCCCTGTCAGACTTTGGGCTGGGTTGACCAGCTAAAGAGACTCGAGTTGTCTTGATTCCACTGAACCACAGAGCCTGGGTCTACCCAGCATGGCAGACGAACCAGAAGACCGGGAGATTTTGACCACCCCCCGATGCTCGGAACGAGCCTGAAGACCCCCAAAATATCTTCAATATTTTGTAACCAAATGAATCTGTGTACCATCCAGGGGGAAGGGGTGTAATGTATTGGGTTTTATATATGTTGTGTTTGCTGGAGTTACACTGTTTGCTAATTCAATTGCTAATACTAGTTGTGTACACTTGTAATGGTTGCTAGCTGACCCAGACTGGTTGTCTCCAGCCGGCTAAGTAGGTCTTGGGTGGGAAACCTTTGCTTGAAACCTATTGGTCGCCGCCTATTGGCCAACCGTATACATAGCTGCACAGCAGCTCCCTTGTTGCTTCTGTTTCTTCTGACCTTCAATAAAGCATGTTGCTGTTTTGAACCTTCCGTCTCGCTCAATGCGTGCAAAGAACCGGCTACACAACAATAAACATCATGAACATTATAAAGGACTTATGTCTGACATGTTGCAATCATTTTAGGTTAATGTCTTTCTCTTTGTTTTAGATCCCCATTTTCTAAAAAAAGGGTTTCAATGGTACACTAGCTTAGCAAAGCATGACATATGGAAACATACAGCAATTGATAAATTCAGGCTGTCTGCCAATGGTTTTCCTGCCTTGCAGTTAATGGATGCTGTCAATAGATGGCGCTAGTAGATGGCCAATTTGCTTCCTTCTAATAATGCTAGATACTATTTACAAATTACCTACTGAAAAAACTCAACCCAGAGTTTTTCCTTTTATCTTTCCCATCCAAAATATTTTCTGGGGAAAAAAAGTGTTTTAGTTTGCTATGGATCTAGTAATGGCTTCAGCCTACATAATTCTCTTGGAGCTGTCTGAGATTTGAACATCACACGTTTTAAAGTTGCTCAGGTTGAGTAGCACTGCTCTAGTCTAGACTCTGTGGCAATTTTCAGAAATAATAGCCCACCTCTGATTATGGCAGTCCTACATAATTTGCAGAGACAGGGGATATGTTGGTAATGGCAGGAACTGTTATGCTGCAGCAATCTCCAAACTGAGAGTTTTTGTGTCTCTTTTTTTCAGAAATCCCGAGAACAGCTGGACTTGGGGACTTGCATTGGGGCATTGTCTGGTGGTGCTATCAAACGCCGGTTTTCTGGGACTCCACTGCTCCCGCCACTTGCCTCCCGCCACGCAACTATCAGTGACCTCAGCCATGGGCCAGACTTGGAGCACTGCAGGGTAGTTTTCACCATTGAGGAATCTGCTCCTGCTGAGGTCAAAGATTCTAACCTAATAAGGTAGGGATGAAAATTTCAATCAGTGATCGTAGGAGAAGAATCCCAGGAACGGTAAAGCCTACAGCAGGGGTCTTCAAACTTGGCAACTTTAAGACTTGTGGACTTCAACTCCCAGAATTCCTCAGCCAGTTGGCTGAGGAATTCTGAGAGTTGAAGTCCACAAGTCTTAAAGTTGCCAAGTTTGAAGACCCCTAGTCTACAGATTCACTTAATGGATTTGCTTAACAACAACAACATGCACTTAATGTCTGTGGTGTTCACTTAATGACCAACACAAAAATGTTATAAAATTGAGCACACTCACATAGGGATCCACTTAGTGACTACCATGACTTATGACTGTAATACCAGGTTCAATTACTGTCTTAAGTCAAGGACAGTCTGTATTATGAAAAGCAAGGGACATGTTTGAGTGAAGCAAATGCCTACTATTATTGGAGCAGTCTGTTCTTAGAGAGTGCAACCAGATTATTTATCTACAGTTTGTAGATAAGATGCTAAGCTTTAATATGGTTCATCTGATTTTGATATATTGTCTGATGTGAACCCAGTCATTGAGGTCTGCAAACCCTAGATTTTGCATAAACCTAGCCAATTGTGGTTTATTCTGTACATTTAACATGGCATGCAATAATGTGTGTGAACCAGTCAAAAGCTACTGTTCTGTCCCAGCCTACGTGAGTCCTTGTTATGCTCACAAGGAGAAACCCCTCTTCCAACAAGCAGGCTGGAACCGCAGGAAAAAAAACAATCCCCTTTTATTATTCACAGACCTGAGTCAATGTCCAAGGCAAATAAACACAGTTCAGAGACTGGATCCTTAACATGAACAGTTGCCTTCGGCAACCAGCACCTCCCACACCTTCCCTTTTATTATTCAGCCAAGGCGTGGCTTCCTAATGCCTTCTTCTTTACCTTTGGAGCCACCCCATTGCATTCCTCTGTCCTACTCTCTCTTCTTGCTGGCATTTTCGTGCTTGCTGGATATCTCCCAGCTGTGATTCATCACTGTCCAACTCAGATTCCCAGCACAGCTGTGTCTCAGCCTAAGCGTGAGTAGAGGGGCCAGGCTCCTCGTCAGACTGTAAGTCTTGGAGCTCCTCAGAGCCTTCCTCTGACTCTGATGTCACTCCAGCCCCCCCCCCCCCGATTCCTCAGACTCAGCTGCCAGGTCCACTGGCTGGCAAGGAATCATAACATCTACACTAAAATTCCACTCAGAGCTGTTAGAATATAAGATCTTAAGAGATGCCCATCTCCTCCAGCATTTGTCAGAAATTCCATTCCCCAAATCCAAGAGACATCCAGAAATCCAGGAAAGATCATGAAGGCTGCAAAGCAACTTTGTGGTTTACCTCAATATTTGGGTATGAAAGATGACCAACCAAGAGCTAACATGTGTTCTATTTGGTTGCTTACTCATTTCCTTTCCTAAAATTATGTCAACCAATTTTATTGATTGATTATGTGCCATCAAGTTGGTGTCGGGTCTTAGTGATCACATTGATGGATTTTCTCCAGGAGGAGCTATCCTCAGTCTGGTCCTTCAGGTCTTTCAACAGTGTCTCATCATCACTATAACTGAGTCCATACACCTTGCAGCTGGCCATCATTCTTTTCTTCCATTTTTCTCAGAATTATAGACTTCTGGGTCTCTGCATAATATGTCTGAGGTAGGACAATTAGCTTTTCAATTCCACTGTGTTATAGTTGCACAGGGCTATAACTGTACACAGCTATTTAGCATATTTTAAAATAATTGTATATTTATACACATTTTTATTATTATTTTTTTCCCTTTGTATACTTCCCTGAGGAAGAAATTGTTTATTTCAAGCATGTTGGGTTTTATTAAATAAACAACATTTGCAGGCATTTTGAAGGACAACTATTTTCTTTTTTCCCCTTTGTATTAAATCCTCCATTAGAACAGCATAGCCTGTAGTCATCATTGCATCTAATGCCAGTGAATTCTATAAGTTAATAGCCCTGAATAAACAGGTTTCATATGCAAAGAGTTTCTCTTTTCCTGCATGATTTTGTTTAAATGACCCTTCAAAATTGTCTGAGCTAACAGGTGCCATCACATTTTATGGTGATGAGTTCCATTATTTAATTTTTAATGGTACGAAGGACTTTTCATTTCCCAGCAGAATCTCTTAGCCTTTCATTTCATTGTGTAACCCTGAATTCGTAGAATCATAAAGTTGGAAGGGATCTTAGATGTAATGTAGTGGGTCCGACGCAAGGAAGAGATGCCAGCCGGAGTACGTGTTCAGCTCTTTATTGGGGGGGTAGCGTACTGAGGAACAAGGGTTACCTGGCCTCCTTAAATACCCAGCCAGGTAGGCGTTCAGCCAATGGGGTTGGCCCTAGGTTTCCCACCGAAACTGAGGTTCCCGCCAAAACCGTCCAGGCCAACGTCCCCTAGTGGCTGTTGCCATGCAGATGCCTGCACTGGATACATAACATTAGAGGTTTTCTAGTCCAACCTCCTTCTCTTTGCAAGGGAGGAAACAAAATTTGTCACTGTCTGTTTTCCCCAAAAGTGGGGATCTTTGTTACTCTCCAGCCATTAAACTAAGCACTCATAGCCCCTAACCATTGTTCAAGCTACTTAGCTTTGATAGGTGTTAGAATGTAATACTTGGTAGTCTGTCACGTCCAATGTGTCTCTGTGAAATCATATTACGGAGGTGTTTCCTAAACTATTGACATGTTGTTGTTCCTCCAAATTAAAACTGCCAACACTAAACTATTTCTGGGGCCTCCCAGAAGATTTGCGTTTGCTGTAGTTTTCCCCATCTTGTTTTCCTTCCAGATGTGTTGTAGTGATATGTCCCACTATATCCCCGCATATCCAATGGTGTTGAACACTTCGAAGGCTGGTTGATTTACTTAGTTACAATAGCTAAATAGAGTCACCCGGTTCAGAGGCAATCTGTCCCCACGAGAAAGGGTAGGCGAGGAGACTATGCACCACCAGGAGGAACTTTCTGATTATACTCACTATCATGTTCTCCTAGCAGGCTTCCTGTGAAAGGGAGCAGATGGAGTGGCTAATAGTAGAAGCAAGATGCTAAACTAGATGGAGCTTTTTTTCTTACCATGTTAGAAAGAGACACAAGTCACCCTCAGCTTCTCTTTGCAAAATAAAGATGATCTTCTCCTTCTCCTTCTCTTCCTCCTCCTCCTCCTCCTCCCTCCTCCTTATTTATTTGTAAATTTATTTGTTATTTGTTTGTATTGGCTGTCCATCTTACCTCAGAATAACTCTGGGAGGCTTACAATCACAACAAATAAAAACTATATAAGCTAAAAGACATAGATCGGTTAAAACAAACACCAAACACTGCGGCTCAATTAAAAGGTGGAGAGGGCAGGAGCAGGATGGGGTGGTGGTGGGGAAGATCAGGATGGAGAGGAAACATTTAATCCTCTCCCTCTTCTTCCTCCGTATCTGCATTACTGGAATCTCCACAGCCAACCATATCTGTGCTTGGTGCTAAGCCAGATTGGGGCTGGTTAATGCTGAAATGGGAGAAACTCCAGGGAGCTCCTATGCTGTAGGCTAGGCTGGGAAACTTAAAAAAAATGAGTAGTAAATGAAACCATAGTAACGCACCCTTGAAGTTATCGTGAGATCCATTTTTATTTATTTAGAACATATAACATAAAATAACAGGTTCGAAAGGGAACGTGGAGGTCTTCTGGACCCATCCCCTACTCAAACAGGAGCCCCCTATACCCAGGGTAGGCAACCTTGGCTCTTTTATGACCCATGGACTTCAACTCCCAGAATTCCTGAACCAGCATAGCTGGCTCAGGAATTCTGGGAGTTGAAGTCCATGAGTCATAAAAGAGCCAAGGTTGCCTACCCCTGCCCTATACCATTTCAGCCCAATCTCTTCTTGAAAATCTCCAGTGATGGAGCACCCAGGACTTCAGGTGGCAAGCCATTCCACTGATTAATTAATTGTTCTCACTTTCAGGAAATATCTCCTTAGTTCTCTCTTTAATGATCTTCTACCCATTAATTCTTGTCCCGTCCTCATTTGCTTAGGAGAAGCATTTATTTATTTCAAATGATCATGAAAGCCGGTTTGGTCTAGTGTTCAAGGCACCATTCTAGAAACCAGGAGGCTGTGAGTTCTAGTCCTGTCCTAAGTATGAAAGCTGGCTGGGTGAGTTTGTGCCAATCCCTTTTTCTCAGCCCATCTCATGTCACAGGATTGTTACTGTGGGCAAAATAAGAGGAGGAAAGAGTATTAGGTATGTTTGCCCCTTGAATTACTGCAATGAAATAAGAAATAAATGAATAAAATCATGAGTCAAACTGTACTTGAAGGGGGCATGGTAAGATGTGTGGATGGCTAAAGGCAGACACACAAAGAACACTAAGCATTCTAAAATGACTATTTTAACGGTTAATACTGTAGTATTAGGGACGCGGTGGCTCAATGGGTTAGGACGCTGAGCTTGTCGATCAGATGGTCGGCAGTTTGGCGGATTGAATCCCGAGTGCCGCATAACAGAGTGAGTGCCTGTTACTTGTCCTAGCAGTTTGAAAGCACGTAAAAATGCAAGTAGAAAAATAGGGACCACTACGGTGGGAAGGTAACAGCGTCCAATCATGCCGGCCACATGACCATGGAAACGTCCTCGGAGAAACGCTGGCTCTTCGGCTTTGAAACACAGATGAGCACCGGCCCCTAGAATTGGAACCGACTAGCACGCATGTGCAGGGAAACCTTTACCTTTACTGTAGTATTTACAGGGATCAGAGAGACTGCCAGAATGATGGAGTCATTGCTTACAGCCTAGATTTACCATTAAGGAATCCTTCAAGATTATTGATTACACTGAATTCAGCATTTTGCTGTATTCTAGTGCCTGTTTTGGGTTCCTTGGTTTTCCCAGTTTGTTTTTTAAAAAATCATCCCTCCAATAACTCTGCTTTCTTTATGTGCTCTGAAACAGGGAGAAATTATTCTCTCTCTCTCTCTCTCTCTCTCTCTCTCTCTCTCTCTCTCTCTCTCTCTCTCTCTCTCTCTCTCTCTCTCTCTCTCTCTCTCTCTCTCTCTCTCTCAACCAATACTTTCCTACGTCTGGTTTCCTATCCTGCAGTGCAGTTTTCATGTGTGATCTCTTTCAAGCAAAGAGACAAATTATCCATTTTACTTTATTATTGTTGTTATTAAGGCTGTGGATGGTGTTTTTTCAAACATCTGGCTTGGAAAGAAATAACACTGCAGGAGGCTTGCTGTAGAAAGAGGATGACTTTCCCCTTCAAGGGTTCCTTGTTTTAAATATGTGAATATTTGAAACAACTGAAGCCAGTTTAAAAAAAAACAATCAGCCAAACCAAAGGGAAAAAGGAATTTGTTTAAGGGTTGTATTTTGTGAGCTGTGGGTAGAACCAAGCCAAAAAATAAATCTGACCTAATTTCCATATACATTTAAAGTTGAAAATAGTTAATATGATTAATCTCCAGTCATGTCTGCTAAATTCTCTCTTTTCTCATATGAAGCTTATGACTTGGTGATAGTTTGGAATCCCAACATCTAAGCAGGACTGGATTTCATTAGTGTTTGGTAGGAGATGCCCATAGAGATCCCAAGGTTGTCAACTAGACTGGGATGTTGAATAAAAATGTCCTGGAGGAAAGCAGCAATAAACCTCTTCTGTATTGCCTTTAACAAAAAAATTACAAGAGAGGTGTCCATGTAATCACTAGCTGAATTCAACTTGAAAGAGTCTTTCTGAAGAGCTTTCTGAAAGCTCCCGTTGCCTTGGGGCACATCTTGAGTTTCTCCAAGATAGGAGACTTGTAGAGATCCAGAAGGTGCTGAATTCTAGCTACCAAGATGACCATAAAACTGTAGAGTTGGAAAGGTTGTTAGTGGTCATATAGTCCAATTCTCTACTCAGTGCAGCATCCACTCTGATAGATGACTATTCAGGCTCTGTTGGAGCATCTCCAGTGAAGGAGAACTCGGCACTTCTAAGTGGCAGTCTGTTCCTGCTCTGCTGCCTGATAGTATGGTCAGGAAGTTATTCCTTGTATCCAACCTCCTTCTTTGAAAATGTTAACTCCTTGGTTCTGCTTTCTGAGGCATTAGAGAATAGGGCAGTGATGGCGAACCTTTTAAAGACCGAGTGCCCAAACTGCAACCCAAAACCCACTTATGTATCGTCGGGTGCCGGGTGGGCGTGGCCCATTGGGTGGGTGTGGCCCATTGGATGGGCGTGGCTGCAGTGGTAACGGCAGACTAGGTGGGACTAAAAAGTTCAATCAATTCCAACTTTGCGAGATCTTTTTTTCCCCCCCCCGCAAGAACTTGAAATTGATTGATTGATTGAACCTTCTCTTTTTTTGCACACGGCGGCGGAGGCCTAAAGCGAAAAGTTTTATAAAACCCAGCTTGAAGGCCTAGGACTGGGATGATGGCGCGTGTGCCCACAGAGAGGGCTCTGCGTGCCACCTGTGGCACGCGTGCCATAGGTTTGTCACCACGGGAATAGGGTCACTCCCTCTACAATGTGATAGCCCTTCAGATATTTGGAGATTACTATCATATCCTTAGTCTTCTCCTCTATAGGCTACAAATACCCCCATTTTTTACATTCCCCATAGGGCTTGGTTTCCAGACTCTAAGCATCTTATTAACCATCCTAGTTTAACATCTTATTAGCCCTCCTCCTTACTTGACCTAGAACTAAGGAGAAACTTCCTGACAGCTGGAACAAGTAATCAGTGAAACAACCTGCCTCCAGAAGTTGTGAATGTTCCAGCACTAGAAATTTTTAAGAAAAGATTGGACAATCATTTGTCTGAAATGGTATAGGGCAGGGGTAGGCAACCTTGGCTCTTTTATGACTCGTGGACTTCAACTCCCAGAATTCCTGAGTCAGCCAAGCTGGCTCAGGAATTCTGGGAGTTGAAGTCCATGAGTCATAAAAGAGCCAAGGTTGCCTACCCCTGGTATAGGGTTTCCTGCCTGAGCAGGGGGTTGGCCTAGAAGACCTCCAAGGTCCTTTTCCAACTCTGTTATTCTGTTATTCCTCTAATATCACTCCAGTATTGAGGGTAGTATTAAGGAATCAGGCTAGAAACTGAGATACGGTGATTTGTAATCTCACTTAGGCACAAAGCTTTTGGGTGATCTTAAGCCAGTCATTCTTTCTCAGTCCTAGAAAGGAGGTAATGGCAAGCCACTTCTGAAATTTTGCAAGAAAACTTCAGTGACTTGGCCAGGCAGTTGCCAGGAATCAATGCTGACTCAAAGGACAGTATTCCCTGACAAAAAAAGCACCCCATCTCACTTTAACTGATCACTATTATTTTAAATTGTGGTACCAAGAGGTACTACTTCAAGAGGCAACTGGAGTTTCTTGTTTTTCTTTGAAGACATTTCGCTTCTCATCTAAGAAGCTTCTTCAGCTCTGATTGGATGGTGGGGAATGGAAGGATTTACGGTATATTCCTTGCAGACAGCTGGTCATTTGCATTCTTTTAGAAAGTCATTGAGGCCACTTGGAGGCTTATCTGTGCACTCAAGGTCACCTGAGTGGTGCAAATGAGTGTGGAGCCTTCTGGGAAAGAAACTAGTTCTCCAGAAACTGGGTAAACCAGCCCCTCCTTCACCCACTAAAGACCAAGTAGACTGGTCCTGCAGTAGCCTTCTAGAGCCCAAATAGACTTTTCCCACCCTCTCTTGCCACAGGGCAGTTGGCTGCAGTTAAGGCAGCAGAAAGTTTTAAGTTGCTCTTGCTCCCCCTGCTTTTTTTTTGCCCACCCCTGGTCGTTCTGTTTCTCTGTTTAGGTAAGAAAATATCTCTGAAACAATGGCCCAATGGGTCACAGGTCATCTAGTAAGAGATATAAACACAGGTACAAAAGCTGCACAGATATAGACATTTAAAAAATCTATCGTGGATATAAAAGGTGCATACTGTAGAGTTTTCATACTCTGTTACTTTAATATTTTTCCCAGTCCTATCTGGGGTCCATGCCTGCCAAGGC
The DNA here is from genome assembly GCF_964194415.1 of Vipera berus. Taxonomy (NCBI): domain Eukaryota; kingdom Metazoa; phylum Chordata; class Lepidosauria; order Squamata; family Viperidae; genus Vipera; species Vipera berus. Next base: position 16,774,090 of record NC_138202.1, read on the forward strand.
CCTTATGGGAGTTCCCAAGATTTTCACAGGTTCACTTTTACTGTTGTGAGCAAGAGGTTACAGAATTGCCGGAAATGTCTTATCTGTCCCCTAGCTCTTGTTTGTCAGTGAGCATCTTAAGGTGGGGGTATCTATTTCATCCAACCTTTTTTCCTAGAGTCTTGGCTTAATGGGATGGATGCTAATCGCTTATTTAATATTCCCAAAATGTTGATCTATTCTTGTTTGGCAGTATTTAGGAAAAAGGCAAATTTTTATTCCCAGAATTCCATCACGTCAGCAATAACCAGGACTGCACACAATATTCTGGCATTGGCTAAGATAAGGCTATCAGAACTGGGCTGCAAAAGTTGGGGCTAGAATTATGGGGGTTTTCTGTGGTTATTTATACTGTACACTAACAGTTTATAGACTGTGGAATCCTTGGTTCTTTCTGAGCTTGGTTGTTTGTTTGTAGATGTTTCATTACTCAATGGGTAACATCATGAGAACATCATGAGTGCTGGTTGGGTAATGAAATATCTGCAAGCAAACAATCAAAGTCAGAGAGTGCCAACAACTTCACAGTTCAACTCTGAGCTACCAATATGGGGGACTTTAACTACCCTGACATCAACTGGGAGACAAACTCTGCACCACGTGGAAGATCAAACAGATTCCTAACAAACCTAGCAGACATCTTTGTCACCCAAAAAGTAGAGAAGGGAACTAGGGGATTAGCCATTTTGGATCTAATTCTCACTAACAGAGATGAAATGATAGAAGGTGTTGAAGCCACAGGAACCTTGGGAGGTAGTGATCATGCAATATTGGAATTCAACATTATGGAAGCACAAGCAATAGAACACAGTAAAACTAGAGTCTTGGACTAAGAGAGCTAATTTCAATAAACTTAGAGAGGGCTTGGGAAGGATTCCATGGATGAGAATCCTCAAGGGGAAAACAACTCAAGAAGCTGGGGAATTTTGAAAAGTAAGATAATAAAAGCCCAGAATAGCACAATACCAACAAAGAGGAAAAATAACAGCTCTCAAAAGAAACCAGCATGGCTGCATAAAGAACTCTTTGATAAATTGAAAGATAAAAAGGACAAGTATAGAAAGTGGAAAGTGGGGCACATAACTACGTCAGAATATCAGCAAATGGCCTGAGCCTGTCTTTACACAAAGGGAAAAAACAGACCAACCTATCAAAAATAGTGCCATAAAAAACAGAACAGAATCACAAGTTAAGATAGGCAAAAAATGGTAAGTGAGCACCTGTCCAGCCTAGAAGAGTTCAAATCACCAGGACCAGATGGATTACACCCCAAGGTTCTCAAGGAACTGGCAGACATGATCTCAGTACCACTGAACTATATTTTTCAAAGATCCTGGAGCACTGGGGAACTACTAGAGGACTGGAAAAGAGCTGATGTAGTTCCCATCTTCAAAAAAGGGGGGGGGAAAGGATCCAGGTAATTACAGACCTATCAGCCTGACCTCAATACCTGGGAAGATTCTGGAAAAGATAATCAAACAATGAATCAGAGAACACCTAGAGGCAAACAAAGTCATTACTAAAAGCCGACATGGGTTTGTCAAAAACAGATCATGCCAGACAAATCTTATTGCATTCTTTGACCAAGTGACAAAATTAGTGGATCAGAGGAATGCTGTGGATATAATTTACTTGGACTTCAATAAGGCATTTCATAAAGTAGATCACAACTTACTACTTGATAAGATAGAAAAATGTGGGTTAGACAGCATCACCACCAGATGGATTCGTAGCTGGCTGACAGGCCGTACTCAGCATGTGGTCCTCAATGGAACCACATCTACATGGAGGGAAATGTGTAGTGGGGTGCCCCAGGGCTCTGTTCTGGGCCCAGTGCTCTTCAATATCTTCATCAATTATTTGGATGAGGGGATAGATGGGGAACTCATCAAATTTGCAGACGACACCAAGCTGGCAGGAATAGCCAACACTCCAGAAGATAGGCTTAAGATACAGGAGGACCTGGACAGACTCGAACACTGGGCACTATCTAACAAAATGAAATTCAATGGTGAAAAAAGTAAGGTTCTATATTTAGGCAAGAAAAACCAAATGCACAGGTATAGTATAGGGGGTACCTTGACTTTTCTCTTCCATCAGGCTGACCTGGATTGATGATGGGTTTTTAAATATGTTTTAATTTTTAACTGTAGTTGATTTATTTTGGGGCTGTTATTTAATTCGTTTTTAATTTTTGTATTGTTTTTTTTATTGTTGTAAGCCGCCCTGAGTCCTTTGGGAGATAGGGTGGCATATAAGTCCCAAAAATAAATAAATAAACTGTGAGAGGGATCTCGGAATCCTAGTGGACAGTCACTTAAATATGAGCCAGCAGTGTGCTGCATCTGCCAAAAAAGCCAACACAGTGCTGGGCTGCATTAACAGAGGGATAGAATCAAGATCCCGTGAAGTATTTTTGTATTGGTTGTTTTAAATGCCCTGTAAACCACCCTGAGTCCTTCGGGAAAGGGCGGTATATAAATTTAATTAAAAAAAGTATTAATACCACTTTACAATGCCTTGGTAAGGCCACACTTGGAATATTGCATCCAGGTTTGGTCACTACGATGTAAAAAAGATGTCGAGACTCTAGAAAGAGTACAGAGAAGAGCAACAAAGATGATTAGGGGACTGGAGGCTAAAACATATAGGGAACGGTTGCTGGAATTGGGTATGTGTAGTTTAATGAAGAGAAGGACCAGGGGGGACATGATAGCAGTGTTCCAATATCTCAGGGGCTGCCCCAAAGAGGAGGGAGTCAAGCTATTCTCCAAAGCGCCTGAAGGTAAGACAAGAAGCAATGGATGGAAACTAGTCAAGGAGAGAAGCAACCTAGAACTAAGGAGAAACTTCCTGACAGTTATAACAATTAACCAGTGGAACAACCTGCCTCCAGAAGTGGTGAATGCTCCAACACTGGAAGTTTTTAAGAGGAGACTGGACAGCCATTTGTCCAAAATGATATAGGGGTTCCTGCCTGAGCAGAGGGTTGGACTAGATGACCTCTAAGGTCCCATCATCATCATCATCATCATCATCATCATCATCATCATCATCATCATCATCATCATCATCATCATCATTATCCATAAAATAACACCTTTCCGCTCAAATAACAGTAAGGCAGAGAGGCTTTATGTCTTTTTGATGAAGATGGGAAGATGCTGGGAAAATAGTCAAAGCCCTAGTATAGAAATGGCCCATTTCTTTTTGTTGCCTATCGTAGTGCCAGATCATAGCTGTAGAAAGATGACTGTTGAATGGCAGCAAAAAGATACAGAAAACCCTAACCCAGATTTCTGTTTCAGATTTGGTGTCCTTATTGTAGCCAGAAAAATGGTTTTCCTGCCATTTTTGTATCGCTTGGTTGTTTTCAACCAAGTTATCATATGTATGTTAGCCCTACATAAGATATACAGGTAGTCCTTGACTTGCAACAATTCATTTTGTGACCATTTAAAATTACAGTGGGACTGAAAAAAGTGACTTTTGAGCATTTTTCACACTTACAACTGTTGCAGCATTTCCATGGTCACATGAACAAAATTTAGATCCTTGGCAACTGGTTATATTTATGTGATCACCTTTTGTGACCTTCTGACAAACAAAGTGAATGGGGGAAGCCATGTTCACTTAACAGCCACTTAACAATTGCAGTGATAGACTTAACTAGGTCATAAAATGGAGCAAAATTCACTTAAAAACTGCATCACTTAGCAACAGATATTTTGGGTTCAATTGTGGTCATATGTTGAGGACTACCTGTACGAAAATTTATGCCTTCAAGCCTATTTTGACTCATGGTGACTACATAGTCCCTGCAATTTTCTTGGCCAGGTTTTCCAGAAGTAGTTTTCCAGTGTCTCCTTCCTAGGGCTGAGAGAGAGTGACTGGCCCAGGGTCATCAAGCTGGTTTTGTGCCTAAGACAGGACTAGAAATGCCATCTCCAGTTTCCAGCCTGATGCCTAGACTGAATTGGAGTTTGTGGTTCAGCATGTTGTCAGTACAGCCCTGGGCTTAGCATGTAAACCAGGGGTCTTCAAACTTGGTAACTTTAAGACCTCAGGGTTGGCTGAGGAATTCTGGGGGTTGAAGTCCACAAGTCTTAAAGTTGCCAAGTTTGAAGACCCCTGATGTAAACAGACGTGTTGTTTTATTTGTTTTGATGGTGCCGATTAGACAATGGAGTGTATTAACCAAGCTTTAGAAATTACTGTCTATTTATGCTGGGTATACTAAAAGCTTTAAATTATTCAGAAGATCTCACTTTGGGGGAAAGCCCCCAGGGTGGAAACAGCCATCTTAAAAAAGCCAAATGTTGCATTCTTGGCAGAGGTAAACCTAGAAAAGTTATTCTTTGAAAAGCCAAAAGAAGCATGTTTCTGTAATGGCTGTTACCACAAAATATCAATGTTGATTATTGATTAGGAAAAAACCCAAAACAAAATACCTGAATGCGTTGAGTGAAGAAATGGGCAATGAAAATTTAATTTGCACTGTGTCAACATCCAGAAAACTAGAAGCTTGGGATGGGATTGCTATATATCAGGGGTCTTCACACTTGGCCCTTTTATGACTTGTGGACTTCAACTCCCAGAATTCCTCAGCCAGCTTGCCTGTTCACAAGTCATAAAAGGGCCAAGTTTGAAGACCCCTGCTATATATAAAGGAAAGGAAGGCAGAAATAAGGGATCATGGAGGTAAAAGAAGGGAGCAACAAGGATTTAGGCAAAGGAGATGATAAGTTGGACTGATTTCAGCTATGTTGTCTAAGCAGTCTTGGTATGGTAGGGCACCTTTGCTGGCCATAAATAGCAGATGATAGGTTAACATTCTGACATCTGACAGCCCAAGTAACTAAGGAAGCCTAAAGTTTCATTTTGTGTGTTATTTTGTTTTATTGGCTAACTCTGGAACACAGGAGATAACGAAGCTCCTCCTTCTTTGATCTGGACAATGCCCACAATTATTCTCCTTTCTGTCTCTTATCCTTAACTTTTGGTTTTATTTATGCAAGAACTTAAATAATAATTTAGAAGGTATTTAAAGGGAGAAAGAACTAACTGTACAATAATATGTGCAGACACCTTTGACGGCAAACAAAAATTTGCCTTTTTTGTCACTGCACCTGTCCTCTGGAACAATCTCCCTCCACCCCCGAGATTGGCCAGGACTGCTAGCCTTTCAAGAGACCCTTAAAATGTGACTAATCTAACAGAGTAAAGAAGTAGGAGATTAGTTGAGGCTTTGAGATATTGTTAATTATATAGTGGGTGGATATGCTCAAATGCCACTTTTTTATTTTCTTCTTGTGCATTCATTTTGTAGTATCATATCGACTTTTTAACTCTGTTCGCCACCCAGAATTGCTTATGCTAGGTCAACTGCATAAATTCAATTAAATAAATAAAGATAAATGCATCCAATTAAACTTATTATAAGCCTAACTAATACTTAACAATAAAGTCTGGATCTTCTGTATACATTTATTCTGTAATGGTGATCTAATTTCAGTTCTGTCCTCCATTTTCTGAGCCTTTTCCAAATATGTTACTTCTCCTTATCTCTGTCCAATTCCCTGTACTGCAGGTCCGCACAGGTAACCCTCGATGTACAATCACAATTCAGCCCAAAATGTCTGTTGCTAAGTGAGACATTTGTTAAGTGAACTTTGCCCTGTGTTATGACCTTTCTTCGAGGGACACGGTGGCTCACTGGGCTAGGACGCTGAGCTTGTGATCAGAAGGTTGGCAGTTTGGCGGGTCGAATCCCGAGTTCCGCATAACAGAGTGAGCGCCTGTTACTCGTCCCAGCTTCTGCCAACCTAGCAGCTCGAAAGCATGTAAAAGTGCGAGTAGAAAAATAGGGACCACTACGGTGGGAAGGTAACAGCGCTCCGTGCGCCTTTGGCGTCTAGTCATGCCGGCCACATGACCACGGAGACGTCCTCGGACAAGCGCTGGCTCTTCAGCTTTGAAATGGAGATGAGCACCGGCCCCTAGAGTCGGAAACGACTAGCACACATGTGTGGGAGAACCTTTACATTTGCCTTTTTATGACCTTTCTTGACACAGTTGTTAGGTGAATCATTGCAGTTGATAAGTTAGTAACCCGGTTCTTCAAGTGAATCTGGTTTCCCCATTGACTTTGCTGGTCAGAAGTGACAACAGGGGATCCCATGACCCCAGGCACACAGCAACGGTCATAAATATGAACCAGTTGCCAAGTGTCTGAATTTTGATGACTTCACTGTGATGGATGCTGCAAAAGTGGCACGTGTGAAAAACGGTTGTCAGTCACATTTTTCAGTGGCACTGTAACTTTTTAAGTCGAGGACTACCTCTATATGCATGGCTCAGAATTGCCAGATGATAGATAGAGCATAGCATGATGCAAGCCCCTCCCCTAAATGTCCTGAAGGGCTTACATGATGTTCTGACAGCGTTGAGTCTTTCCATGGGTGTTTTCACTTGTTCCTTGACCAATCAGAGGTGTTTCTATGCTTTTTTACTTGCCCAATTCCTAAAATAAACTATGGACCATCCAAGAAATTTCTTCCCACTCCTACTACGTGACATCCTGCATCAGCTTGTTGGTCCTGAACACTTGCCTCGAATATGCTTTAAATATTGTCATTTTATAATCCCAAACCAAATTCCAAATGCTTAAAAATTCCATGCCTTTGCAATACGGAAAAGGACAAATCTAACTTGAAGTACCAAGACCTATATGATAGCATTAACAGAATAAGAATAACAGAATAACAGAGTTGGAAGGGACCTTGGAGGTTATCTAGTCCAACCCCCTGCTCAAGCAAGAAACCCTAAGTCATTTCAGACAAATGATTGTCCAGTCTCTTCTTAAAAACCTCTGTTGTAGGGACACCCACAACTTCTGGAGGCAGGTTGTTACACTGATAAATTGTTATTGTCAGGAAATTTCTCCTTAGTTCTAGTTTGCTTCTCTCCTTGATTAGTTTCCATCCATTGCTTCTTTTCCTGCCTTCAGGCGCTTTGGAGAATAGGTTGACCCCCTCTTCTTTGTGGCAACCCCTGAGATACTGGAACACTGCTATCATGTCACCCCTAGTCCTTCTTTTCATTAAACTTGACATATCTCAATTCCTGCAACCGTTCATATGTTTTAGCCTTCGGTCCCCTAATCGTCTTCATTGTTCTTCTCTACACTCTTTCTAAAGTTTCAACTTTTTTTTTATATCGTGGCAACCGAAACGGAATGCAACATTCCAAGTGTGGTCTTACCAAGGCATTAATGATAGCGTGACACTTCAAAAGCCTTCAAAATATTGCATAAGTACTTTTACAGACAGCTTCATGGTCACTTATAACAGGCTAAAACATGTTCCCCACAATGCGGAAAAGAGCAGCTAAGAGACTAGATGTACTAAAGGCCTATGGTTTGGTTGTATTTCATATGACCCTGGTTAGTTCACTGCTTAACCTCTTACTCTTTGCACTGAATGTAGAGTTTAAAAGATAATTGTAGGACAAGATGGCTACCTATTTAATATTTACAAGGTGAACTGAGTTGGATGGGGAGAAACAGGCTTCGTCTCAATCCTGCCAAGACTGAGTGGCTGTGAATACTGGCATCTCAGGTTAACCAGGTTGTTCCATCACTAATGATGGGGGGTGAGGTGTTACCCCCCGTCAATAGGGCTCGCAACTTGGGCGTCCTCTTGGATTCACGGCTCAATTTCGAAGACCTTATAGGAGCCGTGACCAGGGGGGCTTTTGCTCAGCTTCGTCTGGTGCGCCAGTTGCGGCCCTATCTGGACCGAGATGCCCTACGCACAGTCACCCATGTGCTCGTGACCTCCCGGCTAGACTACTGCAATGCTCTCTACATGGGGCTGCCCTTGAGGACCACGCGGAGGCTTCAACTGGTGCAGAATGCAGCTGCGCGAGTTGTTATGGGAGTTTCCCGATACTCCCGTGGAACACCTCTTCTCTGTGAGCTGCATTGGCGTCCGGTTGCCCTCCGGGTGAGATTCAAGGTGCTGGTAATGACCTATAAAGCTCTAAATGGCTTGGGTCCGGATTATCTAAGGGAACACCTGCTGCCGGCATCAACTTCCCATCATCCTGTGCGCTCCCACAGGGAGGGCCTTCTCAGGGTGCTGGCGGTTAAGGAGTGCCGGTGGGTGATCCCCAGGGGGAGGGCATTCTCTGTGGGCGCGCCTCCCCTTTGGAATGATTTACCGGTGGAACTTCGGACCACCCCCGATCTGCGTTCATTTCGCCGGGACCTGAAAACCTGGTTTTTTGATCTATCAGGCCTGGACTGAAGGGGTTTTAGCTTTTAATATTGTTTTAATTGTTGGGCTTAAGTAATTTAATCTATTTTAATTTTATACTATTTTTATATTGTATTTTATGCTGCCCTGTAAACCGCCCTGAGTCCTTCAAGAATAGGGCGGTATAAAAATTTAATTAAATAAATAAATAAATAAATAAATAAATAAATAAAGTTCTCAAGGAACTGGCAGACATGATCTCAGAACCACTGAACTATATTTTTCAAAGATCCTGGAGCACTGGGGAACTACCAGAGGACTGGAAGAGAGCTGATGTAGTATTTAAAAAAGGGGAAAAAATAGATCCAGGTAATTATAGACCTATCAGCCTGACCTCAATACCTGGGAAGATTCTGGAAAAGATAATCAAACAACAAATCAGCGAACACCTTGATGCAAACAAAGTCATCACTAAAAGTCAACATGGGTTTGTCAAAAACAGATCATGCCAGACAAATCTTATTACATTCTTTGACCAAGTGACAAAATTAGTGGACTAGAGGAATGCTGTAGATATAATTTACTTGGACTTCAGTAAGGCATTTGATAAAGTAGATCACAACCTACTACTTGATAAGATAGAAAAATGTGGGTTAGATAGCATCACCACCAGATTGATTTGTAGCTGGCTGACAGGCTGTACTCAGCATGAGGTCCTCAATGGAACTGCATCTACATGGAAGGAAGTGTGTAGTGGGGTGCCCCAGGTCTCTGTTCTGGGCCCAGTACTCTTCAATATCTTCATTAACGATTTGGATGAGGGGATAGATGGGGAACTCATGAAATGTGCAGACGACACCAAGCTGGCAGGAATAGCCAATACTCCAGAAGATAGGCTTAAAATACAGGAGGATCTGGACAGACTCGAACACTGGGCGCTATCTAACAAAATGAAATTCAATTGTGAAAAAAGTAAGGTTCTACATTTAGGCAGGAAAAATCAAATGCACAGGTATAGTATAGGTGGTACTTTGCTCAATAGTAGTAACTGTGAGAGGGATCTTGAAGTCCTAGTAGACAATCACTTCAATATGAGCCAGCAGTGTGCTGCAGCTGCCAAAAAAACCAACACAGTGCTAGGCTGCATTAACAGAGGGATAGAATCAAGATCACGTGAAGTACTAATACCACTTTACAATGCTTTGGTAAGGCCACACCTGGAATACTGCATCCAGTTTTGGTCACCATGATGTAAAAAAGATGTCGAGACTCTAGAAAGGGTACAGAGAAGAGCAACAAAGATGATTGGGGGACTGGAGGCTAAAACATATAGGGAACGGTTGCTGGAATTGGGTATGTGTAGTTTAACGAAGAGAAGAGTGAGGGGTGACATGATAGCAGTGTTCCAATATCTCAGGGACTGCCACAAAGAAGAGGGAGTCAAGGCTATTCTCCAAAGCACCTGAAAGCAGGACAAGAAGCAATGGATGGAAGCTAATCAAGGAGAGAAGCAACCTAGAACTAAGGAGAAACTTCCTGACAGTCAGAACAATTAACCAGTAGAACAACCTGCCTCCAGAAGTGGTGAATGCTCCAACACTGGAAGTTTTTAAGAAGAGACTGGCCAGCCATTTTTATGAAATGGTATAGGGTTTCCTCCCTGAGCAGGGCATTAGACTAGATGACCTCCAAGGTCCCTTCCAACTTATGATGATGATGATGATGATGATGATGTATGGGGCTTGTGGTGTTACACCACGTTAATTGCTGGAGGAGCTAATGGCTCTCCAGCAACCCAGACAGGCCGTCTCCAGTCCTGCAATTGGTTAGCCCCAGGCGGCAAGCGTGGGTTCAAACCTATTGGCTGCCGCCTAGGGCTAGACTATATATTGTGGCTGGTTGCGGCCCAAGCTTCAGTACAGTTCCAGCAAGAATAAAAGTATGAGTTATTCTGTACGCAGTCTCGTGTCATCATTCCTGCTCTCCAGAGCCCACGACTTAACAAGCATATTATGCATTTGATCTTTTCAAGTGCATCCTTGAAGACCTTGATTGCAGATGCTTCACTACCTCTAGTTTTTCAAACTGCTTTCTGATTTCACTCAACAGTTATAAAAATAATGTTCCAGAGAAGGGGAGGGAGTGCCTCCTTGAAAAATAACATTTAGTATTTGCATTTATATTTTCTTTTGTTTTCTTTTTTTTTTAAAAAAAAAATAAGAATGGTTAATAGACAAGCAATACAATTAAGTATGACTAAGCCAGAGACAGATGGGGATTCCAAAGGGATGAGGGAGGCAGTAAGAGTGATTTAATAGCAGTCCTTCCAAAAGGCTGCACTCTTGCCAAAATGTGACAGTTTCAGCCTTTGTCTACTATGCATTTCTCATCCTGATATGATACAACAAGGGAAGTTTGGGGCTGAGCAAGAACAGGTGCAAATCCTTATACTCCAGCTGAGCTTATCCAGAGATCCAGCTCATCTCTTCCGCCTTCTTCCCTTTTGCCATAAATGGATATGAAAAGTTGAACCATGTAAAGCTCAGATGTTTTGCATGCTCATAGCCATTTCTGGTTCAATCTTCAGCTAAAGGGCTCATAAATAACATTGACTGGGAAGTATCTCTCTCTCTCTCCCCCTGAAGAACTTTGGCCTGATCAAATGGGCAAAGAACTAGTAGCATGGTGTTGTCAGGACTCCCAAAGAGAGGGCCTCAACTCTCCAAAAGCAATTTAAAAATAACATTTGGTCAAGTCTCACAAGATTTGGGGATTGTCGCAAGATTACAGTGATCTCATTTAGAATACTATCATTTTGTGAGATCTTATTAGAATCACATCTGATTTTAGTAACGCTATTTTTTGTCTTTTTTTTCAAAGAGAGTAATTAAGTTTCAGTTGAAAATTTGGAAAACCATCTTACTTGATTAGTGGGCTTATTTCTATCCCTTAAAAAAAGAAGACTCATATATGTTCAAAGTGATATGAGAGATTATTGCCAGCTTCATCTTACAATGCTCATTGATCACATAGTGATCATATGATAAATGTTTATGATCGTTCTCCAGATAAAGAATATGATGACAGCAATCTCTTGTGCCATGACAGACATATAAAAAGAAAATAGGCTTCTTTTGGATATATAAGGGGTTTTCATCTTCCACTCAGAATTCAGTCTACCACACATTTTAAATCACTCCAAGGTTGCCTGGTTCTCTCATAATGGAAGGAGATTCATGGTAAATCAATTCTGCACTACCACGACAATACAAGACAATGCTAAAATCTCATGGGCTCTTGCCAAGATATCATAAGCTGTAGGTGATCTCATGTAAGATGTTGGCAATCTCATGTCAAACTTCACTGCAATGGCATTTTGGCAGTGCTTAAGAAGAGCCTCAAATGGTTGCTGATTCCTAGAGTAAATAATACTGAGTTTGACCAGTGATGTAAATTGTAATGATGGCCCCCAGACCCCTTGGTAGAACAGATGCTTTGTATGCAACTGGTCCTAGATTCAATCCCAAGCATCCTGTTGGCTCTTCTCCTGCTCCTTACAAGATTTCCATACTTTAAGACCACCTTCTCTAACCTAACGCCTTCCAAATGTGCTATTACTGAAACTCCCAAACAAATCTCAAGACCGCTAAATCGGGGAAATCTAATTAATATCCTCAGCTAGGTTTTTTTTCTGAGTATCACCAGTGAGATAAACGTACACTTGCCCTGTTAAAATGAGCAAGAAAAACTGAAACAACTGCCCCCCACAAAAAAAAGGCAGGGTAATCAGAGGTTTTGAACCTTACAAAGAAACAGCTGAGGTGTATGATATAGTACAATTTAAGTATCCAAAGAGAAGCCACTCACAAAAACTTCAAGACTTGTTCTTTTTCATCCCATATTGGAGGACATGGAATAGTAATCTTCAGTTATAGAAATGCTCAAATGTTAGGAAAACATTATGAGCAATTAAATAATGGTACCAACTCCCTACTGAGGTAAATGCTTAACTGGACATGCTTGAATAGAGTTGGGAAGCCATCTATAGAAGTTTATTTAATTTGGATTCCTGGGATTGGGCTCATTTCTCATGCTAGTAAAGTCATGCTTAAAATCCTACAAGCTAGACTCCAGCAGTATGTGGATCGAGAACTACCAGAAGTACAGGCAGGGTTTCGAAGAGGCAGAAGAACTAGAGATCAAATTGCCAACATACACTGGATCATGGAGAAAGCTAGAGAGTTCCAGAAAAACATCTACTTCTGCTTCATTGACTATGCTAAACCCTTTGATTGTGTGGATCATAACAAACTGTGGCAAGTTCTTAAAGAGATGGGCATACCAGACCATCTTATTTGTCTCTTGAGAAACCTATATGTGGGCCAAGAAGCAACAGTGAGAACTGGACACGGAACCACTGATTGGTTCAAAATTGGGAAAGGAGTCCAGCAAGGCTGTATACTGTCGCCCTGCCTATTTAACTTATATGCAGAGCACATCATGAGAAAAGCAGGGCTAGATGAATCAAAAGTTGGAATTAAGATTGCCAGAAGAAATATCAACAACCTAAGATATGCAGATGATACCGCTCTAATGGCAGAAAGTGAAGAAGAACTAAAGAACCTCTTGTTGCGGGTGAAGAAGGAGAGTGCAAAACTTGGGTTGAAACTTAACATTAAGAAAACCAAGATCATGGCATCCGGCCCTCTCAATTCCTGGCAAATAAATGGGGAAGAAATGGAGGTAGTGACAGATTTTATTTTCCTGGGCTCCATGATCACTGCAGATGGGGACTGCAGCCAAGAAATTAAAAGGTGCTTGCTCCTGGGGAGGAAAGCCATGGCAAATCTAGACAGCACACTAAAAAGCAGAGATATCACCCTGTCAACAAAAGTGCGTATAGTCAAGGCTATGGTCTTCCCAGTTGCAATGTATGGTAGTGAAAGTTGGACCATAAAAAAGGCTGAGCGCCAAAGTATTGAGGCCTTTGAACTGTGGTGCTGGAGAAGACTCCTGCGAGTCCCTTGGACTGCAAGGCGATCAAACCGGTCAGTCCTAGAGGAGATCAACCCTGACTGCTCTTTAGAAGGCCAGATCCTGAAGCTAAAACTCAAATACTTTGGCCACCTAATGAGAAGGAAGGACTCACTGGAGAAGAGCCTAATGCTGGGAAAGGTTGAGGGCAATAGAAGAAGGGGACGACAGAGAATGAGGTGGCTGGATGGAGTCACTGAAGCAGTAGGCGTGAGCTTAAAAGGACTCCAGAAGATGGTAGAGAACAGGAAGGCCTGGAGGAACGTTGTCCATAGGGTCGCGATGGGTCGGACACGACTTCACAGCTAACAACAACAAATAGGGTATTTATTACAAGAAATATAATAAATAAGTGCCCAGAAAAAAGCCTATAATGTTATTTTCAAAGAATATTTTAATATTTAACTCAGAATCAAATATCCCTGTCTCACCATGAATTAAATTCCACATACTGAAGTGATTTAAGAAATATTTAATATCTTTATGGAACTCAGTGCCTGGAGGACATGCTAGTAGACACCAGCATTAATCGTACAGGTTTAATCTTCTCCAAGAGGAGAATTGTTCTAACCAAGAAATCGTGAACAGCAGGATTAAAGTTTAGGACAGATACAGTAGAAATATCGTCATGGAAATCTCTTTACTCTGGGATCAAATGAATTGCATGCTTTCATTTAATGGCCTACCTCCCTGAGTCATGTTGGGTAGGGCAGCTACATAAACTGAAGGAATGAATAAATGAATAATTTTAGAATTATATTTCAGAAGTCCTGGAAAACTGATATAGTACCAAAAAGAAGTACACTTTGTCCCTATCTTCAAAAGGAGAAAAAAAAATCTCAGGAACTATAAAACAGTCAACTAGACAAAAAAATGCAGGAATCTTCTAGAGCATAGCATAAAAGGATGGATATGTAAAAATTGTGAAAACAATGCAATAAGGATAAAAATGTAATGTGGATTTGTCAAAAGAGAGGCTTGCTTTATTGAAGTAAGTAATTTCCTTAATAGATTGAGGGAATGCAATAGATATTGTACATCTTTATTGAAGATTTTGACAAAGTAATCAGTGTCACTATGATTAACCCAAGAGTTCACTGTGGACTGGATACCATGGCAATTAACTGGATTCATAGCTAGTTCATAAATCATTTTTTTAAAAATGCTTGTCAACTGAACAGAAGTATTGAGTGGGAAACCTCAAGGTGCCAGCCAGCCAGCCAGCCATACATACATACATATCATGCTATTTTTTTTAGGCTAAGCAACATTATGAAAAACACAAAAAGGGAATAGCAATTACAAAAAGAAAGTATATGTATAACGTTGTAATTCTGTGTAATAATAATAATAATAATAATAATAATAATAATAATAATAATAATAATAATAATAATAATAATAATAAGAAGAAGAAGAAGAAGAAGAAGAAGAAGAAGAAGAAGAAGAAGAAGAAGAAGAAGAAGAAGAAGAAGTAGTTGTTGTTGGAAGGGACCTTGGAGGTCATCTAGTCCAACCCCCTGCTAAGGCAGGAAACCCTATACCATTTCAGACAAATGGCTGTCCAGTCTCTTCTTAAAAACTTCCAGTGTTGGAGCATTCATCACTTCTGGAGGCATGTTGTTCCACTGGTTAGTTGTTCTAACTGTCAGGAAGTTTCTCCTTAGTTCTAGGTTGCTTCTCTCCTTGACTAGTTTCCATCCGTTGCTTCTTGTCCTGCTTTCAGGTGCTTTGGAGAATAGCTTGGCTCCCTCTTCTTTGTGGCGGCCCCTGAGATATTGGAACACTGCTATCATGTCACCCCTCACCCTTCTCTTCATTAAACTACACATACCCAATTCCAGCAACCGTTCCCTATATGTTTTAGCCTTCAGTCCCCCAATCATCTTTGTTGCTCTTCTCTGTACCCTTTCTAGAGTCTCGACATCTTTTTTACATCGTGGTGACAAAAACTGGATGCAGTATTCCAGGTGTGGCCTTACCAAAGCATTGTAAAGTGGTATTAGTACTTCACGTGATCTTGATTCTATTCCTCTGTTAATGCAGCCTAGCACTGTGTTGGCTTTTTTGGCAGCTGCAGCACACTGCTGGCTCATATTGAAGTGATTGTCCACTAGAACTCCGAGATCCCTCTCACAGTTACTACTATTGAGCAAGGTACCACCTATACTATACCTGTGCATTTGATTTTTCCTGCCTAAATGCAGAACCTTACTTTTTTCACAATTGAATTTCATTTTGTTAGATAATGATAACATTATTTTCCATATATTCCAATTGTTGCTTTCACCCTGTTGATATACTGCTTCATGCATTGCTTTTTGTTCTATACATTTCTGACTCCTTTCTTTTTGAGCTTTTTAGTTTTCTTCCTGTTAAATTATTAACTTGGTCTTCACAAGGTTATTTTGCAATTCCTGCCTCTTCCATTCTCTTTATAGCATCAAATCTCCTCCAGATACTTTTTCCATCTGGTCATCCCAAAGGTATTTTTCAAGAGGCAACTGGACTTGTTTTTCTTTGAAGATGTTCCACTTCTCATCCAAGAAGATTCTTCAGCTCTGACTGGATAGTGGGGAATGGAAGGATGAGAAACAAAAGGTCTTCAATTTAAAACAAGAATGTCCAGTTGCCTCTTTAAAAAGCACATTTGGGACAAACATGATCTGGATGACTGAGAATTGCCATAGACATTCTTCCATCTGGTCATTCACATAACAAGACTGGGTAAAACCACTTCGTTTCTTTCATCAGAGATTCATTCCAAGCAACAAATGTTATCCACTACTTTTCTTTCAGCATCTTAACATCTCTCCCCCCATTTCCCCATTTTTGTAAATATTTTACCAAGGTACACAATGCCTACCTGCTTTAATATTTCATGATTTATGTGTAACTTGCAACTGTTCATTTTCTCTGTCAAGCACAATTAGCTTAGAGTTTGATACATTAATTTTCAGACCTCACTTCTCATTGCATCATGCAATCAATCCATTTTTAATATTTGTTGTAAATTATTTGTATTCATAGCCAACAGCAACAAAATGCCTGCATAGAAAAGTGCAAATACTTCACAATGCAGCCAAAGTGTCTCAAATGTTACCAAAAATATTTCTTATACATTTATCCATAAATATGTTAAATGGCTACATGGATATTACACATGGAAGGCTTCTGTAACAGAATGAAAAGGCAGCTGTTACAGAGTGCCACAGAAGTATGAGGAGTTATGCTACTGGAATGTATGTATCTTTTTTTCATACTTTTTTCCCTATAGTCACTCTAGTTTTATAGACTTTTGGACCATGTGCATATTTCCCCAATTTACTGATATATTAGACTACGGGTGACATGACAGCAGTGTTCCAATATTTGAAGGGCTGCCACAAAGAAGAGGGGATCAGCCTATTTTCCAAAGCACCAGAAGGCAAGATGAGAAAAATGGATGGAAACTAATCAAGGAGAGAAGCAACTTGGAAATCAGGGTAGTGACAACAATCAATCAGTGGAACAGCTTGCCTTCAGAAGTTGTGGGTGCTTCATCACTGGAGGTTTTTAAGAGGCAATCCAGCAGAGTAGAACAGAGAAAGGCAATGAGGCAACTCGGTTGTTATGTATCCAATGCAGGCATCTGCATAGAAACAGCCACCAGGGGGCATTGGCCTGGACAGTTTTGGCGGGAAACCTAGGGCCAACCCCATTGGCTGTACGCCTACCTGGCTAGGTATTTAAGGAGGCCAGGTAACCCTCGTTCCTCAGTACAAAACCCCCCCAAATAAAGAGCTGAACTCGTACTCCGGCTGGCGTCTCTTCCTTGCGTCGGACCCACTACATTATAGTGGCGACGAAGGTGGGATACTGCTGACAGAAGAGCTGAAGTCACTAGGGGGAACGCACCACGAGCTGAAGGAAAAAGGGCATCTTCCTTCTTTTCCCCCAACGCGACCGCCAGCCACTGCGAGCAACCTATACCAACACCGGTCACTGCAACCGCGACTCAAGACCAGCAACCGCAACAACCGACCAAGCGATGGCACGGGCTGGACAACACCGCAAATTCTACACCCAACACCCAGAGAAATGGGCCCGATACCTGGTGCACGCCGAGCTGTATATGCGGTTCAACCAAATCTCGGAGGATGGCTCAAAGGCGGCCGCCCTGCTCTGCACAGGGGGACCCGCACTCCTAGAGATCGCCGCAAACCTGTTCGCCCCGGAGGCCATCGATACCATCTCCTACCGGGACCTCATTGCCAAGCTTAACGCCAACTTCCGGCCCCGGCTGTCCAAGTTGGCTTCAAGGTCACAGTTTGAGAAGAGGGACCAGCGGCCCGGCGAGTCCGGGGCCGAATACATCGCCGCCCTGCGAGAAGCTGCCGTTGCCTGCCAGTTTTCAAACCTGGAGGAGCGGCTACGAGATAGGTTGGTCTGCGGCCTACGAGACATGAGGCTGCAGGAGCGCCTGTTCGAGAAGGAGGAAGTCTCGCTCCAGGAGGCCCAGGACGCCATCCTGGCCCACAAGGCGGCCTGCGGGGCAGTCCAGGCCGTTCAGGAGTCCAGAACCGACAGCCAGACAGCCAGCATCCACCAGCAAGTCATCGCAGCCGAGGACGAGGAGGACAAACAAAGCATCGACCTCCTCCGGTGGAAACCGACCACCGACCAATGAGGTGGGCGCCAGGACAAGCCCAAACCGGCCAACAACTCCCAGAGGTGCGCAGGCTGTGGCGGAAACCACGTGCGCAGCCTCTGCAAGTTCTGGTCAGCCACGTGTCGGGCCTGCAAGAAGACAGGCCACATAGCCGCGGTCTGTCGTAGCCGCCGCACCCGAGAAGAGATCCACGAGCTGCGCCGAAAGGAGTCGCCGTTGAGAGGTACTGGGGCCCCGATCCAAATTAAAATTGGCCATGTTGAGAGCCGGCTGGGCATACACCACACGGGTAGCCGCCGGCTGCTCAGACCCAAAAGTAGACTAACAATCCGCTTGCAGGGTGTCCCCTGCAACATGGAGCTTGACTCCGGATCAGTGGTCTCCGTCATTTCGGATGAGACCCTTAACTATATTAATAGCCGGAGCAAGCAGCGGATTCAATTGCGGCCCTCAAATTTAGCCCTGACCGACTTCCAAAACTCACCGGTCAAGGTAAAGGGGGAGGCCACCGTTTCCGTGGGGTTTAAGAGTCACGAAGAGCACCTGGAGGTCATAGTAGTAGAGGGCCGGAGAGCCAGTCTAGTCAGCCTAGACTGGTTTGAGGCCCTGGGAATCACAGTCTCCGGGATCCACCGGATCCAGGGGGAATCCATCGAGGCCGTCTGCAAGGAGTTCGCAGACGTCTTCGATGGGAAGCTGGGTAGGTACACTGGGCCCCCCATTGCATTCAATTTAAACCCGAACGTTTCCCCCATTAGGGTCAGGCCGCGGCGAGTCCCCTTCACGCTCAAGCACAAGATCGAGTGCGAACTGGATAAGCTGGTGGCCCAGGGAATCTTAGAGCCCGTAGATGGGGGAGAGTGGGAGACCTTGATAGTCACTCCACTTAAGGCCGATGGGGAGGTGAGGATCTGCGCCGACTACAAGTGTTCGGTGAACCGCGCCCTAAACCCGCACACTTACCCGGTCCCCATGGTCAGCCACGTTCTCGCTTCCCTCCAAGGCAGCGCCATATTTGCAAGGCTCGATCTTGCACAGGTGTACCAACAGCTCACGGTTACCAGGGCAACAGCTGACAGACGATAGTGACTCACAGGGGAGCGTTCAGGGTAAATAGGCTGCAGTTCAGGATCAGCGTAGCTCCAGGCATCTTTCAGGAGATCATGGAGAAAACTCTCAGGGGCATTCTGGGAGTCTGCCCTTACTTTGATGACGGCCTGATTGCAGGAGCATCAGCAGAAGAGCTGGCAGGTAGGCTGAGGGAGGTACTATCCAGGCTGCGCACGGCTGGCCTCAAACTGAAGAGGGAAAAGTGCAGCATTGGTGTTCCTTCCACTGAGTTTCTGGGATTCAGGGTAGATGCCAAGGGAATCCACCCCACAGAGTCCAAGGTAAGGGCAATCAAACTGGCACCCACACCCAAGAACAAGGCAGAGCTACAGGCATTCCTGGGCCTTCTCAACTTCTATCACACCTTCCTACCCCACAAGACAGCCATTGCAGAACCACTTCACAGGTTATTGGACAAGAAGGCAGCATGGGTCTGGACTTCCATCCACGATCAAAGTTTCAGAGCTTTAAAAGCACTGCTGTCTGACAAGTCCACAGTAACACACTTCATCGAAACAAAGCCCATATGCATCGCGTGCGATGCATCCCCTTATGGCGTGGGTGCAGTATGAAGTCACCTCGAGCCTAATGGGGCTCAAGTGCCAATAGCCTACTATTCCAGGACGCTGTCTGGAGCAGAGAGGAACTACGCCCAAATAGATAGGGAAGCTCTGGCAATCGTGGCAGGGATTAAGAAGTTCCACGATTATCTGTACGGCAGGGAGTTCATCGTCTACACAGACCACAAACCACTCCTAGGCCTGTTCACAACGGACAAGCAGACCCCCCAAATACTATCTCCCAGAATGCTCCGGTGGTCCATCTTCCTTGCAGCTTACAATTGCAAGCTGATGCACAAGCCAGGGAAGGAGATGGGCCACGCAGACGGCCTAAGTAGGCTACCCATAGACACCACTGAACCAGACCCGGCCCCAGCAACACAGATCCTAGCTCTGCAGGAACTACCAGAATGCCCAGTATATGCCAAGGACATTGCAACCAGCACAGCCTCTGACAACATCATGAGCAGGGTACACTCATGGGTTTGCACTGGGTGGCAGGACATGTCCCCGGGGCCCGAATTCCAGGCCTACTTCGCCAGGCGACACGAGCTCTCCACGCACCGGGGTTGCCTCCTTTGGGGGAGCAGGGTCATCATTCCCACAGTAGTCTGGGCCAGGGTACTGGAATCTTTACATGAGGGACATCCAGGTGTGGTTAGGATGAAGGCACTGGCCAGAAGCTACCTCTGGTGGCCAGGGCTGGACAAGGACATTGAGATCAAGGCCTGTTACACGTGCCAGAGATCCAGGCCTGAAATGCCCCACACCCCAGTACACAGGTGGGAGGCCACACACACACCCTGGTCCCGCATATTCACATCGACTATGCGGGGCCTTTTCAGGGCCAACTGTTCTTAGTGGTAGTGGACAGCCACTCTAAGTGGCTGGAGGTAGTCCCTGTTCCCAACATGACCTCAGCAAGGACAATCCAGGTGCTCAGGGCCCTCTTTGCCACACACGGCCTCCCCGATGTAATTGTGTCTGATAACGGGCCTCAGTTTACCACTAATGATTTCCAGGCATTCTTGAAGGCGAATTGGATTAGGCACGCCACCTCCGCGCCCTTCCACCCATCGACGAATGGACAAGCTGAACGGATGGTAAGGACGACCAAGGATGCACTCCAGCGCATCATCAGCGGGGACTGGCATCACAGACTGGCGAAATTCCTGCTTGCCCAACACACCACACCATGCGTCGCCACCGGAAGGAGCCCAGCAGAACTACGATGGGGATGGCGCCTCACCACCAAGCTTGACTGTTTGCACCCTGACCAAATGGCAGCAGAGACGGATAGGCCCTCATCACACAGGGTACTCAACGTGGGGGACCTGGTTTGGGCAAGGAACTACGGGGCAGGGCATCCATGGATTACGGGAACCGTGGTTGAAAAAACGGGGCCTCTCTCTTACATCGTGGGGGTGTAGGGGGATCGACACATAAGGCAACATATCGACCAGCTCAGAGGAAGGGTCCCTGAGTACACCACCCACGGCCAACGGGATAGCCACACCCCAAGGGAGGTCAGACCAACCAGAAACGACCCAGAACCAGAACTAGAGGAGGATGGCCTCCTACAACCAACGCTGCTCAACCCAGCACAAAGGCATCACGAGCCCGCTGCCCAAGTCCAGGGCCAAGCCACACCCAGATGGTCCACCAGGCCCCACAGAGCACCGGCATACTTAGCGGACTATTTGTGCAAGTGACCACCCAACAGCTGCATGTGTATTAGCACATAGTGTATATAGTTATGTATATAGTTGTAGTGTTGGTTCTACAGTTGTCATGTGGTTCTTCTCTAAGGGGGGAGGGGTGTTATGTATCCAACACAGGCATCTGCATAGCAACAGCCACTAGGGGGCGTTGGCCTGGACGGTTTTGGCGGGAAACCTAGGGCCAACCCCATTGGCTGTACGCCTACCTGGCTAGGTATTTAAGGAGGCCAGGTAACCCTCGTTCCTCAGTACGAACCCCCCCCAAATAAAGAGCTGAACTCGTACTCCGGCTGGCATCTCTTCCTTGCGTCGGACCCACTACATTATATCTGTGAGAGGAGGAGAAGGCAATGAGAAGCCACGCCTTGGGACTGCTGATAAAAGTGGAAGGGGTGGATGGTGCTGGTTGCTGAAGGCAACCGTTTGAAGATCTTCTGCTAGAGTCCTGTTCTGTTATTCCTGTTTAACTCTTGTTTGAACTTTTGATTTCTTTGTAAATAAATTTGGTTGGGTTTTTCCAGCCTGTTGACTATAAAAAGTGGTTGTCCCTGACAGTCAAACAGGGCCGGTCATAGGCTGGAACAGAAGGTCCCTTACAACTCTGTTATTCTATTGTTGTTATATACACTACTAATTTTTTTGTATCTGTATCCTTCAATTAGGAGAAATGGTATATCATCAATTTTTTCAACCAAGGTACCTATTGATGGCATAGAGGAATTTGGTAAGGAAATACCTATGAAATGATGACCCAATAGGTTGTCTTTTAGAAAATGTTTTACACTGAGAATTTCTTTTGCCCCCATATCCTCACTTATTCTCTCAAAATTTAACCCTGAGTATTCATTCCTTAACCATAAGTATGTATGAATAGGCTTACGTTTAAATTATACATTCCAAACAGACCTTATTGTAAGCAAATATTCATCAAGCAGTAATCATTGTCATATGTTCTTGGATCTCCACCTGATTTAATTTCTCAGTACTTTCACCTCTCATTCCCATTAATCCTTTTACCTAACAAGATAATTCTCCCCTAATTAGCATTCATTCAGAATGTTGCAGAGTTCCCTTTATAATATTTTGACCATTATTACTGTTCATTAGAATATTAGTTATTTGAATATTACATTGGAATGTCACTAACCTATGGATTCCTACTTCGTAATATACATCTACTGTATAGCAATCTAGATGACACCATTTTGTATTTTCTGATACATATATATATATACATAATATATATACATAATATATATATATATATATATACATAATATATATACATTATATATATATATATATATATATATGTTTTCGTAGATTCTCGCGGGTGTCTGTATGTGTAGATCTAGAGTCTCGGGTTTCTTCCCGCGTTCCTTTCATCTTCAGAAAGTTGTGGCGACGTTTCGACGAAATCCCATCCGTCATCATCAGGCCGGAGTGTTCCTCCTGCTGCTTCCAGGAGCAATGCGTGGTCTGGCTGTTCCTTTCCTTCCAACTGCCGGTGGGGCTGTGTTCTGACTGGGTGGAGGCGTGGCTGCTTTCTGATTGGGTGGGGGTGTCCTCTGACTGGGTGGAGGCGTGGTTGTCTTCTGATTGAGTGGAGGCGTGGCTGTCTTCTGATTGGGTGGATGCGTGGTTGTCTTCTGATTGGTTGGAGGCGTGGCTGTCTTCTGATTGGGTGGATGCGTGGCTGTCTTCTGATTGGTTGGAGGCGTGGCTGTCTTCTGATTGGGAGGGGTGTGTTCTGAATGGGTGGGGTTTTTTGTTGTGTTGTAATATCCTGAGTGTTGTGATTTGGTGTCCTGAGGAGTGGGCTGTGTAGTGGCCTCCAGAGCTTTGGTTTGGCTCCGAGTTCGAGGACCTGCTATGTATCTCTGGTATGGGTCAGTCAGGTTCGTGTGAGCGTTCTTCTGCTTGGGTGATTCACCATGGAGATTGAAACAAACAACCAGTTACCTTTCCTGGATGTACTTATATACAAAAAACAAAACGGCACCCTAGGACACACAGTCTACCGAAAGAAAACACACACCAACCGTTACCTCAATGCGCAATCACATCATCACCCAGCACAAATAAATTCAGTAGCCAAAACACTAATAACAAGAACCAGACGCCTTGCAGATGAAACACATATACAAACAGAACTACACACCCTGACAGACATATTGACAGCAAACAAGTTCCAAAAAAACAAAATCACCAATATGATTCAGCAGGGGACTCTGAAACAGAAAAACATCCAAGAAGAAGAACAAAACAACGGACGAGCCATCTTGCCCTACATAAAAGGAACAACCGACAAAATCAGTAAAGTACTACGCAAACATAACATCAAAACCGCATTTAACACTGACAGAAAGATATCAACCATCCTGAGAAATCCCAAAGACAAAATAGAACTGGAAAACCAGGGCATATACCAAATCCCATGCGCCTCCTGCCCAGCAACATACATCGGACAGACTAACAGAAGAATAGAGGTACGTGTAGAAGAACATAAGAACTCAGTACAGAAGAAAGATCACACATCTTCACTAGTACAACACATAAACACTACGGGACACAACATCAATTTTAAAGGTACAAAAACAATCGCCAAAATAGAACATCTCAATAGCAGAATAATCAGAGAAGCCATTGAAATAGAAAAACACCAAGACAGTATGAACAAGCGAGACGACACCTCCCGCTTACATGCCATTTGGAAACCAGCATTGATAGAGAAACGAATTTCAGCAAACAAGGATTTAAAAAACCAACAAACAACCCCAAATGCCACCAGTCCCAGCAAGACTCATCCACACCCAGAACAAAAACTCTCCCACACAGAAGACAGAACAAGTCAAGCAAAAGTGCCATCACCCAAGCAGAAGAACGCTCACACGAACCTGACTGACCCATACCAGAGATACATAGCAGGTCCTCGAACTCGGAGCCAAACCAAAGCTCTGGAGGCCACTACACAGCCCACTCCTCAGGACACCAAATCACAACACTCAGGATATTACAACACAACAAAAAACCCCACCCATTCAGAACACACCCCTCCCAATCAGAAGACAGCCACGCCTCCAACCAATCAGAAGACAGCCACGCATCCACCCAATCAGAAGACAGCCATGCCTCCAACCAATCAGAAGACAACCACGCATCCACCCAATCAGAAGACAGCCACGCCTCCACTCAATCAGAAGACAACCACGCCTCCACCCAGTCAGAGGACACCCCCACCCAATCAGAAAGCAGCCACGCCTCCACCCAGTCAGAACACAGCCCCACCGGCAGTTGGAAGGAAAGGAACAGCCAGACCACGCATTGCTCCTGGAAGCAGCAGGAGGAACACTCCGGCCTGATGATGACGGATGGGATTTCGTCGAAACGTCGCCACAACTTTCTGAAGATGAAAGGAACGCGGGAAGAAACCCGAGACTCTAGATCTACATATATATATATATATATATATATATATATATATATATATATATATATATATATATATATATATATATATATATATATATATATATATATATATATATATATATATATATATATATATATATATATATATATATATATATATATATATATATATACATTATATATATATATATATATATATATATATATATATATATATATATATATATATATATATATATATATATATATATATATATACATTATATATATATATATATATATATATAATTGTAAATCAAAGAGTTAATATATATATATTAACTCTTTGATTTACAATTAAGCCTATAGCTTCACTTTTCTGCATATCTTTATCAGCTCCACTTCACAAGAACAAATCACCATTTAAATCTATTTTATCCTTTTCTTTTTTCTTGATTTCACAGACATGCAACAGGTTAATCTTTCTTTCACTTCATTTCGTTAGGGTTCTGGATCATGCTTTATTGTGAGTGTGCATTATAAAAATGTTATAAATAAGTAATCAAATAAATAACCATTTACTCCTTTGCATCACCAGACAGGCCTATAGGCATTAACTGCTACTGCCTAGTGTGCCTTACTTATTTTTAACAGAATAACAGAGTTGGAAGGAGCCTTGGAGGTCTTCTGGTCCAACCCCCTGCTCATGCTGGAGACCCTGTGCCATTTTGAACAGATCAATGTCCAATCTCTTTTTGAAAACATCCAGTGATGGAGCATGCACAGCCTTTGAAGGCAAGCCATAATTTTTGCTTTTTAGTAATATAGAAGATGTCACATAGATTATGTTAGTAGCCTTGATTATATCCCTGACACAAGCAACATTCATTTGATAATGTTGAAGGCACTGCTGATCATGCCACAGGACAACCAATGTTTTATTCCTAGCATGCTTGCCCTACTCTAGGGGTAGGCAACCTCGGCTCTTTTATGACTCATGGACTTCAACTCCCAGAATTCCTGAGTCAGCATAGCTGACTCAGGAATTCTGGGAGTTGAAGTCCATGAGTCATAAAAGAGCCGAGGTTGCCTACCCCTGCCCTACTCCATGCAAGTTAAAATTTCTAATCTGAAGATTGCCATCCTAGCCAACCTAGTATTGCCCACATTCCAAAGTGGATTTCTAATGAAAAAGATTCCTAAGTTCCCTTCTTCTAGAACACAGGTCTGCAACGCGCGGCTCCGGAGCTGCATGCGGCTCTTTCAGCCGTCTCCTGCGGCTCCCAGTCCTCTGCCATGTGCAGTCCCCCCCAAAAAAAAGTGGGACTAAAAAGGTTCAACCAATCAATTCAAATATGCAGGATAGGTGCATATCTTGCCTTGGCTCCACTCTTCAGTCAAACCCTGTTCTGCGCATGCGCGCATGTATGCGCATGTGCACACATTTTTTGTGGCTCCCAGTTTTTCCTTTTGTGAGGGAACCGGTTCCGAGTGGCTCTTTCACTGTTTCAGGTTGCTGACCCCTGTTCTAGAAGAACAGTTACATTGGTGGAAAGTTGAGGATCTGCTACCCCAAGGTGATTTGGTGAGATTTCAAGGATGTTTAGGCGTGCATGAAAATATATCTCAATGCTGTGTGCAGAAGAGAATATCCTAAGTATCTACAAACACAGAGATGCAAAGCAGTGCACCATGATCAGTAAATTGTAATTTGCAAGGGATCCAAACTGAAAGATTTTGCTTTATATTCCTCAGCTTCAATGCACTCTTTATAGATTCAGAACATAAATTGTCAACAGCCTTAAAATGACAAGGCAGATGGATGGGTTTCAGCTGGAAGGGCAGGGATGCATGGACGCACATAAACACACACAAACACAACAATGTGTTCAGCTGCTTCCGTGCGGGCTGCTGGCATATATTTGCTGTTCTTATGGTTTCATAACAAGCTTTTGATTAATATGCCTGTATTTGTATCCAGCTGCACATGGTGACAGAAACTTTTGCCTTTGAGAGGAGCTGAAGCAAATTTCTCTTGCTTCTCATCCTTAGTGAAAGTGGGCAATTTTCCTGTGCCTTCAGATCAATGCATGCTCATTTAGGATCTACATGAAAGATGAAAGGACTGTTGTAACCAGTGTACAAAATTTGGAGATGATTCCTTTTGTGTATGTGTCAGTTTCCTAAGAGATAAAATTGTAATGTCCTTCATTATTTTTTGTTCCATGCTTCAGTTTAAAGCCCGAGTTTTTCAGTTTCTTTGTTTTGCAATACTTGCTAGTGGGTGAAAGGCAAACTGGAATTTGTAGCCTCACAGGAAGTGTAATGTCCACAGCTAAGGGAGCAAGAAAAAGCGTGGCCCAGTGGCATATTTTTCAATCCACTGAGCTTCCTGGGAGGGGGCAGGAGCCCTAAAGTCAAACTAAGATTTCTCATTTGGCCCTTTTGAGAGATTTGAAGTTTATTTTAAGAGGCAGGGTAGGTAAATTCACTGTCGAAAAAGCTTAAGACATGCATAACACTTCAACAATAGGGCAGTGGTGTCAAACTCACAACGTCACGTGATGTGTCGTGATGTATCATGACTTTTTTTCCATTGCCGGCAATGGGGTGGGCACAGTTTTGCTATGATGCATCCAGCCCGTGGGCCAGCAGTTTGACACCCCTGCAATAGAGAGTGAAGCTGAACAATAAACAACAGTAAGCAACAACCCAATCAAGGAACCATCAAGACCACTGCCACGAACACAGGGCAAATCACTAATATATAAAACAAGAGCAAATTCCACTCTCTATTAGCACTGAAAAACCAAGATCATGGCATCCAGCCCTCTCAGTTCCTGGCAAATAGATGGGGAAGAAATGGCGGTAGTGACAGATTTTATTTTCTTGGGCTCCAAGATCACTGCAGACGGGGACTGCAGCCAAGAAATTAAAAGATGCTTGCTCCTGGGGAGGAAAGCCATGGCAAATCTAGACAGCACACTAAAAAGCAGAGACATCACCCTGCCAACAAAAGTGTGTATAATCAAGGCTATGGTCTTCCCAGTTGCAATCTATGGCTGTGAAAGTTGGACCATAAGAAAGGCTGAGCGCCAAAGAATTGAGGCCTTTGAACTATGGTGCTGGAGAAGACTCCTGTGAGTCCCTTGGACTGCAAGGCAATAAAACCGGTCAGTCCTAGAGGAGATCAACCCTGACTGCTCTTTAGAAGGCCAGATCCTGAAGTTGAAACTCAAATACTTTGGCCACCTAATGAGAAGGAAGGACTCACTGGAGAAGAGCCTAATGCTGGGAAAGGTTGAGGGCAAGAGAAGAATGGGACGACAGAGAATGAGGTGGCTGGATGGAGTCACTGAAGCAGTAGGCGGGAGCTTAAATGGACTCCAGAAGATGGTAGAGGACAGGAAGGCCTGGAGGAACGTTGTCCATAGGGTTGCGATGGGTCGGACACGACTTTGCAAGTAACAACAACAACTAGCACTGAATGATATTATCTAGTTTGGAAATGAAATGACTGCAAGAAAACAAGCTCAGAGAGCACCAAGGACCTCACAGTGCACCCCTGAGCTACAAATATTCTCTTCTATAGAGTCTCCCATGAATTTGACTTTTTTTGTTTGTGTCTCTGAGTCAGTCTTGATTCCTGGCAATTGCCCGGACAAGTCCTTGTAGATATCTTGGCAAGAATTTGGAGGTTGTTTGCCCTTGCCTTCTTCCAAGGGCTGAGAAAGAGTGACTGGTTCAAAGTCACCCAGTTGGCTTTGAATTTAAGGCAGGGCTAGAACTCAGTTTCCAGGTTTCTAATGTGATGCCTTAACCATTACAGGTGTACCTCAATTTGCAACCACAATTGGGACAAGAATTGTCATTGCCAAATGAGTCATCACATGACTGTATCTGATTTATGACCTTTTCCCCACCATGGTTGTTAAGTAAATCATGTTTTCCCCCCCCCCATTGACTTTGCTTGTTGAAAATCAGCTGGGAAAGTAGCAAATAAAAATCATGTGACCCTGTTATACTGCAACCATTGTAAATACATGAAGGTTGCCAAGCACCCAAATTGTGAGTATGTGACTTCAGGGAAGCTACACTGGTCATAAGTGTGAGAACTGGTAGTTATTTTTTTCCCCAACTTCATTGTAACTTCAAATGGTCACTAAACAAAAAGTTGTAAGTTAAGGACTATCTGCAGACCAGACTGACTCTCCAATCACTATGATTAACCTGCTAATTTTGAAAACCTGTTTAGGTCTGGTCCAATCATTAGAGAGAAAGAAGAAAAAAAAAACCCAGCCTTCAAGGGGCTAAAGCTGAAAGTTGGTAGTGGCAGCCTCCAGCTCCTCCTTTTGAATACATTGGAGCAAGAGATAGAATTCCTTGCATTGTGCAGTCTCCCCTGGGCCACTTAAGTGGATCCGCTTAACCCCCATTAACTGGAGAAAAATTCAACTCTGGCAGCTTGTGGATGAGATGGCTGCTTAGAAAATTGCAAGCACCTGTGCTGCCTTCCTCCATTTGAGCCTTTTCCCCCGGCATCAGCCTGGCAGAGTTGCCAGTAAAGCTTCAACCTTGAGACAAGTGTGGGAGGAGATGGAGGAGAAGTGCATTTTGGAAGCTCTGCATCTACCAGCAAACAGAGAAAATAAAAGCACAAAAAGGGGGGGGGGGGTTCCTTCAAAGGGAGTGAATGGTCAAGAGGAAAGCAAAAAATAGAGGAGCAAAGCACAATGTGGAAAGCCACAAGAACTCTACATGCTGGCCATTAATAGAGAAGAAAAAGGGGAAAAAGAACTTCTAGAGAGTAAGGAATTAAGGCAGGAAGCAGAACAGGATTTCTAAGAAGAGGGCATTGCTAGTAATACTGTAGAGAGTGGTATAGTAAGTAAAGAGGAAATGTTATAATAGAATAATTATGCTATAGAATATAGTATGGAGGAAATATTGTAATAGTAATTGACTAGTAGAATAATATAATTATGGTAATAGCAATATAATGGAATATAGGATACAGCCAACAGTATTTGCATATATTTTTCTAAGTTTCACATTTCATTTTTTTTTTTAAAAAAAACCATCTCCCTAACCCTTTATATATATAAATCCTACCTATCCAGGCTCCAGTGTTTATGTGGCTCTTTTGAATGGGTGAATCTAATTGGGTACAGAGCTGGCTACATGGTCCACTCAATTCCATCTTTTCCTTCCAGTAACAAAATGTCTTGGCTGTTCCTTTAGCCCCACTATTTTCAGTTACTTTTCCTAAGAAGTGGTGAGTTGTTGTCGTCGTTGTTGTTGTTTTTCCTAGCTTGGCAACCTTCCAGGCATTGAATGAAGCTGGCTAAAGTCTAGGGAAGCTTTTGCCACTGTTTACTTTTCGGATGCCCTAGGAGACAACTCTTCTTTTTTAACGGCAGAAGAATTTCTCCCCTCTGAACTACAAGAATGAAAGAGCCTCTTTCGCTCGTGTCCGAGTTGAAATTGGTGGAGGGAAAGAGTAGGGTTATGGAGGCTGATTCAGCGGGCCCCAGCCTTTTGCGTGGTTTCAGGGAGTCCCACCCCCTAGTTGGACAATGAAAGGGGGCAAGGCTGAAAGAGTGCTTGGAGAGAGACCTTTGGGGCGCTGCTTGGAGGCAGGGCTGGCGGCTGTATCAAGGCAGCTGTGGGACCTGTTGTGTCGCTCTGCTGCGGCGCCTTCTCCCGCCGGAGAGCGAAGAGCGCAGCTCTGCTCCAAGATCCAGGCGCGCAGAGAAGGCAAGGCGCCCCTCCTCGTCGTTTCGAGGCTGGCCAGCCTGAGCACGGCAACTGTGTTGGAGAGGAGAGCGGCCAGAGCCTTCGCCTCGCCCCGCCTCCCCCCGCTGGACTAATGAGCCGGAGGAGAGCTTAAATCAATCTTGGCCGGAGCCCCTTCTCATCGCCAGCGCTATATAACCGAGCTGCCACCGGCCGGGAAGCGCGGAGAAGGGCAGAGGGCCAGTTCGGAGGAGCCAAGGCTGGGCGGCACCAACGAAACTTTGCCCGACTGTGCCTTCTGCCCGCCGGTCCTTCTGCCTCTTCGCTTCGCCGGGCTCCACGTGGCCGTTTCAGCACCACGCGATGGAGGACAGCGCCGCCCGCTGCCCCTTGGAGCTGAGCCGCGAAGGAGCCGGCCTGGCCAAGCCGCCCAAGCACCTCTGGCGCCAGCCTCGCACCCACATCCGCATCAAGCAGCGTTTCCACTCCGACACGGAGAAGTACCTGCACTCGGGAACCTGCGATGCCGCGCTCCGGCCCGCCCTCCGAAACCCCAGGATGTCCTGGCCCTCCTCGCTGTACCGCCGGTGAGAGCAACCGGAGGGAAAGGGAAGGGAAGATAGCAATGCGCCCGCGGTGGCTGTCCCGAGACGGGTGGGGTTGAGGGGGGGGGAAGAAAAACGTAGCTGCAGCTTCGACGGAGGTATCTTGATTTTGGAGCTGAGAGCGCAGGAGATGCTTGAGTCCCTACTTCGGGGAGCTTCGTGCACTCCGAAGCTCCCGCTCCGCGGATTTGTAGTGAGAGGCGCGGTGAATCTGGAGCGGGAAGCCTTTTGAAATCGAATAAGATGCCTGGTAGTTGAGGTATGACCTGAAATAAAGCCTTGCCCCTAGGAGTAGAGTGCCCCCCAACTGTCTAAAGGTCAGTTTGTGACCTGGAAATTCCAAGGAATGGGAATCTTCTCAGGGTGGGGGGCTACAACATTAACAAGAGTGTGTGAGAGAGAATTAATTCAAGGAAGGTGTGGGGGTGTCTTCTCGTGATGGAGACTTGCCCAGGAGCCTCTTTTTCCGGAAACTGAAGAGCAGGGCAGGATTGGAGAGTCTGAAGCCAGACTCTTCTGAAGAGGGGAAAAGGTGGTCCTGCTTAGAGAGCAGATTTTTCTAGGATGCAGAGTTAGGATAAGAAGAGTGTCTGGTTGGAAAGGTCAAAATAGCAGTTTCCAATACACTGATTCAATGGCACAGGTAAGGGAACCAAAATTTGTCTTACTAGGGGCACAGTTCCTTCTCCTGGCTGCCTGTAGCAAAAGCTGCCAATCTTTGGCATGACTTCCTGCCTTCCTTAAATTAACAGTAACACATACACTGAAAAAACCGTGTCAGTGATAAATACGGGGCACAGTGTGTTTGTTGCTATTTTAGATATGGCTTCTTATTAGTTCTATGCCACTCATCCATCAGGGTATCTGATCTGGGCCCACACTTAGTTTTCCAAGCCAAAGAATTTATCTGCTGTTCAGTTATGTTAATGAGGCTTGTTTGTGGAAAAACCTGTGAGGATTCCGACGATCCACTAAAAAAATGTAAATAATACAGCACTGCTGATAGAAACAGAATATTTTTTTTTCTCATAGCCAGAAGCCAGCTCTCACAGAATGTGGAATTAAGAAGCAATTGTACCTTGAAAAGGAACAAAGAAAAGTTTAGTGCCCTTTCTTCCTGAATCATGTTTTTTGAAAATAGTGTTTTGAAGAATTCTGATTATAGCAGCTATCCTGTACAGCCTCTAGAACTTTGTAACCTGATTCTCTCTGGATATGTGAGGCTACAAAGCCTGAATTTTCAACCATGTAACATTGTTGTCCTAATATATGACAAATGCAAGTATGGAAAAAAGGTTGCCTTAACTTTGCATCTGATTGTGCTGTGTCCTTAGGCTTAAGCCCCAGCCTGTTCTGGGATTTAGACCTGCCACAGGTGATTCTTTTTCTAAACAGACACATCTTTTTGCATCTTTCCTCACACAAACCCATGACATCACTCCCTGCATCAGCTGAGAGTCCAGAATCTAGTTTGAGACATTCAAAGGGTGTATTTTGATGCTCATTGTTGCAAGCATCTTCAAATGTAATTTGTCAGGGGTGACAGGGTCTGGATTCTCCAGCTCAAGTGTGAAAGAAGTAAAGAAAGAATAATAAGGCTCTTTTGTCACATTTTGGGACAAGAATAAAGCTTCTGCCAATTGGAATTGTGAGCAGGGAAGAAAGTACAAAGAAGTAAGCAATGTATATGAATTTCAAAAACCACATTGTTGGAGGAGGAGTTGACACCCCCATCCCAAGAAATCAGCCATTTCCTGCCTGGGATTGCAGATAATTTATCAAACTCTGGGGGAAAAAAGAGATTAAATTAAATGCAATTTCTCAGTCCTAGGCTAGAGAATGAGAGCGAAAAGAGGAGGAAGTTGCACGCATGCAATGCTGCACAGGATATGGAGAAAATGGATGAGGGCTGAGGGAATCTTGCCAAATGAAATGGATGAACAGGAAATTCAAGGCAAGAAGAAAAATGCTTTTTTTGCATAATGTAGAATTAAGTGATTTTGGCAGTGGCTAATGATAGCAGTTAACTTAGCTTCAAAAAGGG
The DNA here is from genome assembly GCF_964194415.1 of Vipera berus. NCBI lineage: Eukaryota > Metazoa > Chordata > Lepidosauria > Squamata > Viperidae > Vipera > Vipera berus. The sequence goes on from NC_138202.1 coordinate 16,807,259, forward strand.
AGTGTGCTGGAGGAGGGGTGGTGGTCTATGACTGGCTATTAGTCATGATGGTGATGTGGTTACTCCATATTCATAGGCAACCTATCTCTGAAGACCAGCTTCTGTGAACAAATAACAAGGAGACATGTTTATTAATCCATTAATTACATTTCTAAACCACCCAGCAATCACAATTTACCTGGGCAATACATATGTCTATTAAAAACATACAATGTAAAACAATAAACAGCAACATCGTACCGATAAAGATGAATATAGAAGCATAGTGAGTGCCATGCTAAAAAGAGCTAAGATCCTGTGCAGAATCTTCAAATTCCCAGGCTTCTGATTGAGGTCCCCAAATTGAAGAAAACACAGATCACTCAGAAGTATTTAAAAATTCCTCTCTCGTCCTATGGATAGTGAGTGTCTTCGTCAGTCTTGGATCCTCTACCAGAGGCCTGGGAGTTTGGGGGTTCTGTGCAGGATCGTATCTCTCCCTAACACAACACACTTCTAGGCAGAAAGCTGACATTGTTCCTAGGGTCTGCTGGAGCCACCCTCCCAGCTTAGGAGTCACAACTCCCAGTGGTCTCTGACCACCACTGGGCTACTTTGGCCTTTACTGTCCATGAGATTCCAATTCCCTTCTGAAGAGAATTCCCGCCCCAATTCCCTTCAGAAGTTTTGTGTATGTGTGTGTGTAATATGCAACACCACCACCACCACCACCACCACAAAAAACAAATGCAGTCCTAGGCTATATCCACAAAAGTATAATGTTACAATCAAGTTATTATTTCTCTCTGCTCAGCATAACTGTGATATGTCCAAAGCAACTAAGATGAAAGGGAATCTAGAAGAAAAAAAAAACACGCAGCATAGCAAACTATTAGAAATAGTGGATACATTTAGCCTAGGGAAAAGATGACTGCAGGGAGGCATCTGAAGACCTGGGACAGTGTTGTTCCAGAAGACAGGACAAGAAACAGTGCTGCATATTACACACACACAGAGACACAATTTCTGAAGCGTTAAAATTACAAGGAAGTAGATTCTGGTTGAGCAGCAGGGAAATTTATTGCGAGGATAAAACAGATTACCTTGGGAGGTGGTGGACTCTTCTGGGCTGGAGGTATTGAAATAAGGATGGGTGGCCATTTCTTGAGGATGCTGCAGTGGTGGCTTCCTGCATGAGGAATGGGTTTGGAATAGTTTAACTCCAAAGTTCCTTCAACCATTGCAGCCTATGTTTCAATGACTCTACATTCATTTAGTGCCAGGAAAATCCTAATCTAAATGGGAGGCAAATGGGCTCAGATGATGCTTGCACTCTAGGAAAGTAAATCTAGGAAGAGATACTCTTTCAGACCATCTAGTCACTGTTTTGGCTTTATGATAAAACCAGCTCTTATGGACTGTAAACCAGACTGCAAAACATTCAGGCAATATGATTGTACTACTTTGTCCATAGTTTCACAGAGTTTGATCTTTGATGTCATCTAGTCCAATCCCCTGCTCCAATACAGTGTCCAGTAGATGATCTCTGAGAGAGAGCTATCCGCGTTTGTTTGAAGACCTCTAACAAAGCAGAACTCATATATTCCTGTGGCTGCATGTTCCATATACTGAGACCTTGTACAGTCGAAAAGTTCCTCTTGATGTTCATAAACCAGGATTCTTGTTGTTTCAACCCATTAATTATGCTCCTGACCTCTAGGTGAAAGAGAATAAGTCCTTCATATTTCTGCATAGCAACCCTTCACATTTGGAAGACTGCTATTAATAGCACATTAGTCTACCTTTCATTAAGTTAAACATAGCAAGAGCATTTAACCCGGACATGCGTGCTCCTATATCAGATCAAACCAATCTTTATTTGGTCATAAATAAAACACATGTCACAATTAAGATAAAAGCAAAAATACAGTTATTCTAAAATATCTAAAAGGGTTAGAGTTAATACTATGATGGTCTGTGCAGACTATAGTACAGTACTTGGCTGTGGTCAAGATCAGATGGTCCTTTATTTCATAAGCAACTAGGACAAAATCCTGGTATAGCAAGTAATGAAAAAGAATAATGACAAAGTTTTATCAGAATTTAGCCTCTCTGTTGCTGATCAATCTGCCCTGCCACTATTTTTATCTGTCTGCGTTCTTCCTCCTGTCCTTCTCCCCACTCTCTTTGCCATCTGTGTAGCATATATTTGCTTGCCAAAAAAAACCACCCCTTATTCAAGAGGTCTGTTAGCCTTGGTTTGAATCTCCTCTTGATGAACTTGTGGTGCGGAGGACGAAGCCCAAGCAAAGAATTTCTGCTCTGGGGGGAAAGCCTTTCTTGTCTATCTTTAGGGCTCTGCCGATACCTTTCTTTGATGGTAAATTTCTGTTTTGATTTGATAATGAAACTGTCAGCTACTGATTCAGAGTCTGCACACTGACCTCTTACAAAGATTTCACCCCGCAGGCCTGGCCCCACAGCACAACTATTTACATCTTCAAGAAGTCGATCCAAGGTGCAAAAGGTGTGATGAGGAAGAGAAATGATCGTTGTAGAAAACAGGAGGCTTCACTAAATGTGCTCCCTTTTAGCCAATAGGGCTTTCCCTTTGTTCTTAGCTGCAGCAACCAACAGATTTTTATTAAAAAGCATCGGCTTTTGTGAACTGCAACTCTCATCCTCAGTTGCATAGATTAGCTGGAAATCCTACACCAGTCTAGTCACTCTGTGCGTATGATGATATGGCCTCCAGCTCATGAAAGTTTTTAGAAATTGGTAGTTGGAAAAAGTGCTATACCAGGCTTCTTATTTTTGGCCACCGTAGACAGACATGGTTGCCTTCCTACAATGTCTTCATAGAGAAACAATCTCTCTCTGAAGTCCAGTGTGTGGAAATCCTGCTACCGTTAAATTTTGCTTGCAAGCTTGTCAGAGACTGACTTTCAAAAGGGAATGAATATTAGACAGATGTTTGAACCAGTCTTCCTTCACTCTTAAGTAAGCTTTCTTAGGAGCAAAGAGGGAGGGAATGCTTATCCAAACTGCAGATGAGATGACATGGGAGGTAATATGAGAAGAAAGAAATAAGATTCAAAACTATTAGGAAAAGGTAGTGAAAATAAGAGAATACAATATAACAGAGACAAATGCCGAGGTTTGTTTTACCAACAGAACAAAAATCAAAGGGATGGAATGGAAAGGGGTGGGATGGGATGGGATGGGATGGGATGGGATAGGATAGGATAGGATAGGATAGGATAGGATAGGATAGGATAGGATAGGATAGGATAGGATAGGATAGGATAAAGGTAAAGGTTCCCCCGCACATGCATGCTAGTCATTTCTGACTCTAGGGGCCGGTGCTCATCTCCGTTTCAAAGCTGAAGAGCCAACGCTTGTCCGAGGATGTCTCCGTGGTCATATGGCTGGCATGACTAGACGCCAAAGGCTCACAGAACGCTGTTACCTTCCCACCGTAGTGGTCCCTATTTTTCTACTTGCATTTTTACATGCTTTCAAACTGCTAGGTTGGCAGAAGCTGGGACGAGTAACAGGCACTCACTCTGTTATGCGGCACTCGGGATTTGACCTGCCAAACTGCCGACCTTCTGATTGACAAGCTCAGCGTCCTAACCCACTGAGCCACCGCGTCCCTTTAGGATAGGATAGAATAGGATAAAATATTGTAGAATGATAGATGTTTACAAAGTGAATATGAGCCAGCAATGCAAAAAAAAAAGGCAAATGCAATTTTAGGTTGCCCATTTGGTTCGACTCAAGTGTCTAAATGCTACCTCCCACCTCTAGATTTTTATGATTCTCTTTTCTCCAGAAATCCAGTTGCTGCAAGTATCGGTAACCTTAATTTCATCCTCTTTTTCACTTCCCACTCTCTTGCTTTCAGCCTCCCACTTATGTATCCTTGCATTTCAAAAGTGACTTTTTCTTTAACATTCTTCCTGAATCCAGTTTGCAGTGCCAATACAGTATTATCTATAGCTCAATATCCCGTTTCAATAGAAAGCCAAGAATCCTTGTAATTATGGGGGGTGGGAAACCTGGGAGGTGTCGTTCCCATTCTCAGGGTTGGCTGTTCGGAAGCAGTGTGCTTCTGAGCAGTGAGGATCTATTTAGCTGTCAACCAGAATTCTTTCCCCCTGCAAATTTTTCTAATTCTTTAAAACTATATTGAGTCATTTTCAGATTTGGAGGTGGCAAATTCCACAAGTTAATAATGCAGTCTGGGAAGAAATCCTTCCTTTTTATGTCTTCAGCTTATTACCAATATATTTCACATAGATCTGGGGGAAGAAGATTGAAAAAGAAAGTAAGAGATGTCTTTTTTCAATTATTAATACTTTTATAACTTATTTTTGTTAAGAACCTGGCCTGTCTGGTATTAGATTCAGCAGCATATAAAAAGAGGAATGGAGGAGAAGTTTGTTCTATCAAAAATTTTAAATAAAATTTAATAAATAAATAAATAAATAAATTTCTGTGAGGATGTGGCAAACTATATGTTCCTGAAGGAGTAGAGACGGCATTATGGTGAGATTGAAAATCTGATTCTGGAGGCTGGCTAGAAAATCTTTCTGGAGAAAAGAGAGATCCTGAGATCATCCATATGCACTCCAGCTCCTTGTAAATAGATTTCAGGGACTAAGGTTTTTGTGGTTAGCTTGTGAGTCAAGTAGCTGGGAGTTTAGGGAATCCATCTAAGCTATAGTTGTAATGTAGCCTATGCAGGTTGTCCTTGACATATGACCATGATGGACCATTATAGTCATATGTTGTGATGGTCATAAGTCAATCACATGACCAATCTGATTTTATGACCTTTATTGTGGCAGTTGTTAAGCGAATATGGCAGTCATAAAACCAACACTCCCGTCCTTAAGCAAATCCATTGTTCCTCAAGGTGTAGTTTTGCCAAAAAGCAGAAATAATTTTTGGTTTTTGGCAAAAATGTTAAACACAGTCATATGACTGCTGGATGCAGCAAATGGCGATAAATAAATGTAGCTGTGTTGCCAAGCACCCAAAGTGCAGTCACATGACTGTGGTGGGGGCGACTGTTAGAGCTTTGGAACCAGGTTGTAACTCCCTTTTTCCAGGTAGGTTGTAATTTGAACTGTTGCTAAGCAACTGGTCATAAGTTGAAGGCTACCTGGACACAAAGTTCGGCTGAACATTTTTTAATCTCTTTTAGAAGTATTTTTTTATTGCTTTTCAATATTAAGAACCGTCAGAATGGCAAGTTTTATGGCATTCACTGGATGAGTTTCCTTCAATTCTTACCGAAGGAAACTTTATGAGTTTAAGGACTTGGAAAACCCTTTTTTTTCATTTCTGTGGAACAAATAGCAAACAGGATAAACAGACTATTGTTTTTGGAAACAACAGACAAAGGCTCCAGGTGGATTTGAAATAAGATGTTGAAATTAATTATAAGAATCCTTCCAATGGGAAGGGAACCAGAAGGAACTAAAGATTACAATTAAAAGAGAATATTTAGGTGTGACTTGCTAACACACAGATTCGTCTAGTGCAGGGGTAGGCAACCTTGGCTCTTTTATGACTCGTGGACTTCAACTCCCAGAATTCCTGAGCCAGCATGGAATTCTGGGAGTTGAAGTCCGTGAGTCATAAAAGAGCCAAGGTTGCCTACCCCTGGTCTAGTGGTTAAGGCATAAGGCTAGAAATCAGGAGACCATGAGTTCAACTCCCACCTTAGCCATAAAAGCCAGCTGGGTGACATTGGGCCAGTCCTTCTCTCTTGGCCCAACCCACCTCACAGGATTGTGGTTATGGGGAAAATAGGAGGAGGAAGATGTGTTGAATATGTTCACCACCTTGAGTTATTTGTAAAAATAATAAAGGCAGGAAATAAATAGCAGAAAGAGAAGCAAAATAATTATTGAAGTATTCAATAATAATTCATATTGAAAAATATTTGAACAATGTCATATGAAAAATATTTGTGACTAATGGATCCTTAAGTTCATTTTAAGAATGTCTGCCATTATAAGTAGCCTGTGTGTAAATGATGACGTTACTGAGCACTGATGATGTTACCAAGTTTGGGTAATGAAACGTCTGCAAGAAAACCACCAAGCTCAGAGAGCACCAAGGATCCCTCAGGTTAAAAAACCCTTCACCATCACACTGCCTCAAGTCTGTTGAGTTATTTTTGAACTTCAAGTAGGATCAAACCAATGAGACAAGTCCTGGTTGAAGGGGCTGCCAAGCACACATACTGCCTAATTTTGAAATTCAGAGCAGATGGTCTTTGCAGCAGGCTCTGAGACTCTAAACCATCTATTTTTAATATTGGAATCTAATATGATTGACAGCAACAGGGCATGGGGCAGGTGGGGAATGTGGATATGCACACACATAAGTTGATAATAGTTGTTTCCTCTTTGAACAGACTGTCATAATTAACATATAAACATACGTGTGCCTCTCTGTGTTTAACTACTTCCAAAATTAACACACACACACACATTTCTGTATGTGTGCATGTGTGCCTGCATGAACTATTTCCCATAGTTAACACACAAACACGTGGGTGTGTGCCTGTGAGTGTGTGTATGTCTGTGTATGAGACAAATGTGGAATTGTTTCAACATACAATATACAATAATAAGCTGTGGTGACACAGCGGTTGGAAAGCACTATTGCAGGCTGACTCTTCCCACTGCCAGAAGTTTGATCCTGACCAGCTCAAGGTTGACTTAGCCCTCCATCCTTCTGAGGCCAGTAAAACAAGGACCAAGATTGTTGGGAGCAATATGCTGACTTTGTAAACTGCTTAGAGAGTGCTGTAAAGCACTATGAAGTGGTATATAAGTCTACATACTATTGCTATTGCTATAAAACAATTGCTTATTTATCTTCTATTTACCTTCTGGATCTTCTCTCCCAGGCTGAATTTCAGTTGGTAAGTTCTATGATAGAGAGATTTTTCTGTTATATTTTGGAGTGCTCTAGATATATTATATTGAAAGTGCTGTATAAACAATACCCAGTAGTGGCTGTGACTGATTCTTGCACACTGAAAAACTAGAAAGTAATCCGAAGTTCTCAACTGTTATCTTTTCACTGCCATAGTAATTTTCTATGAACAAGGAAGTGAGATTGAGTTTATTTTAAAGCTAACAGCATTTGGGAAAATGAGATTCTTCTTATCTGAGCATATCATAATGTCCTAAAATTAGTTTAGCTGACATTTTAATGTCAAACTATTTAATTCCCATTAATAGACATACAGGGCTTGGGGGTTTTTTGGTTAAAATGTTGCAGATGCAATCTTCTGTTCAAGTGGATTACTAAAAATGTGCATTTTGACATCAGATGAACTTGTCTATAAGTAACATCCATATGTATATTCCTTTTTTAAAGTAAGCTTTTTATTATTATTTTTTCCTCTACATACATATGTTAATTTTTCAATCAGCGTGTGATCTGAGTTCAAAAAACGCTAATACATAATCAAGTCCTATTCTTCGGTTCTCTCCTCTAGCCATTTGTAGAATAAATTCCAGCTTTGGTAATATTCTGTTTCTTCTTTATCTTTCAGTCTCATAGTTAATCTGTCCATCTCAGCGCATTCCAGTATTTTTTTAATTACTTCTTCCCTCTGATGGTATTCCTTCATTCTTCCAGTATTGCGCGTAGATTATTCTTGCTGCCGTTGTAATATGTAGAACCAAATATAAATTTTGCTTATTAATCTTTTCTGGTATTATACCTAGTAGAAAAAATTCAGGATTAAATACTACATGTTCTCCTAATATTTTTTCTAACCAAGCATGTATTTTTTCCCAATAGGCCTTTACTTTATCACATGTCCACCAGATATGATAGTACGTACCTGAATTATGTTTACATTTCCAACATCTATCTGACATATTTTTAAACATTTTTGCTAACCAGCAAGATCCATATGTATATTCTATCAAGGAGAAATTGCTTGCAGAAATTAGTGTACTGCATTTTTTTTAGGTGAGACATGGAATGTCACACAGACTGGGCAGAGAAGGCTGGAGTCAGCTTGATCTAGAAAAGTAGACCTAGACATCAAAACTGTTGCTACAGGTGTGTTGCGCAACATTTCTGAATCTCCTACCCACCCCAAAACCTTCAGTCAAGGGTGACCCATGAAGCTTCTAGTCAACATGACATAAATTGTGCTATTCAATCCTGGGCCCAATTTTTACATTTCCCCATGGACTCACTGACCTGTCTAGGAACCTTCCACAGATGCAGAATCTTATTTTCTCTGATTGTTGTCGGTAACATGCTGTAACCCAAGCCACAAATCACTAGGAATGGCTGCTTGCTTGGATGAGCTTGGCTGTGGAGCAGTTTTGAATAACTGAACTTGCCTACCTGAACAGGATGTCTCTACTGCAAGAAAGACTGGCCTGTCCACACCTTGTTGGACCCCACAGGGAACGGTGCCTGCTTAGATGAGAAAAGGCAAGGTGATGCAGATAGCCTTCGATTTAAACCATTCATTTAGTGACCATTCAAAGTTACAATGGTACTGAAAAAAGTGACATGACCAATTTTCATACTTAGGGACCGTTGCAGCATCCCCATGGTCACATGATCAAAATTTGGATGCTTGGCAACAGGCATGTACTTATGATGGTTGCTCTGTCCTGAGATCAGGTGATCACCTTTTGCGACCTTCTGATAGGGTCAATGAGGAACCATGATTTTAACTTAACAACTGCAATGATTCACATAACAACTGGCAAGAAAAGTCGTAAAATGGGGCAATATTCATCAACTGTCTTGCTTAGCAATGGATATTTGGGGCCTCCCTTTACTGTGGACCTGCCCTTTGTGCATGACTCCCACATAACATACTGTCTGATGGTAAGGGAGCTGTTTTGCAGGCTTTATTGGGTTTATGGAAAGCCACATCCTGCCAGAAGAAGTGAATTATATCTGCACAGCCATAAATCTGACCCAGTTCTGCTGATTCTGTTTGGCAGCTTAGAAGCTCTTCAAGGACTCTTTTTGATCACTCCTAGATCAGTGTTTCTCAACCTTGGCAACTGTGATTGAAGTTATCACAGAGCTGAAAAAAGTGACTTACATCTAACATCTCTGCAGTCACATGACCACAATTTAGATGCTTGGCAACTGGCATGTATTTCTGATGGCTGCTGCCTCTTGGCCTCCTGTGATCCCCATTTGTGACCTTACCAGCTGGCTTCTGACAAGCGAAGTCAATGGGAGAAGCTGGATTTGTTCAACAGCCACAGCAAAAAAAAAAAGTTGTAAAATTGGGCGCGGTCTCACAATGACTCACTTAATGACCACATTGGTTAGCAACAGAAGTTCTGATCCCATTGGTGGTCGTACATTGAGAACTACCTGTACAGTGAGACCCTAATGATGAGTCATGGAATGACTGCATTATAGGGCCTTCATTTGCAATACTTGAGCCATCCTTTAAAGAAGAGTCAGTTGACAGAAAACAATCTGTGATCTTGGCCTGGCTTCCTCCCTCCTCCCTCCTCTCTCTACTACAGGGGTCTTCAAACTTGGCCCTTTTATGACTTGTGGACTTCAACTCCCAGAATTCCTCAGCCAGGCAAGCAAACCACAACTAATACTGATGCTGTGGGCTTCAATTAAAAAAAATTCCTACCCAATGTTTATAGTATAAAATTTGAAATTATCAGATGGTGCTTACAAATGTGTAGCTTCCTGCACTGCCATATCACCAGGAACCCATCAAACTACATCTTATTTATTTATTTTCTTTCATTTATTTGCATTTTGCCATTATTTTTATAAATAACTTAAGGTAGCAAATATATCCAACACACCTTCCTCTTCCTATTTTCCCCACAACAACACCCCTGTAAGTCAAGTTGGCTGAGAAAGGGACTGGCCTAAAGTCACCAACAGCCCGTTATGTCTAAGGTGGGACTAGAACTCACTGTCTCCTGGTTTCTACCCTGGCGCCTTAATCACTAGACCAAACAGGCTCTAAATGAGAATTGTTTCTTTACCAGTATGACACACTGTAATGGGTTTGTTTTTAATTGCTTTTAGCATGTTGTGTGGACCTAGACCAGGGCTTTTCACCCATTGTACCACTTTTAGTTGCCTAGTAAGGTGTCAAAAACTGGACAAAAAAACCAGGAAAAAAGTGATGAAGTACAGGTAATCCTCGACTTACAACAGTTCGCTTAGTGACTGTTTGAAGTTACAATGGCACTGAAAAAAGTTCCCCCCCAAGCCACAGCCGAGCAAGACACCTTCCTGCCCACCCGGCGGTGTTCTTCCTGCTGTCCGAGGTTTTCATTGTTGTGAGCATTTCTGTTGAGAATTGGCAGCGGGGGTGGGGGGGTGTTTGGTTTTTATTCCCTCCCTCTGCTGGGTGGTTGCAGCAGGTTTTGGTCACTTCACATGACCCTGGGACACTGTGACTGCCATAAATATGAATCAGTTGCCAAGCATCTGAATGTAAATCACAAGACCCTGGAGAGGCTGCAACATTCCAGCTGATCGGCGCTTCTTCTGGGCTCAGCAGAAGCACCAGGATCAGCGCCGGGCTCCAGCTGGAAACTGGCGCTGATCCTGGTGCTTCCGCTGAGCCCTGACAGTCCTGCAGCTCCGGCCGTCTCTCGGTCAGGCTTGTGCGTTGCTGCTACTGGTTCAGCTCATTCCCCTCCCCCGCTACCACTTTTCTAGGATGGTCGCGTACCAGCTGCCAGGTGCCAATGTAACGCAGGTGGTACCCGTACCACTGGTTGAAAAGCCCTGACCTAGACTTTTCGATCAGCTTTTGGCTCAGTGTATTGTGTAAATCTATAAAATGGATTGATGCAGTTTTTTAAGCATGTGGTATGAAGGCACTAAGTGAAGGAGCTGAGTTACCTGGTTCTCCACAAAAACTCAGCGGCTCCAGTGGAATATAGATATTTCTTACAACTGTAATGCTTAGAATTTCTTGATATCTAAAATATTAATTAATAAATCTTGTCCCATAGAAATGTGTTTGTTTCTGGTTACTTCCTGCCTAGAGAATGAAGCTTTTTATATGTGGGCATCCTTGAAAATCCACATTGCCTAGTAAAGGATGCATCACATTAACAAAGCAATTGTCTTTGGGTTTTTAATTTTTTTTAATACATTGGCCATTAGTTTTAGCTGTTTCTGGACTAAGGTTGTTTTGTTTTCATGAGGCTTTCAGTTATATAATTGTATTGTAATGGAAGGTTGCTCTTATTGTTTGTAGTTCGCAGGCTGCTTTGAGCCACACTGATTTTTATAAGCAAACATGTGGGAAATGGTTACTTAATGTCCTAATTTGGTACTCTCCTGATCTGTGAGGCCTGCAACACCCAGAATTTGCAGACACTCTGGCCTTGGGCAATGGCAGTTCTGGAAATTGTAATCCCAATGCAATATGGGCAGCATATACATTTAATATATAAATAATTGCATCTGGAGGGCATTAGGTTTCAAAAAAGTTGGCTGGAAAAAAAATAACATGCTGAACTCAAATGTCAGTAGCTCTTTGGGATATCAGAGGCATGCAACATCTTCCAGCCTAGAGTAAGAATTGATCCATGAACGCTGTTTTGGAGCTTTTGCTTTAAAAAGCAGTAAGTGGACCAAGATGAAAAAACAAATTTGATTTCCCTTCATTTGCATGTAATTAATATTAAGTAGTTAGCATCATTACTCTCCAGTCAAATCTAAATGTTTTTCTACTATGCAACAGTAAACATGACAAATTGACAACAATTTGATATAAATAAATAAGCCTCTGGAGGTCCTGGAAATACACCTAAGGTGTGTGTGTGTGTGTGTGTGTGTGTGTGTGTGTGTGCATGCGCGTATAGGAAAAGAGAGGGGAGGTGGAGAAGGGGAAGGGAAGAGGATTCAGCATAAGCACCCTGATATTATCACCTCCTATTTCCGGAGATGCTGGCAATGAAACATGCAAAACATCATTTAACCACCATTGGTAGTTATAACACATCTCAGGGCCATTTGAATTTCACCAATAACTGCTGAGGCCAGAAACAAATCATTGTGGAATACTGCTGGAGGAGTGTTTGCAATATTTGATTTTGGCAAAGGACATGTCCTCATAAACCCTTGCCTTCCATGCCCCCACTGGAACAGATGGCTTGAGAATGAAAAGCAATCTGTTTCATATTTGGCATTCTGGTTTCCCCATTCCAGATTTGAGAGATTAGCCTCACAACCACAGTCATCCAAATGCAAGAACCTTCAGTCAGGCTGAATGGTAGCTACAGATCAGGGCCGTAATTCTGTCAGAAAAAGACACGAGCCTCTTGAAAATGAACTTTTATTTTTCACTGAGGGAAGGCAACAGGAATTTGGTTATTCTGATTGTAAAGTGGTGACCTTATTTCTCACTGCCCACTCGTCCCATCATCTTGGTGCTTGGCACCGTATCTGAAAATGCAAAGGTACTATTTCATTCCCAAGCTTTTTATTGCTGGAGGCCGTAAAACTTGAATATTGGACTTGGAACAATAGTGAGATCAATAGTCGTTTTTTTTTCTCCCTGCACCTGACTTCTGAAATGGCTTCCCCCTGTATCTTAGAGCTGTGACTCACTCGCTAGTAACACCGCTGTGTTTTATTGTTAAAGAGAAATTCACTCCTGTGTGCCAATTCCTGCCTGCGATGACTCAGCTCTAGCGGCGGACCAAGGAAACCTGCCATGGGTTGAGAATGAGAAGGACTTTGCATTGGTTTACAATATTTGTAACAGGTTTTTTTTTAGTAGTTAAAATGTTAGCCTTGGAGTGGAAAACTCAGCAAGACAAGGAAAGCACTGGCATGATTTTAGGTCACTCCTTCTCCTTCAGCCCTAGCAAGAAGAAGGCAAGGGTAAACCACTTCTAAAAAGGCCATCAAGGAAACTGCATGGAGTTGTTGTGATGATGATGATGATGATGATGATGATGATGTTTGATTGCACAATCAACTAGATGTTTAGGCTGGATTTGACATTTTTCTCCATCTATTCCCAAAAATCTGAGATGGACAGATATTGTTGATTAAATAATATTAAATGTATCTTCACAGGATGTAAGCTGTTCCAAGAATAGCTGGCTTTTGCAATTGACTGGTGGTGATTTTGTCAATGCCGATGGTGTTCAAGTGGTGCTGTAGATGTTTTGGGATTACATCCAAGGCACATAGCACTATTGGTACTATGGGGTTCTTGGTGGTCTCAGAGCTTGGTGACTTTCCTGGAGACGTTGCATTACTAAACTAGGTAACTACTTGTGATGTTTCCTAGTTTGGTAATGAATTGCCTGCAAGAAAGCCACCAAGCTCAGAGAACACCAAGGACCACACAGTTCAACCCTGAGTCACAAATATTCTCTTCTATCATCAATATTGGTACTACCTTTGATTTCTTTTGCCAATGGCCACAGTCATTCTACTTCTTTATTTCTTTGTATTTTGTTATTTTCTCCATTTCTTTCTCTTCTGTTTTGCTCTCTCCAGAGATTGCAAAGTCCACTACCCACTTTTTTGTCTTTCTTATCAAGTTGTTACGTCTGTGTGGCAGATAATTGCCTCTTTGAATTCTAGAGCACTTTAACATCTTAATTTTCCATTACTTTGTCTATTTTGTAATTCCACCAGTTCTTGCTGGTAGGCAAGAGTATTTCTTGCTACTTTGTCATGTCATGGTTTGTAATCAGTCTGTGCTATCTTTTTGCAGCAGCTAATTAGGTGCTTTCTTCAGCTGTTTCTTCAGCTTTTTTGCAGAGGACATTTACTGTCTGTTGCTGTCTTCGTAATTCTTGTACAGCCAGAATTAGCCCCTCTGTCTTTTTCTTCAACTTTCCTGCTCTTAACCATTGCCAGGTATTGTTACCTGCTCTGACTGCTTTTTTAAAAATGTACTGGCCATGTAATACTTTGCCTTGCCGTATTTCTTTGTTTTTGTTGTTGTTGTTTTTCATTTGGTCATTTGATAGGACAGATTGGTCTCTGGAATTCAATAAGCCCTCAAGGTATAAGAGCTTCAGTGCATCTTCTTCACAGTCTTTCAGATATTCTTCCAATGTCCTTTTTTTCTTCTTCAGCTGTCTGGTCCACGCCCACCCAGAGTCTATCAGCAGAGTCTGTGTAGATAAAGGACATGATTCACTATCATTATTTTTCCTCTCTTCCTATCCAGGATTTCTACTTTAGCATGCATCCAATCCATTAATCCAGCTGTGTAATTCAATGGTCCCCAAACCACGGTCCGTGGACCAGTACCGGGCCACGGCATGCCAGCAACTGGTCTGCATTAACAAGCAAAGCCCCATCCACGGGATGCAGGCAGCACACAAAACCACACACCCTCCGGTCCGTGGAAAAACCTCTCTCCAGTCCTTGTTGCCCAAAAGTTTGGGAACCTCTGGTGTAATTAATGACTGGAACTGCCCAGATTTTAATTGCCTTGATGGTATTTCTGTCACTGAATTTGGATTTCAAGATCTTCTTCACTCTTCTGATATGTTCACTACTAGCCTTCTTCTTGACTTTAGTGTGCTTGGTGTTGTCCACCTAGCATAGGGCTCAGGTATTTATCTGGATCTTCTTCATCCAGATGCTTGATGTTATTTCCAGAGGGAATCTTGATTCCTTCTGTTTTCACTATTTTTCCCTTGTTGATAGTAAGGGTGGATCTGTATTAAGCAGCAATTTCTTTTCAGATGGAGTTTTTCCATACTGCTTCAGAACATCTGTGTAAAGGAGGTGGGGTAGCCTGGCAAATATTTTTTATTCTCTTCTTGATGTTAACCTCTCCCACTCTATTGACCAGCAACTGTATCTTCCATGGTGTCATTGATCTTTGCAGAAGAAGAAGAAGAAGAAGAAGAAGAAGAAGAAGAAGAAGAAGAAGAAGAAGAAGAAGAAGAAGAAGAAGAAGAAGAAGAAGAAGAAGAAGAAGAAGAAGAAGAAGAAGAAGAAGAAGAAGAAGAAGAAGAAGTTGGAAGGGACCTGGGACGTCATCTAGTCCAACTCCCTGCTCAGGCAGGAAACCCTATACCATTTAAGACAAATGGCTGGCCAGTCTCTTCTTAAAAACTTCCAGTGTTGGAGCATTCACCACTTCTGGAGGCAGGTTGTTCCACTGGTTAATTGTTCTAATTGTCAGGAAGTTTCTCCTTAGTTCTAGGTTGCTTCTCTCCATGACTAGTTTCCATCCATTGCTTCTTGTCCTGCCTTTGGGCACTTTGGAGAATAGCTTGAGTCCCTCCTCTTTGTGGCAGCCCCTGAGATATTGGAACACTGCTATCATGTCCCCCCTCGTCTTTCTCTTCATTAAACTAGACATACCCAATTCCAGCAGCCGTTCCTTATATGTTTTAGCCTCCAGTCCCCTGATCATCTTTGTTGCTCTTCTCTGTACTCTTTCCAGAGTCTCAACATCTTTTTTACATCGTGGTGACCAAAACTGGATGCAGTATTCCAAGTGTGGCCTTACCAAGGCATTGTAAAGTGGTATTAATACTTCACATGATCTTGATTCTATTCCTCTGTTAATGCAGCCTAGCACTGTGTTGGCTTTTTTGGCAGGGAATGTTCACAGAGGCTGAGGAGGCTCTTCAGAAAGACCCATCCTCAGTAATAGCGAGGGAGAAAAAAGATATTACGCGACACGAGATTTCCCTCCTGGATCAACGTGAATTAGCAGAGAAAATTCAAAGGAATAAACAAATTTTTTTTGAACATGCCAACAAGGCTGGAAAATGGTTGTCCTATAGGCTTAGGAAGCGAGCAATTGCGAGAAAAGTAGAATGGTTACAGGATGGGATGGGAAATATGGTGGGATCAAATGAACAAAAGAAAAAGGTGATTCAGGAATTCTTTACCGCATTGTATAAGAAAGACCCAATTTTAGAAGAAAGGATTGGAAGTTACTTAGAAAGGGTGGACTTACAGGAGGTTCCTGAGAATGTAAAACAAATTTTGAATTCAGAGATCTCAGAAGGGGAAATAAAGGAGGCAATTAAGAAACAATTGAATGGGAAAACCCCGGGAACGGATGGACTCCCAGCGGAATTATATAAAGAGATGTTGGGAATGTTTAGTGGCCATTTAAAAGATTTATTTAATGAGGTTTTGAGTGAAGGGAAAATACCCCAGTCATGGACAGGGGCTTATATATCTTTGATCCCAAAGGAAGATTCAGATCATACGTTGGTTAAAAATTATAGACCCATTTCACTATTGAATGCAGATTATAAAAAATTTTCCTCAATTCTGGTGGGCAGGCTTAAAGTATTCTTAAGAGAATTTATACATTCAGATCAGAATGGGTTTCTTCCAAATCGGCAAATAAGAGATAATTTGAGAATAGTGATGAATACATTGGAATATTATGAGATGCACCCTAGTAAACAGTTGGCAATGATGTTTCTTGATGCTCAGAAAGCATTTGACATGGTTACTTGGGAATTTTTAATATGTCAGATGATTAAAATGGGATTTGGACCAAATTTTGTAAGAGCTATACAAACAATTTACACTACGCAATCTGCCTGAGTATTATTCAATGGTGAAATGACTGGGAAAATTGATATACAAAAAGGTACAAGACAGGGATGCCCCCTTTCACCTCTGCTGTTTATTCTGAATTTAGAACCACTATTGATTATAATTAGGCAAAATAATAATATTAAAGGATTAAAAATAAATGATCAGCAATATAAGCTTCAAGCTTTCGCTAATGACTTAGTTTTTATTTTGGAAGACCCATTGGAATCAGGCCCTAAATTACTGGAGGAAATTAGTGCCTTTGGAGAAGTAGCAGGTTTAAAGATTAATCGAGATAAAACTAAATTTTTGGTAAAGAATATCGGAACTGAATCCAAGGTACAATTACAAGAGGTGATGGGGATCCAAATAGTTAAAAAAGTTAAATATTTAGGTATTTGGTTATCTTCAAGGTGTCCATCTATAAAGAAGTTAAATTATCAAAAATTAGACAGCTGGAAAAACATTCAACTCTCAATCCTAGGACGAATCGCAGTGATTAAGACTCATATTTTGCCAAAGTGGTTATACCTATTCCAAACTGCTCCTGCAAAACTAGGTAAGAAATTTAAAAAAAAAACTAGAACAGGTAGTTGGTAAATTCATATGGAATAATTGAAAGCCACGTATTAAAAGGAGAACGCTGCAGGAGCACAAAACAAGGAAGGATAGTCAATATAAAGTTTTCTCTAATCATTATATTAGGGATGTATTGATAAACTCTTGGCATATGGTGAGAGGGTGGATCTATACAAAGATACCTGGCTGGTTTACTCCTTTGGAAGCTGTAACTTATTCGACGTTACACAATCCAGACAGAAAGTATAGGTATAAAGATCTCATAGATCTGAGAGGCAATCTTAAATCCAGGGAGGAGTTACATTCTGGGGGTATAGAGTTGGATTGGTGGTCGTATTCTCAAATGAGCTCAAGGTTTAATAGGGATAAGCAGGAATTTGGAATCAATATAATCCCACAAGAATTAGACAAGATTTTATGGGGAAGTGATGCTAAATTTTTATCTAAGACCTATAATCTCCTTTTGTTTCATGGGATGGAAGGGGGAACAATAAATGATGTAATGATTGCCTGGGGGAGAAATATTGGTGGCACTATAGAATTAGAGGAGTGGGAACAAATTTGGAAGAAAAATATAAAATTAACATTAGCAACGGCATTTAAAGAAAATATGTACAAAATGTTGTATAGATGGTACTTAGCTCCCGCACAAATTTCAAAAATGTTTCCCAATGCAAATGACAAATGTTGGAAATGTGATTCTGCCAGGGGCACTTTCTACCATCAATGGTGGACTTGTCCAAAGGTTAGGCGTTACTGGACCAATATAAAAAATTGGTTATTTCAAATAACAGGATATGATTTTCAATTGGACCCAGCTATTTTCCTCTTGGGGATGAAGCCACAAGAAGTACCAAAAAATGTTTGGTATCTAGTAATACATATTACAACAGTGGTGCGTATGACTTATGTGCAATATTGGAAGATGAAGGAAATCCCAACGGACTATCAAGTAATAGAAAAAGTATTACTATGCGCAGAGTCAGATCGAATGACATATATTCTCAAAGGGAAAAGTGAATCACTTTTTAATAAAAGTTGGGACTCCTGGTATTCATGGTTACAAAATAGAATATTTAACTTCAATGGGGGAAATACCAGATGATTATGTATTATTATTTGAGGTATAGAATCTGGAGATATATACAATTATAGAATTCTAATATTTGGTAATTAAAGGTTACTTAGCCTGGGATGTACGAGAAAAAGAAAATTAGGGGTAGTATTACACTCCCCGGTCTTGTTTAATGTTGTTGTTTTTGTTTTTTGGTGTATAGGATGTTTTGGTGTTTTTCTATTTGATGCACTATTCAGTACTTTGTAATAATGTTCTTGTTTTTTATTTAAAATTTGTTTAATAAAGTATTTTTTTAATAAAAAAGTCCAAGTAAATTATATCTACAGCATTCCTCTGGTCCACTAATTTTGTCACTTAGTCAAAGAATGCAATAAGATTTGTTTGGCATGATCTGTTTTTGACAAACCCATGTTGACTTTTAGTGATGACTTTGTTTGCATCAAGGTGTTCACTGATTTGTTGTTTGATTATCTTTTCCAGAATCTTCCCAGGTATTGAGGTCAGGCTGATAGGTCTGTAGTTTCCTGGATCTATTTCTTTCCCTTTTTTGAAGATGAGAACTACATCAGCTCTCTTCCAATCCTCTGGTAGTTCCCCAGTGCTCCAGGATCTTTGAAAAATATAGTTCAGTGGTTCTGAGATCACGTCTGCCAGTTCCTTGAGAACCTTGGGGTGTTCATTTTGAGCCTTAGCTTCCCTCACTTCATCTTTGCAGGCACGGGCTATTTGCTGATATTCTGCCTTAGTTATGTGCCCCTCTTTCCACTTCTTATACTTGTCCTTTTTATCTTTCAATTTATCAGAGAGTTCTTTATGCAGCCATGCTGGTTTCTTTTGAGAGCTGTTATTTTTCTTCTTTGTTGGTATTGTGCTAGAGTGGGCCTTTATTATCTCACTTTTCAAAATTTCCCAAGCTTCTTGAGTTGTTTTCCCCTTTAGGATTCTCATCCATGGAATTCTTCCCAAGGTCTCTCTAAGTTTATTGAAATTAGCTCTTTTAAAGTCCAAGACTCTAGTTTGACTGTGTTCTATTGCTTGTGCTTCCAGAATGTTGAATTCCAAGATTGCATGATCACTTCCCCCCAAGGTTCCTGTGGCTTCAACACCTTCTATCATTTCATCTCTGTTAGTGAGAATTAGATCCAAAATGGCTAATCCCCTAGTTCCCTTCTCTACTTTTTGGGTGACAAAGTTGTCTGCTAGGTTTGTTAGGAATCTGTTTGATCTTTCACATGGTGCAGAGTTTGTCTCCCAGTAGATATCAGGGTAATTAAAGTCCCCCATTACTATTGTAATGTGCTTCCTACATACCTTAGTTAGCTGACTAGAAAAAAGTTCATCTATTTCCTCTGTTTGGTTGGGCGGGCTATAGTATACACCTATGTCAATGTCATTTCCCCCCCTTTTATATTGACCCAAATGCATTCAAGTTTACAGTTTTCATCATTGTTGTGCTCTATGTCTGTAGAGATGTAGTTATTTCTTATATAGAGAGCAACTCCACCTCCTCTTTTGTTTGGTCTGTTTCTTTTAAATAATTTAAATCCCTCTAGCTGTGTGTTTCATTTGTGGATTTCATTCTACCAAGTTTCCATAATGGCAACAATATCATATCCGCCCTCATTTACCTAAATTTCTAGTTCACCCTGCTTACTGTTCATACTCTGTGCATTGGTGTATAGACATTTGAGTCCTTTATGAGTGACCCTGTGTTTACTTGCTACATAACTTGTGTGATGCCTGAGTTCCCCTATTTTCTTAGATTGCCAGGGACAGTGATGTTCTGTATCAACTGTCCCCATTGTTTAGTTTAAATATTCCTCCAGAAAAGCTGTGAATTTATTGCCAAGTAACTCAGTCCCTTTCTTGGATGGATGCAGACCATCTCTTTTGTACATTTTTTCATTGGACCAGCTACAGACATCGTGACTAATATAACCAGAGCCTTCTCCTTTACACCACTCCTTTAGCCACATATTGAATTCTGCTATATGCTGGCCTTTTCCATTTTGCTCCTTATACACTGGTAAAACCTCTGAAAAAGTGAGCCTACAGCCTATTCTGCTGAGTTCCTGCCCCAAGCTCTGGAAATCATTTGCACACAGAGTATATCCTTTTGGGACAGATCAAGATGTACAATAGCATCCACATCACAGTCATTGCTGGCATTGTTGACTATTTTGAAAATACGTTTCTTGTCCCTACTGGCAGTAGCACCTGAAAGACACCTGACCTCTTTTGGAACCTCTGTATCCTTTCCTAAATTTACATCCCTTATAATTGAATCACCAACCAGAAGGTGGATTCTCTTTTTGGGTACCTTTCTCTTCTTGCATAACTGATGTGTAATACCTGATTCACATTTCTCCCTGTCAAAAACAAGTTCATCTCGGACCATGGTCCTCTGCTTATTTGAGTTATCACAACAAGCTTGACCTATTTCCTTAATGTCCCTATTAAGGTCAGCAAGGACACTGTATCTGTTATGCAGGGACACAGCGAAAGCTTTGGGTTTATGGTTCACAGCTCTCACCTGGCCAGATCCCATGGTTGTCCACACTGCCCTTCTCCTGCAGGATCTTTGTGGTAGAGGGGGCTGATAGCGCGGAGGCACAGTAGAGTAGAAGGGCTGAACTGGACACCTAATTTCTGCCTGAAGAGCACAGATTACAGACCCTAGATAAATAATCTGTCCTTGTAGACTAGTGATTTGTGTACAGATAGGACATATTCCCTGTTTGAAAAGACTGCTGCGAAAGACAGTTGCAAAACAAGTGTTGCACTGAATTAAGCCAGACATGCTGAGTTGAAAGGAATCTCAGATGCACTTGCCCTGAATGTACCACCACTATTTTTGATTTTTAGTTTAGTTTTACTTTGCTCCTTCACCCACCTTCTTCTTAACTCACAGTATTGTAGCTTTTACCAGCAGCCTCTGGCAGTTTAAAAGCAAAGAGGGTCCAATCAGCAAGGACTTAGCTACTTTGCTCCTCCACCCACCTTCTTCTTAACTCACAGTATTGCTTCTAATGTTTCTATTGACCCCCTTTATTTCTAGGACACTTGTTTTTCTAGTCATGTGGTTGGATCAGTCAAGTTGGTCTTTCTTTTCTTACAATTTTCCAAAATCATCTTGTCAGGAGCTGATATTTTGTCCCTCTGTTTAATTAGACATTTTCCTTTCTGCTCAGGTGGAAAGATCTTGTTTTCAATTAGAAGCTGTTGGACTGCATCAGCTACCACACTAGTCAACAATTTGAAAATTGTTGGTAAGAAGCCAATTGATCTGTGGTTGCCTGGTGCTGCCGCTTTTGCTGGATCTTTCATTATTAGGTAGGTTTTGCCAGATGTTAGCCAATCTTCAATTTCACCTTCCCTGCAAAATTTTGTTAAACTGCTTGGCAATGAGTAGGTGTAGACCAGGGGTCGGCAACCTGAAAAAGGAAAAGAGCCACTGGGAACCGGTTCCATCACACATAAAAAAAAGTGGGAGCCGCGTGCGTGCGTCCATGCACGCGTGTGTCCATGCATGTTTTTCTTGCGCATGCGCGGACGCGCACGGTTGCCATTTTTTTTATGTGTGATGGAACCGGTTCCCAGTTTGCTGATGATGGACATGGATGCAGGAGCCGGAGGGAAAGGAATGCAAAATTGCACGGAGGGGCGCAAGGGGTGGAAGATGCCGGGATGGGGAGAGGAAGAGGCAGGGTGAGTGGCTCCGAAGGACTCACGGTCAAGCCGGTGCCCAGCACGATCATGTCGTAGGCCTCGTCCATGGTGCCGGCTACACAGCCGCCTCCCCCCTCCCCGAGAGGAGCCAAGATGGGCCGCGGCACCCGTAGCCTGCCTGGATCCCTCGGCCAGAAACGAGTCCCGTTCAAGAATCTCTCCGCCGCGGGGAACTAGCTAGCTTCGCTTTTCCTATGCCGTAGCAGACGCCAATGGGGGGCGTGGCGGGAGACGAGAAAGATGTGCGGGTTACTTTTCCCAGATTGGTGCCTACGCTTAGAAGCAAGAAAAAGAAGTCCCGAAGCCACTTTCCCGGGGCTGCTCATTTGGGTGGGGAAGGGGGGGTTGTAAATCGCGGGGGCCCTGCCCCTCCTGCTGTCATGGCAACGGCAGTGGCACCACTGATCCGGTGCTGGAAGTAAATGGATCCGTAATTCTGAATAAAGGAGAAAATAATTCCCAACCCCCCAGGTGTAGCTCCTCTCCCCATCCCCACTCTCAAGCCTCTGTCAGAAACATCTTAAAAAGATTTGCTGCTTGCAGCGACTCCCAAGATAACTCCGCCAAGGAAAAGAGATCCGCGATACGGGGTGGGGAGAGGGGGAAGGGCAGTAGTTGCACCCACACTGGTTGCATGTTAATAGTGTCGGGGACTGCGGTTCACGGCACTTCGGTTACTGGGGAATATTTTTGTCAGTTGCAAAGCTGCTTTCCATGCTCCAGCTGCATTCCCGCTCGTCACCAGCCATAAAATGGTTGATAGGGCTTTGGGGAGGTGCGCGCGCACCTCCGCTCGTTCGGAGAGGTGCGCGCGCACCTCTCGGAATGGGCAGCGGCGCCGCTTGTTGGGAAAGCTGCCGCGGCACGTTTGCAGAGCTGCCGCTTTCGGCAGCCTGCAAACGTGCCGCGGCAGCTTTCCCAACAAGCGGCGCCGCTGCCCGTTCACGTGGAGGTGCGCGCGCACCTCTCCAAACGGGCGGTGCCACTCTCCATTTGGAGAGGTGCGCGCGCACCACTGCCCGTTCGAAGAGGTGCGCGCACCGGGTGGCTGGGAGCCGCAGGCGACGGCTCAAAGAGCCGCATGTGGCTCCGGAGCCGCGGGTTGCCGACCCGTGGTGTAGACCAGTCAGATACAGTTAGTCCTTGACTTATGACCACAATTGAGCCCAAAATTTCTGTTGATGAGCAAGACATTTGTTAAGTGAATTTTGCCCCCATTTTACAACCTTTCTTGCCACAGTTGTTAAGTGGATCACTGCAGTTGTTAAATTAGTAATCTAGTTATTAAGTGAATCTGGCTTTCCCATTGATTTTGCTTGTCAGAAGGTTGCAAACGGTGATCATGTGACTCTGGGACATTGCAATCGCCATAAATAGGAGTCAATTCCCAAGCATCTAAATTTTGATCATGTGGCCACTGTGATGCTGCAATGTCATAAGTATGAAAAACAGTCATAAGTCACTTTTTTACAGTGCTGTTGTAATTTTGAATGATCATTAAATGAACTGTTGTAAGTCAAGGACTACCTGTATTTGAATAAAAAAGCATTTACTTCATCCTCACCTGACCAATTAATTCTTGATCTTCCTCGCCTTTTTCCTCCACCATTTCTGTTATTATTACAAATTCTTTTATTTCAGCTTCTTTTTTTATTCTTATCTACCTCTTTTATCCAGGATGCATTCTTGTTGAATTTCTCTGGGTTGTCCCATAGTTTTGCAAAGAACTGCAGTGTTTCTTCAGCGAACACCTTGATGCGAACAAAGTTATCACTAAAAGCCAACATGGGTTTGTCAAAAACAGATCATGCCAGACAAATCTTATTACATTCTTCGACCAAGTGACAAAACTAGTAGACCAGAGGAATGCTGTAGATATAATTTACTTGGACTTCAGTAAGGCATTTGATAAAGTAGATCACAACTTACTACTTGATAAGATAGAAAAATGTGGGTTAGACAGCATCACCACCAGATGGATTCGTAGCCATACTCAGCGTGTGGTCCTCAATGGAACTGCATCTATACAGAGGGAAGTGTGTAGTGGGGTGCCCCAGGGCTCTGTTCTGGGCCCAGTGCTCTTCAACATCTTCATCAACGATTTAGATGAGGGGATAGATGGGGAACTCATCAAATTTGCAGACGACAGCAAGCTGGCAGGAATAGCCAATACTCCAGAAGATAGGCTTAAGATACAGGAGGATCTGGACAGACTCGAACACTGGGCACTACCAAAATGAAATTCAATTGTGAAAAAAGTAAGGTTCTACATTTAGGCAGGAAAAATCAAATGCATAGGTATAGTATAGGTGGTACCTTGCTCAATAGTAGCAACTGTGAGAGAGATCTCGGAGTCCTAGTGGACAATCACTTAAATATGAGCCAGCAGTGTACTGCAGCTGCCAAAAAAGCAGCTAGGCTGCATTAACAGAGGGATAGAATCAAGATCACGTGAAGTACTAATACCACTTTACAATGCCTTGGCAAGGCCACACTTGGAATACTGCTTTTCGTTACCACGATGTAAAAACGATGTTGAGACTCTAGAAAGGGTACAGAGAAGGGCAACAAAGATGATTGGGGGACTGGAGGCTAAAACATATAGGGAATGGTTGCTGGAATTGGGTATTTGTAGTTTAATGAAGAGAAGGGTGAGGGGTGACGTGATAGCAGTGTTCCAATATCTCAGGGGCCGCCACAAAGAAGAGGGAGCCAAGCTATTCTCCAAAGCACCTGAAAGCAGGACAAGAAGCAGCGGATGGAAACTAGTCAAGGAGAGAAGCAACCTAGAACTAAGGAGAAACTTCCTGACAGTTAGAACAACTAACCAGTGGAACAACCTGCTTCCAGAAGTGGTGAATGCTCCAACACTGGAAGTTTTTAAGAAGAGACTGGCCAGCCATTTTTATGAAATGGTATAGGGTTTCCTGCCTGAGCAGGGCGTTGGACTAGATGACCTCCAAAATCCCTTCCAAATAATAATAATAATAATAATAATAATAATAATAATAATAATAATAATAATAATAATAATAATAATAATAATAATAATAATAGTTGTTGTTGTTGTTGTTGTTGTTATTTATCAGGTGTTGACTGACAAAGCATTCTCTCCATTGATGGATTGATAGAAATGTTTCTGATTTGTCTGAAATCTGCCTATATAGCATGTAATTCGAGCTTTATATCTGCTGATCTTCTTGGTTATCATGGTTATTTGCTGTTTTATTACTTACAATACTTCATTAACTTCCTCATTTCTAGGTGATATTTCTTAATCAGATATTCTTTGATTTCTTGTTCTTCAGCTTCTTTAATCTGTTCGAGTTGTTTATTTGAAACAATCTCCAATACAGGCAACCTTATTCTATTGTTTTTGTGCTGTTCTAAATGTTCGATTGTTCTTTGTTCCCACTCCTCTTGTTTTTCAGTTAGAGGATTTGTTCTTTCTGTGGAAAAGGCAGAGGGGAGAGTGCCTGGTTTGTAAACGAAAACAAGCCAATATTTTTGCACTTTCCTCTACTGCTGACTCCCCCCCCCCCCCCGGTTTGTCTCTACTGTCTGAGCAACTTCTGGCAAAGTTCAATTTCTTTGCCCTGGCTAGATCTTTGCAATTCTTTCAGTTCTGCTTCTGTGAATACTTTATTTCATATTATGAACCTTTGTTGGTTTGCTAGTCTCTGTCTTGTTATTTCTGATTCTGGATCTTTCCAGAACTGGTGTACTCTTTTCAGATACCCTCTTCTCTTTAGACTTGATTTGTAATAGGAAATCATCATTTCTTGGGGTTTGTCTTTGTATATTTGCCACCAGCAAGCAACTTTTCTTCCAGTAGCTCTGCAGCTACTAACCTTGGTTGCTCAACCAACAGTCCTGAGTCCTGGAACCCACTTATCACAGAGATCCAGGAACTACAACACGTAGCACACTCCTTATTGACCCAGACAATGACTAATCCAGTATAGATTTCTATAATTATGTCTCACTATATTTTTCTGGCTCCTCTGATGAGATCTGTCCAGTATGCTTGAGCTTCTAGCATAGCTTTCAGAGCATGCAAGCCCCATAACCACTTCAAGGTATTGCTTTACTGGGGGATGATGATGATAATGATGATGATCTTGATTACCTATAATTACAAGATATATAAAGGTTAAGGTACATGCACGTGCGTGCTAGTCATTTCCAACTAGGGGCCGGTGCTCATCTCCGTTTCAAAGCCGAAGAGCCAGCGCTTGTCCGAGGACGTCTCTGTGGTCATGTGGCCGGCATGACTAGACGCCAAAGGCGCACAGAACACTGTTACCTTCCCATCGTAGTGGTCCCTATTTTTCTACTTGCAATTTTACATGCTTTCGAACTGGTAGGTTGGCAGAAGCTGGGACGAGTAACAGGCACTCACTCTGTTACGTGGCACTTGGGATTCGACCTGCCAAACTGCCGACCTTCTGATCGACAAGCTCAGCGTCCTAACCCACTGAGCCACCACGTCCCTTTACAAGATATATAGAGTTTGTCATTTTCCCTGGTGCCTTGATTCACTGGAGGTTTTTAAAAAGAGATTGAACAGCCATTTGTCTGAAATGGTATAGGGTCTCCTGTTTGAGCAAGAGGTTGAAGACCTCTAAGATCCCTTCCAACTCTGTTATTCTGTATTCTCTATCTCATATGTAAGTATGGCTGGATAACACTGTAGCTTTGTCAGAAAGAAAGACAAAAATGTGAAGACAAAAATCCGCCTTTCCCCCTCTTTTCCAAAAGATGTCACGTTTCCCCTCCCCTCCTCTCTTTTTTTTTTTTTGGTGTGTGTGTGTGTCAATATCTCTCCAGGATTTTTTTCTTCTTTATATAGCAAAGAGAAAGTTTGCTGCAGCTTGTTGCGAACATTTTCACATACACAGATTTCATTTCACTGTTTTTCATAAACACTTTTTTGAAAATCTTTTAGACTCAGTAATTGAAGCCATCATAAAAATAAATTCTATTGCTGACCTTTCCTTCTTTCTCCCTGAGTGTTTAAAACAGCTTTTATTTACAGCTGGTTAGACTGAATTTTAAATCACATTCAAATACAATTTCACTACTGATCATTTGGGGACACTAAAATAATTGTTACAGATTGTAAAAGCTAAGGATTTTTGGTTGCTGAATGTGAGTCTGAAGCATGAAGTATGAATTTTAGACTAAATCTTGAGTCATCTAATCAGAATAAAAGATGTTACATTACAAATTTGATAGAATGCAGAAGTTCACAATCGGTAGCTTGCAAATCATAGGCAATTCCTCAAGTGCTGGGGAGCTGCTTCAGACCAACACAACAACAATACTATCGCATAAGAGTTTGTTTTAATGTCTGTGTGATTTCTGCTTAATGTGAGCTAAGGTCCTGGCTTTCAGAAAAGGAGCAGGCACAAATGGAAGATCTAAAATGGCCTATTATTAAATCAACTAGCAATCAATTAGCTCAGTAACAACTGACAACAGATGATTAGGGTCTGTGTTGAAAATCTACACTGTTCAGTGTTCAACTATTAGCTTCGGGTTATTTTATATGGTTGTAATCATAAAATGCAATTGGATCAAGTGAAGACTCAACAGAGGCACTGATACATCATCCTAAATTTACTTATTTTATTTGGATAAGTGAACTTGCCAACTCCTTTACTGACACTACCCTTAAGGAAATAATAATAATAATAATAATAATAATAATAATAATAATAATAATAATAATAATAATAATAATAATAATAATAATAATAATAATAATAATAATAATAATAATAATAATAATAATAATAGAGTTGGAAGGGATGTTGGAGGTGATCTAGTCCAACCCCCTGCTCAGGCAGGAAACCCTATACCATTTCAGACAAATGACTGTATGGATAATAAATAAAGTCAAATGGATAGGGCAACTGTACAATTAAAGCTCTGTTTTTTATGAGCTTCTTAATGCCTGGATACATTTGAGATCTTAATGCCTGCATATATTTATAATGGGAGAGGTGGTCCTTTACATAATTAAAACATTCTTGGTTGTCAAGTTCCAGGTACTGGATATGTAGTTTCAGAAATATTATCTCTGAAAATCATAATCATAATAGTAAAGTTGGAAGGGACCTTGGAGGTCATCTAGTCCAACCCCCTGCTCAGGCAGGAAAGCCTATACCATTTCAGACAAATGGCTGTCCAGTCTCTTAAAAACTTCCAGTGTTGGAGCATTCACAACTTCTGGAGGCAAATTGTTCCACTGATAAATTGTTCTAACTGTCAGGAAATTTCTCCTTAGTTCTAAGTTGCTTCTCTCTTTGATTAGTTTCCATCCATTGCTTCTTGTCCTGCCTTCAGGTGCTTTGAAGAATAGCTTGACTCCCTCTTCTTTGTGGCAGCCCCTGAGATATTGGAACACTGCTATCATGTCCCCCCTCTTCCTTCTCTTCATTAAACTAGACATACCCAATTCCAGCAGCCGTTCCTTATATGTTTTAGTCTCCAGTCCCCTAATCATCTTTGTTGCTCTTCGCTGCACTCTTTTCTAGAGTCTCAACATCTTTTTTACATCGTGGCGACCAAAACTGGATTCAGTATTCCAAGTGTGGCCTTACTAAGGCACTATAAAGTGGCATTAACACTTCACGTGATCTTGATTCTCTCCCTCTGTTAATGCAGCCTAGCACTGTGTTGGCTTTTTTGGCAACGTATTTAAGTGATTGTCCACTAGGACTCCAAGATCCCTCTCACAATTACTTCTATTGAACAAGGTACCACCTATACTGTACCTGTGCATTTGGTTTTTCTTGCCTAAATGTAGAACCTTACTTTTTTCACCATTGAATTTTATTTTGTTAGATAGCGCCCAATGTTCTGTCCAGATCCTTCTGTATCTTAAGCCTGTCTTCTGGAGCGTTGGCTGTTCCTGCCAGCTTGGTGTCATCTGCAAATTTGATGAGTTCCCCATTTATCCCCTCATCCAAATCATTGATGAAGATGTTGAAGAGCATAGGGCCCAGAACAGAGCCCTGGGGCACCCCACTTCCCTCCATGTAGATGCAGTTCCATTGAGGACCACACGCTGAGTATGGCCGGTCAGCCAGCTACAAATCCATCTGGTGGTGATGCTGTCTAACCCACATTTTTCTATCTTATCAAGTAGTAGGTTGTGGTCTACTTTATCAAATGCCTTAGTGAAGTCCAAGTAAATTATATCCACAGCATTCCTCTGATCCACTAATTTTGTCATCTGGTCAAAGAATGCAATAAGATTTGTCTGGCATCATCTGTTTTTAACAAACCCATGTCAGCTTTTGGTAATGACTTTGTTTGCTTCTAGGTGTTAACTGATTCGTTGCTCAATTATCTTTTCCAGAATCTTCCCAGGTATTGAGGTCAGGCTGATAGGTCTGTAGTTTCCTGGACCCATTTCTTTTTTCCTTTTTTGAAGATGAGAACTACATCAGCTCTCTTCCAGTCCTCTGGTAGTTCCCCAGTGCTCCAGGATCTTTGAAAAATATAGTTCAGTGGTTCTGAGATCACATCTGCCAGTTCCTTGAGAACCTTGGGGTGTAATCCATCTGGTCCTGGTGATTTGAACTCTTCTAGGCTGGACAGGTGCTCACTTACCATTTTCTTGCCTATCTTGTGTTTCTAATCTGTTTTTTATGGTACTGTACTGTTTTTGATAGGTTGGACTGTTTTTTTCCCTTTTGTGTAAAGATGGATGCAAAAAACAAGTTAAGTAGTTCTGCTTTCTCCCTGTTGCTTGTCACCTTCCTTTGAAAAGTGGGGTGGGCTAGTGTATTGGGCAACTCCAGCCTGTTACATTAATTTATAATTCAGAGCATTGGGAGAATCCAGAAAATGGATCGATTTAGCGACCATGTTTAGAATGTTGTATGAATGCAGACAATCATGAAACATGGGTTTCAGTATTGAAGCAGCAATTTATTCTAAATACATGAAAATGCTTTTTGCTGAGAGATAGACCCAGGTTAATTAGGCAGGCTATCCACTTTGAGCTGGCAGCAACCCTCCAAAGTCCCAAGCAGAAAGAGATCAATAAAGGAGACTATTTGTAGCTCAGGGTTGAAACAAGAAATCCTTGGTGCTCTCTGAGCTTGATTGTTTTCTTGCAGATATTTCATTACCCAAAATAGGTAACATCATGAGTACACTGATGATGTTGCCTAAGTTGGGTAATGAAACATCTGTAAGCTCAGATCCAGCCCTGACTGCTGCTAAGTGGTAGTTCTCCAAGTCAAGCCATACCCCTCAGGAACATGCAGGCAATGGAATCCATGTCAACTCTTGGGCTGTGCATGATGGGGATTAATAGTGCTAACCTTATTTCCCCTAGCATTCCCTTCATTTCCATGTGCCTGTTCCATTATAACCTCATTAGAGCTCTTCGCTTTCACTGAGACCCTCCCATAACTTGAATTTAATATCTTGAATTCTGAGAGAGAATAGCTTTGACCTCCTTCCGTGAGACATTTGGGCTTAGCGCAAAATTCACTGAATTGGCCAGCGAATGTTTCAGAGAAATGTGGAATGCCCTATTCTCCCAGCAGACCGTGCCAAATCTTCCCCTGGAGCATACCATACCATTCAGGCGATCCTCAGTAATATTCTTTCAGTATTTGAAAAGTGTTATCATATCCCCACCCAGGCTCAAGGCCAAATTCCATTGAGAAAATAGGTTTCCTTCCCCAAGATCCCAGCCCAGCCTCTTTTTTTGTTGTACCAACCAAGTTGGAATTCTGCTGGCATCTGCCTTTATCTTCTGATGAGTAATTCTTTGGTTTTCCTGTCTTGGGCTCAGAAGAGTGAGTTTGTTCTTTTTTGCATGTGTATTTTGCCTGCTTGAGATGGTAATCTGCTCCACTCACCCAGCAAGTCTGTATGCCTCCCACTCCTCAGATTTTCCAAAAGTCTCTTGGGAAACCTGGCTTTGCTTCCAGGATGGGGGACAGGGGGATTACTGGGCTTTGGGGGGGGGTTGGTGTGTTGTGTGTTTTTTTCTGGATGTATATGGTTCTTTTCTTTTACTGTTTCTTGCTCCTGAAAGACAATTAGAGTTGTCTGGGAGTAGGGCAGTCTCCAAATTCAGTCAATCAATCATTTATGCTCAACGCAATCCCCTGTGTGCTTTTGAAACTTTTGAGGGGAGGAGCAAGAAGAAAGATTTTTGGCTACCAGTTGAGGGGGATACAGTATGCTTTTTTTTAAAATGATGATGGTGATGATAAAGTTAGTTTTCTTGTTCTCAAAAATCATCCTTATCTGATTGCCAAAATGCTCAGAGAGGCTACAGTTTGTCTTTTAATAAATAAAACAATGCATACAAATAAGAATATTCAATAAATGCACAGATGGATAGATGTGGCAGCAACCACCACCAGGCACCCGTATTTCACAGTATTTTTCTAATTTATTGTCTGATTAGCCAAATGCCTTTTAGGAAACAAATTTATTAATTTTGAATGAATGCATCTTAAGAAGGCCCAGGAGTCATCTTTTAAAATATTGATGGAAGTGAAGAGTGGGGGGAAATGATCCATCAGTCACTAGCAGGGCATTTTTTTATACTTGGATTTTGCTTCCTCCAAAAAAGAAAGAAAATTGGGGTTTAACTTTTTTGAATTTGGGGATACTTCCCCAGAGGCTTTCTGCTGTGTGTCCCTAGGTTGCCATGTCAGAGTCCCTCACTTTGGCACTTTAGCCAATTTTTTTCTGACTTGATTACCCAACATTTCAAATTATGAAAACTTCTGCTTGAGGTATGAGATGCTGGACCAATCTGGGGACTTGGGATAGGCTAGTTCCCCATTGGCTGGAACTCCAAGGACGAAGACAAGGATTCCTGATGCAGTCCTAGGCTGCATCAACACAGGGATAATATTGAGATCACATCAAATGCCAGTACCGCTTTTTACTGTACTGGTAATACTGCATCCAGTTTTTGCCACCATGATACAAAAAAGATATTGAGATTCCAGAAACACTGCAGAGAACAGCAACAAAGATGATTAGGGGACTGGAAGTTAAAATGTACCATGAATACTTGTGGAAACTGTGTATGTCCAGGGAAGAGAAGGACTAGGGGTGACATGGTAGCTTATCAAAGAAAGATCCAAGCTAGAACTAGAAATTTCCTGACAGTTAAAACAATCAGTGGAAGAACTTGCCTGCAGAAGTTGTGGGTGCTCCATCACTGGATGATGATAACTTTATTGTCACTTTGAATGTACACCAATTGGCATACATCAAAATGAAATTTCGTTGCATACAGCTCTCAAAGGGTCACCACCTCTGATATATACTCCTTGTTCGGGGCCCGCTCAAATTTCACATTGTCCATTTTAGTCTCTAGGGAGTGAACGATGGCAAACAGGACAGATGGAAATGGGTCTCCATGTGGATTAGCCCTCAAATTCGCTTGTATTCTGACAACCTCGCCTTCTTTCCTTTTTCTGATCCGGACTTCTTCCACCCTTTCCTTAAAGAGGCCTTGCTTTTCGCCCCTGGAGCACGCTGCTGCTGCCGCCACCAACTCCTCCAAAAGCCTCTCTCTCTTCCTCTGGGCCTGCCGACAGCCTCATCCAGTTCCTTCACTCCATAAGCTCCAGGTCCTCTCCTCCTCTGCCTCCTCTGGAAACCTCCCTGATTTGCAATAGAATCCATCACTGGGCCAGCAGTCAGATCTTGCTGCTGGCAGATCAAATTCAAACAGTGCCAACGACTTTTAACGGTCTCACCAACAGTTCCAAAACAACTAGAAACTCGCCAGGCCAGCAAAGATTGTCGGTCGTATGTCGTATGTTACCTTAGTTCCACCATGTTGCTCAAACACGTTAAAATCTTCCTGATCATGTGGCCTATAGCCCTTACTATCCCTCCCAAAACTATTCACCTTCAAGAGCCAATGCAGCCGCAGCCATTCCAGGCGCCGCCATCTTAGAACAGATTTTAAAGAAGCGATTGGATAGCCATTTACCCAGAAAGGTATAGGGTCTCCTGCTTGAGCAGGAGGCTGGAGTAGAAAATTTCCAACGTCCCTTCCAACTTTGTTATTCTGAATACTGTATTTCAACCAATCCCTAGCTCTTGGTTCCTCGGTGCTTCCCACCCACATACAGTGGGCAAGCGTTTGGTCCCCTTGTCTGGGTGTTCAGGAGACCCAGCCAGCCAGCCAGCAACTCTGCTTTGAATACGTTTTCTTCCTCTTTATTAAAACCAGCACTGAGAGGGAAGATGGGATAGAATGTATAGATGGGGTGCCTGCAGAAGGCTGAATTTGGTGCTGCCTCAATTACTAGCTCAAAAGAGTGCTGGGTAGCTCTGACGAGTCTCACAGTAGTTGGGATGGGTTAGCCAAGAGAAGAATGGATCAGAAGACTTGGGGAGTGGAAACAGTCACCATGCAGAGACATCCTCAGCATCTCTCTGTGCAGTATTCTTCACAATATATCACAGGCTCTTGATTTGTGTGTGTGTGTGTGTGTGTGAGTGAGTGATATATATATATAATTCTTTTTTAACTTTTGTACCATTGTATTTTTATATGTTTGCCCTGTTCACTGCCCTGAGTCCTTCGGGAGAAGGGCGGTATACAAATAATAATAATAATAATAATAATAATAATAATAATAATAATAATAATAATAATAATAATAATAATAGAGAGAGAGAGAGAGAGAGAGAGAGAGAGAGAGAGAGAGAGCGCAAACTGCTGACATTAGTCGGACACACATACACACACCCTATCTTACACTGTGGATAAGGTTTTTCCCATATTAATGTATGCCTCTGTTTTGGTCCCAGTAAACGTTATTTTATTCATTCTATAATCATGAAAAAATTAAGAAGAGCAACTTCCTTTTAAGATTTTTTTCCCCTCCATCTTTATCTTCAGCAATATAGCCTTCACTGATCTTTATTTCCGTCATAGGCTGATATTAAAAATGTAGCATTACAGCCGTTCCAGGAGTAAGAATTTAAGGTATAGTTGGAAAGATTCATAACAAAAGGCAATGGGATCATTAATGCAAAAGTAAAACTTTATAGTACCGAAATCTGACTACGGGGAATTGTACTAAATTATTGATAGTGAAATTCTAAAGATATGGAGATGTTATAATTGATCAAACAAGAGTAGCATTAAATAAAAATAAAAGACTAAAAGAAATCTATACTAAACAGCAGTTCAAACAATTTAAGGCATAAAGCATAATAAGCTACAAATTTATATTATAAGCATTAAGCTGTACATTGGATTTATTTCATTTGGTCCAGTTCTTTCCTAGCCAACACCGTTTTAGTGTAGTTCGTTTTTACCATGAGTTGTGACTCATTGCTCAGTCATTCGGTGCCCTCGGATAGCAGAGGAAGCTGGTGGCTGGAATGACGAAACTTTCCGTGATCCTGGAATGCAGCAGCTGCTGAGTTATTTTCATATCCATTTTCACATTTCTCTTGATATCATACTTTTTGGGGGAGGGCTGTGTGATGCCTTAAGTTAGGCAACCTTAACAGACCTAACCCAAAATATTAATCGCCAAAAAGGAGAGCAAAAAAATTAAAGTTTTCTATAGCTCTTCATTTTCATCAAAATGCCTCCCCACATTTGTGCAGCTCAGATCTGATAAGCCCTTAATTTGACCCAAAGAGGGTGGGTCAGTGGGTTAAGACGCTGAGCTTGTTGATCAGAAGGTCGGCAGTTTGGCGGGTCAAATCCCGAGTAGCAGAGTGAGCGCCTGTTACTCGTCCCAGCTTCTGCCAACCTAGCAGTTCGAAAGCACGTAAAAATGCAAGTAGAAAAATAGGGACCACTACGGTGGGAAGGTAACAGCGTTCCGTGCGCCTTTGGCATCTAGTCATGCCGGCCACATGACCATGGAGACGTCCTCAGACAAGCGCTGGCTCTTTGGCTTTGAAACGGAGATGAGTCAAGCTATTCTCCAAAGCACCTGAAGGCAGGACAAGAAGCAACGGATGGAAACTAGTCAAGGAGAGAAGCAACCTAGAACTAAGGAGAAACTTCCTGACAGTTAGAACAATTAACCAGTGGAACAACCTGCCTCCAGAAGTGGTGAATGCTCCAACACTGGAAGTTTTTAAGAAGAGACTGGAGAGGCATTTTTATTACTACTACTACTACTACTACTACTACTACTACTACTACTATTATTATTATTATTATTATTATTATTATTATTATTATTATTATTATTATTATTATTATTATTATTATCTAACCA
This sequence comes from Vipera berus, assembly GCF_964194415.1. Taxonomy (NCBI): domain Eukaryota; kingdom Metazoa; phylum Chordata; class Lepidosauria; order Squamata; family Viperidae; genus Vipera; species Vipera berus. The sequence continues at coordinate 16,842,449 of NC_138202.1, forward strand.
TACAAGCCAGATTGCTGAGCCTCCCCCCCTCCCAACCCACCCACCACCCCATACACAAAGCTCGAGATTAAAGCTACCTCAGTGAAGTCCCCCAGTCTTTAATCGACCTGGTCAATCATGTTGTTTAAATCAGCTTCACTTATACATAAAAATTGACTATTTGACCTTTGTAGATTATAATGTCGAAATACCCCAGAACGTTCTGTGAATATTACCAGAAAATGGAGCAGTTACTATAGCATAACGTGATTAGATTTTGGAGACAGAGCTGATCTTTGTTACAGGGCTTGGTTGCCTGGATTGGGACTGTTTACGTGGCCTGCAGGTTCCAGTGTTCCAGGCTTTTTAATATTGCTTCCAATATCAGTGATATCCAGCTTAACTTCACTGCCAAGAGCCGGAGAGCCTGATGACCTAACCTCTGCCCTTGGCATCTGGCTTTCATTAGTAAAACGCCCTTGGGTGCCGGCTCTATGGTTACCAGGAAGTGTCTCCACAATTTTTTTAAATCTTTTTTTTCCTAAGCCAGGGATCATCCATGTATGTTGCTCCATTAGTTATTCATTTTTGCAGAAAAAAAAATTCCTTTGGTTTTCTCTGCTTGTCAGGTTTAGGGTTTCAGTGGACATTGATGATATATTAACTGCCTCAGGTCCAATATGAAGGGAAAGGTGGAAGTGTTTGTTCCAGCGCTATGAATTAATTAAAGAAAATTCAAGCTCCCCGGCGTTGGGATTCAGCCAGTTCGCACCACTTGGGCAGAACCGGTAGCTAATTTTTTGTTGCCCTGGCCCAGAATGGACTTCTGGAAGCGGCATCCACACGGGGGACCAGTTGTTCACGTATTTGAATCCCACCACTGAAGCTCCCTCTTGAATTTTCTTGATGAAAACCTTCATCACCGAGGTTTTAAAGAAGAGACTGGCCAGACGCTTATCTAAAATAGTATAGAGTCCCTGCTTGAGCAGGGGGCTGGATTAGAAGACCTCCAAGGTCCCTTCCAGATTCTATTCTATTCTATTCTATTCTATTCTATTCTATTCTATTCTATTCTATTCTATTCTATTCTATTCTATTCTATTCTATTCTATTCTATTCTATTCTATTCCATTATTCTATTCTATTCTATTCTATTCTATTCTATTCTATTCTATTCTATTCTATTCTATTCTATTCTATTATTCTATTCTATTCTATTCTATTCTATTCTATTCTATTCTATTCTATTCTATTCTATTCTATTCTATTCTATTCTATTCTATTCTATTCCATTCCATTCCATTCCATTCCATTATTCTATTCTATTCTATTCTATTCTATTCTATTCTATTCTATTCTATTCTATTCTATTCCATTATTCTATTCTATTCTATTCTATTCTATTCTATTCTATTCTATTCTATTCTATTCTATTCTATTCTATTCCATTATTCTATTCTATTCTATTCTATTCTATTCTATTCCATTCCATTCCATTCCATTCCATTCCATTCCATTCCATTATTCTATTCTATTCTATTCTATTCTATTCTATTCTATTCTATTCTATTCTATTCTATTCTATTCTATTCTATTCTATTCTATTCTATTCTATTCTATTCTATTGATACATTTATATACTTACTTGCACTTCATTCATTAATTTTCTAACTTTTTGCTGTCTGTCTGTGAATCTTTCCTACAATAGAAGAAATGCATGCCTACCTCTTTTCTCTTTTCTTGCCTCTCCCACTGCAGCCTCCCTTTGCCCACTCCCCAAGCAATTATATCAGAAGGGGGAGAAGGAAAAAAAAAGGATTCCATAAGCCGTAATGGAAACTTTTCCTCAACCGTTCGTAGGTTGATCTGGGGGAATCAATGAGCATGGACTGGAGATTAAGCTTCTTTTTCCCAGCAATCACACATTTGTTCACACATGGCAATTAGGCTGGGGGTGGGGGGAAAGCGCTGTTGTTCATGCAAATAAAAGTATTCTTTTCCACTGCCCTCAGCCCAGTTGCCATGTAGACTTAGTTCTCAAGAACAAAAGCTCAGGCTGGGATTTAAAGGTATTTCAGACTTCAGAGATTCCCTACGTGACTTGGTTGCAATAGGTGGTAGCTCCTAGCCAACCAGGGCTCATCCTGGGGAGCGGGTGGTGGTGGTGGAAAACAACTAAACAGGATCAGATCAAGGAGGGGAAATGCCAGGAAATTCAAGGTGATAGGTGAGACTGTGAAACCAAAAATGCATCCCAGAAGATAACCTTGGCAAGCCATTTTCATATTGCTGTCATGAACACTTCATGAGCGTGCCCATTAAATCTCTCGCTGTTAGAACTGGTTCAGAGGAAGGTCACAGATGATACAGAGGCACCAGGAGCTGCTCAAAGAACTGTTTTGTTTGGAGGAAAGAAGATCAAAGGACACATACATCCCATGTTTGGTACAAAAAAGAATGCCACAGACACAGGGAAGAAGATCAAGGACACTTTTCCATTGCCACAAAAACTGGGATCAGGAACAGTGGGTATAAAGTGCAACTACAATAAAGGCTTATTCAAATAAGATTTGTGCAACAGGGGGAACAGTCTACTTACGGACAAGGTGGATCCTAGACTTAGAGTATTTAATGAAGAGACCGAGCAGGCGGTTGAACTGCTTTTCCTGCGTATTGCAGGAGAATGGATTACAGGATCCTTGTGGCCCCTTCCAACTCCGTAATTCTATGACTGTTGCCAGGAAAATAACATGGATGTGTCCATGAAGTCATTCAGATAAACAAATTGGGGGAGGCTGGCTTGAAAGTTAGGGAAATGGAAATTAAATCCTAACTGAAAGAACTGCTTGTTGTCTCTGAAAATATGGAAAATTTTAGCACAACATCTGAACTGGCAGACTTAAAGTCGGTTAATTAAGAATTTGAAAAACCTTCCTCGGTTCAGAATTAAAATACAAAACATAGTATTTGTTGGATAGGAAGGACAAAATCACACCCCACCCCACCCCCACATAACAACTACCTGTGAACTGGCTGATAAAAATAGTTGTTGAAAACAGATGGTACAGATGACTGCAGGCACCTAAAAAGCAAGCTGCTTTTGAACAAGTCAGCCCTTGTTTTAAGAGGCCCTGCACGCCCAATGACTTTAATACTTTTTCTAATGCCTAAACAGGGCTTCTCTTTTCTTTCTTGTACAGATATTCCTTCCTTCCTTCCTTCCTTCCTTCCTTCCTTCCTTCCTTCCTTCCTTCCTTCCTTCCTTCCTTCCTTCCTTCCTTCCTTCTAGTTTTGTATGCTCTTTTGTCTTTCTTTCCTTTCCCAGTGCAATTTATCTCTTGTTTATTTATCACATTTGTAGATTGCCCATTCAGAACAAGTCCAGTTAGCACACAAATCAAAAACAGTGGAGTCCCTACACAATCTGAGCTTCATTGTTTCCTTGTAAACATTTCATTACTCAGCTAGGTAACATCATCAGCGTGAGTGAGTGTGAGGTTTGCTCTCTATATACAGATAACCCTTGACTTATGACCGGGATGGTACTTATCTTTCAAAATTCCAATGGCTGGCCCCCCCTAGTCACATGACTGCATGCTGGTTGCTTGGTAATTGGCCTGTATTTACAACTGTTTGCAGCATCCTGCAGTCACTTTTTTATGATGGTTTTCCTGAAAGCCGGCATTTACTTCTGGTTTTCAGCAAATTGGCCTATGGCAAACCACTGGCGTTCACTTAATGAATGTGGCATTTGCTTTATGACCATGGTATTCATTTAATGACCATCTGAAAAATGGTCATAAAATTGGATCAGTCACATGGATAACCTGATTTACAACCATGATGACTTACGATCATGGGGCTCCCATTACAGTCATAACTCAAGGACTACCTGTACAGTAGTTTGCCTGGCTAATTTTGGTGGGGGTATGGTTTTCCCCTTGGTGGCTCCTTGATAAGGGCATTGTTTGTCTGGTGTCAATCCTTGCTAATCTGGATATTGGTTGCTAGAAAGGATGTGTTCTGGTCTTTTTGTTTCCTTCTTAATTTTTTGTCTCTCTTGAATAATATGGAAATATAGCTTATCTTAATGGTCTGTTGATTGTCATTTATCTGAATGCCAAGATTTTAGGAATTCCCTAGTGTTTCTAGATTTGGCTTGGTCTAGATGGCTGGATGGAGTCACTGAAGCAGTAGGTGTGAGCTTAAATGGACTCCAGAAGATGGTAGAGGACAGGAAGGCCTGGAGGAACATTGTCCATGGGGTTGCAATGGGTTGGACACGACTTCGCAACTAACAACAACAGATGGCTCACAGTTTTTCAATTGAAACTATGATTGAATCTTTCCATGGGTTGTCAAGTTAAATTTTTATTGTGTCTTTCTCACTGCTAGTTGGTGTTCATGGATACGCTCTGTTAGTCTTTTGCTGTCTGTCCTTCATAGTGGCTGTTTCACTGTATGTTGTAGGTAACTTTGGTTGTTGTTTTTCTTTTTCTTGGACTTCTGGGTCTTTTGGTTTAGTTTAGATGTTTCAGAGGCTTTTAGTTGGTTTTTGTGCTAGGGTGATGTGCAGTTGTAATAATCTGTGTATTGTTTCTGAGACGTTTGGGATGTAACCGTTATCCTTTTCACAACTTCTGTTGGTTGTACTGTAGTGGACTGAGTGGTCATGCACTTTCTGATAAAGCCGTGTGGGTATCCATTTTGTTGGAAAAATGTTGCATAGGCAGTCTGTTTCCCTTTGCTGATGTTCTGAGTTGCTGAAGTGCATTTATACTCATCCGAATATTGCAGGGGTCTTCAAACTCAGCCCTTTTATGACTCATGGACTTCAACTCCCAGAATTCCTCAGCCAGCATGCCTGGCTGAGGAATTCTGGGAGTTGAAGTCCATGAGTCATAAAAGGACCGAGTCTGAAGACCCCAGGAATAATGCCTTTTGCGGAGATTGGATTGTTACTTTAGTAATGGAGCACCTGGTTAGTGTGGATTGTTTTTCGATAGACTTGCTTTTTTAATTTGCCATTGTTTCCTTTGCTGGCCAGGATATCCAGGAAGGGTTACATGTTTTCTTTTTCCCTTGTGAATGTTATTCCTTTGAAGATAAGTTGATATCTAGTTGCTTCTTTTTTATTGTGATGAACATGCCATCTACATACTGGATCCATATTTTTGGTCCTACTTGTGGGGATGCTACAGCTTCTAGATCTGCATTACAGTCTTTGTTATGAGTTCTGTGAGTGGTTCCTCTGATTTGTTGATATATTTGTCCATCATACTGAAAGCAGGTAGCAAAGCAGAGGTGGTAGGTATTTCAAGCTTAATGTATTTGGCTAGATTTTATACTACTGCTGCCATGGATTTTGTTTCACTAGTTCTGGATCTATTTATCTATTAGATTTGATTGCCACCCATCTCGCATCGAGGTGTCTCTGGACAGCTTATTTATTGAGTTATTAGCTATGAAAGGCTGTAACATTGAATGAAACCATAATTTCGTCTTCTTCTACTTTTGATTTTCTGGAGGCACTGTAATGAGAAGCTGATAGAAGATTTGCTTCTCTCTCTGATTAAAAAATAAAATGAAAAATATTGAAGACATTAAACAGTAATAAAAATTATAGGAAAAGGGGAAGATAGTCAAAGAGGAACACGAAAGATACAGTAACAACAAAATGCCATTTCTTAGTGTGTATCCAGGCAAGTCTGCAACGTGTGGTCAAAAAAAAAAGTCAAGATGGTAGTTACAAAAGCGTGATCAAAGCTCCCTGTTTTTTTTATGAGTATTACAATATTGCAGAGCCAGCATTTTTTTGACCACAGCCTGTGGACCATCCTGGGCTTATCTAAAAGAGTAGGATTGGGGCTGTGTGGCTGCCTAAAAGGAGTGTGGATGCTGTTTCCAGAGAGCAAGTGCAGTGCAAAAGAAAGCACACCATCTGGGTCCCATCTGAAGATGTTGCTTTATAGCAGGGGTCATCAAACCTGGCTATTTTATGACTTGTGGACTTCAACTTCCAGAATTCCTCGACCAGAGTGCCTGGGAGATGAAGTCCACAAGTCATAAAAGGGCCAAATTTGAAGACCCCTGCTTTATAGCATAGGTGGGGAACGGTGGTCCCTTTATGACTTGTGGACTTCAGCTCCCAGAATTCCTTGGCTCAGGAATTCTGGGAGTTGAAGTCCACAAGTCATTAAAGGGTCATCATTCTCCACCCCTACTTTATAGAGTAGATGGAACTTGGAGCACACTGATGCTGTCAGATTTTACAGGACAGGTAAACATCACTTTCTGATTGATATATCCAGATGGAAAATGAGTTATTGGTTCTTTATGTTACAGCCAATTTAATTTATCAATTCTTTTATTATGCACATTTATCAGATAGGGGAAGATATTCAGCATTGGTTACAACTGAAGCTACTAACATTAGATTAATAAAATGGGAACATTGGAGATCATACAAAAGGTTTTTGGCATGTTTATATATTTTCCTCTACCCTCCTTTGAGTAGGGGATCTTCTTCAATTCAGGGTTATCTTTCCTGAAGTACATACAGTACATACATGAGACATCACTTGCACGTTGTTGTTGTTGTTTTTTAAAAAACCAATAGGCATGCACATATAGGAAACATTTATTCACTAATTCATCCATCTATCCTTCAAATTTCTAGGTTGCCAAACTCTAAAATGATTCTGTCTGTCTTTACAATGAAAAGAAAGAATACATAGAAAGAATAGCAATCACCCAGAGGGATCAAATAAACAAAATTTCCTCCACTTATGGCCTGACTGAAAGGGTCCTGACCATGCACTAAGGCTGGGGAAAAGCCAGATTTTAAAGCTTATTTAAAAATGAGTAGCATAAGGGCTGTCCTATTTCTGAGGGAATGCTGTTCCAGAGGGCAGGTACAGCAATGGACAAGTTTTACTTTCTGGGTCCTACTAGAAGCCCTGCCAATTCTCTTTTTTTTTTTATAAATGAATCTTTATTTACATTTTGTGTTAAAAACACACCATACACCAAGAAAGACAAAAAAACATATACAATATACAAAAAACAAAGAAATCGAAAAATTGAAAACCATTTCAAAAATTTCACATTATATCTACTTCTAAACTAACAATTATATTCCACTCATTAAGTCTCTTATAACTATTCAACTCCAAAGCTTATTCATTAACAAAGGCTATATCACTTCATTTTTGACCAACCTCCAAGCCACCCTCATTTCTTTAATCTTTTATCCATCCAAATATACCATTTATTCCATGATAGAAATGCTGGTGTCTCTTCTTTACCCTTCAACTTCTTGGTCAATGTGTCTGCTTCTGCACAATCAAGTATTCTCCTAATTATAACTTCATCCGGCGGGGTATGATTTGCCTTCCAAAATTGAGCATACCCCATCCTTGCCGCCGTTAAGATATGTAAAACCAAATACCATATTTTCTTCTTAATATTTCCAGGCCTGGAGCCAAGCAGATACGTCTCTGGTTTAAGATCAACTAAACACCTTGTGATTTCCTCTATCCATTTTTGGATCCTCATCCAATATCTAACCACTTCCGGACATGTCCACCATAAGTGATAGTATGTGCCAATCCCTTTACCACACTTCCAACAATCGGCCGACAATAGAGTGGAATCCAAGTCAGGGTGAACCAAAACATCAAGGGCCAAAACTTCCCATACCTATCCTGCCCTCTAAGACAAGCCTGGGGACCAACAAGATCATGGGCTAGAAGTGGTCTGCAGAACCTTTGAGTAGAACTAGGGACTTCCCAAATGCTCTTTGGCTTTTACTTCACTCTTCGGTCAACTCCAGTATTTCAAACTTTGCTGCAATGCCACAGTCTTCTGATGATAAATGATTCTGCAACCTTCCCAATAAGTAAATCCAAGAAAGAAATATACCATATTACAAAGTAAAAAGGGACGTGGTGGCTCAGTGGGTTAGGACACTGAGCCTGTCGATCAGAAGGTCAGCAGTTTGGCAAGTCGAATCCCGAGTGCCGCGTAACAGAGTGAGCGCCTGTTACCCATCCCAGCTTCTGCCAACCTAGCAGTTCGAAAGTACGTAAGAATGCAAGTAGAAAAATAGGGACCACCATGGTGGGAAGGTAACAGCGTTCCGTGCTCCTTTGGCGTCTAGTCATGCCGACCACATGACCACGGAGACGTCCTCGGACAAGCCCTGACTCTTCGGCTTTGAAACGGAGATGAGCACCGGCCCCTAGAGTCAGAAACGACTAGCACACATGTGCAGGGGAACCTTTACCTTTACTATTACAAAGTATGTTGTTTTGTTCATACTTGAAGCCTTACTGCTCAGCACAACTTGTAAAATGGCCACTTTTAGCTTTTCTCTAAGCATCCAATAAAAAGTTCTACTTTGAAAGTTAGAATGACGTTTTCCCTGATGCATGTATTCCAATTCTGCTGATGTTTCAAAAGGCCTTGAAGGACCTTTGGTGAAGGTAAATGAACCCTCAACCACCACCACTTTGTTTACTATTTTTTCTTCCCATCTGGTTTTTTGTCTTCCTTCCCATTTTTATTTTTTCTCTATTGTATTTTTTTTCTTGTAACTGAAAGTTGGACTTTGAATGATCTTGGAGGTCTTCTAGCCCACCCCCCTGCTCAGGCAGGAAACCCTATACCATTTCAGACAAATTGTTGTCCAGTCTCTTCTTAAAAACCTCCAGTGTTGGAGCATCTACCACTTCTGGAGGCAGGTTGTTCCACTGATTAATTGTTCTAATTGTCAAGAAAATTCTCCTTAGTTCTAGGTTGCTTCTCTCCTTGATTAGTTTCCATCCGTTGCTTCTTGTCCTGCCTTTGGGAGCTTTGGAGAATAGCTTGGCTTCCTCTTCTTTGTGGCAGCCCCTGACATATTGGGACACTGCTATCATATCACTCCTTCTCTTCATTAAACTAGACACACCCAATTCCAGCAACCCCTTATATGTTTTAGCCTCCAGTTCCCTAATCATCTTCTTTGTACTCTTTCTAAAGTCTCAACATCTTTTTTATATTGTGGTGACCAAAACTGGATGCAGTATTCCAAGTGTGGCCTTACCAAGGCATTGTACAGTGGCATTAACACTTCCCGTGATCTTGATTCTATCCCTCTGTTAATGCAGCCTAGGATTGTGTTGGCTTTTTTGACAGCTGCAGCACACTGCTGGCTCATATTTAAGTGTTTGTCCACTAGGACTCCAATATCCCTCTCACAATTACTATTATTGAGCCAGGTACCACCTATTCTATGCCTGTGCATTTGGTTTTTCTTGCCTAGATATAGAAACTTTTTTTCACCACTGAATTTCATTTTGTTAGATAGCACCCAATGTTCAGGTCTGTCAAGATCCTCCTGTATCTTAAGCCTGTCTTCTGGAGTGTTGGCTATTCCTGCCAGCTCAGTGTCATCTGCAAATTTGATGAGTTCCCCATCTATCCCCTCAGTGATGAAGATATTGAAGAGTACTGGGCCTAACACAGAGACTTGGAGTACCTCACTGCATACTTCCCTCAATGTAGATGCAGTTCTATATAGTGGGAAGATACCCCTAAAAAACTAAGTGATTCTATTGTGTAGTGGGTCCGACGCAAGGAAGAGACGCCAGCCGGTGTGTGAGTTCAGCTCTTTATTGGAGGGGGGTAGCGAACTGGGGAATGAGGGTTACCTGGCCTCCTTAAATACCTAGCCAGGTAAGCGGACAGCTAATGGGGTTGGCCCTAGGTTTCACGCCGAAACTGGGTTTCCCGCCAAAACCGTTCAGGCCATAACACCACTCCCCCCTTAGAGAAGAACCACATAACAATGAACAACTTGCAACTAACTATAACTATATACACTGTGTGTCAATGATAAAAAAAACAATGCAACTGTGTAAGGGTCATTTGCACACATAGTCCGACAGGTAGGCAGGTGTCCTGTGGGGCTGGGTGGACCGTCTGGGTGTGGCCTGGCCCTGGGCTTGGACGGCTGGTTCCTGGGGCCTCTGTGCTGGGTTGAACAGAACTGGATTCAGGAGGCCCTCCTCCTCTGGCTCCTGCCCTGTGTTGTTTCCGGTTGGGCTGGCCTCTCCTGGGGTGTGGCTCTCCGGTTGGGCATGTGTGGTGCGCTCAGGGACTCTTCCCCTGAGCTGGTCGATGTGTCGCCTTATGTGTCTGTCCCCCTCCACCCTCATAATGTAGGAGAGGTGTCCAGTTATTTCAACCACTGTTCCTGGAACCCATGGGTGCCCTGCCCCGTAGTTCCTTGCCCAGACCAGGTCCCCCACGTTGAGAACTCTGTGTGCTGGTGATGATGACGATGACGAGGGTGATGATGATGATGCTGATGGTGGTGGTGACCTAACCGTCTCGGGTGCTACCCGGTCTGGGTGTAAACAGTCCAGCTTGGTGATGAGGCGCCGTCCCCATCGTAGCTCTGCTGGGCTCTTCCCGGTAGCAACGCATGGTGTAGTGTGCTGGGCGAGTAGGAATTTGGCCAGTCTGTGGTGCCAGTCCCCGCTAATGATGCGCTGGAGTGCGTCTTTGGTCGTCCTTACCATCCGTTCGGCTTGCCCGTTGGTCGATGGATGGAAAGGTGCGGAGGTGGCGTGCCTAATCCAGTTCGCCTTCAAGAACACCTGGAAATCAGTAGCGGTAAACTGAGGCCCATTGTCAGACACAATTACGTCGGGGAGGCCATGTGTGGCAAAGAGAGCTCTGAGCACCTGGATTGTCCTCCCCGAGGTCATGTTGGGCACTGGGACTACCTCCAACCACTTGGAGTGGCTGTCCACCACTACTAAGAACAGCTGGCCCTGGAATGGCCCTGCATAGTCAATGTGGATGCGGGACCAGGGTGTGTGTGTGGCCTCCCACCTGTGCACGGGTGCGTGTGGCATTTCTGGTCTGGATCTCTGGCACGTGTAACAGGCCTTGACCCGTTCCTCAATGTCCTTGTCCAGCCCTGGCCACCAGAGGTAGCTTCTGGCCAGGGCCTTCATCCTAACCACCCCCGGGTGTCCCTCGTTTAAGGAGTCCAATACCCTGCCCCGTACTGCGGTGGGAATGATGACTCTGCTTCCCCAGAGGAGGCAGCCCCTGTGTGTGGAGATCTCATTGCACCTGGTGAAATAGGCCTGGAACTCAGGTCCCGGGGACTTGTCCTGCCACCCTGTGCAAACCCAGGAATGTACCCTGCTCATGATGTTGTCTGTGGCTGTGTGGCTGGCAATGTCCTTGGCATGAACTGGGCACTCTGGCAGCTCCTGCAGTGCTAGGATCTGTGTGGCTGGGGCTGGGGCTGGATCAGGGGTGTCTATGGGTAGCCTACTTAGACCGTCTGCGTGGCCCATCTCCTTCCCTGGCTTATGCACCAGCTTGCAATTGTAGAATGCAAGGAAGATGGACCATCAGAGCATTCTGGGGGACAGGATTTGTGGGTTCTGCCTGTCCATTGTGAACAGGCCCAGGAGTGGTTTGTGGTCCGTGTAGACAGTGAACTCCCTGCCATACAGATAATCGTGGAATTTTTTGATACCTGCCATGATTGCCAGGGCTTCTCTGTCGATTTGTGCATAGTTTCTTTCTGCTCCAGACAGCGTCCTGGAATAATAGGCTATGGGGATTTGTGCCCCATTGGGCTCAAGGTGCCTGAGTACTGCGCCCACACCGTAAGGGGATGCATCGCATGCGATGCAAATGGGCTTGGACTCGATGAAATGGGTTACTGTGGACTTATCCGACAGTAGTGCTTTCAAGGCCTTGAAGCTATGGTCGTGGGCGGCAGTCCAGACCCATGCTGCCTGCTTGTCTAGTAGCCTGTGGAGTGGCTCTGCAATGGCTGCCTTGTGTGGGAGGAATGCATGGTAGAAATTCAACAGGCCCAGGAATGCCTGTAGCTCTGTCTTGTTCTTGGGTGTGGGTGCTAGCTTGATGGCCCTCACCTTGGATTCTGTGGGGTGAATTCCCCTGGCATCTACTCTGAACCCCAGGAATTCTGTGGAGGGCACCCCTATGCTGCATTTCTCCCTTTTGAGTTTAAGTCCAGCTGTGCGTAGCCTGGACTGTACCTCCCTGAACCTACCTGCTAGTTCTTCTGCTGATGCTCCTGCAATCAGGATGTCATCAAAATAGGGGCAGACTCCTGGGATGCCCTTGAGTGTCTTCTCCATGACTTCCTGAAAAATGCCAGGAGCCACGCTAACTCCAAACTGCAGCCTGTTCACCCGGAATGCCCCCCTGTGTGTTACTATAGTTTGAATGTCAGCTGTAGCCCGCGTGACCGTGAGTTGCTGGTACGCCTGCGCAAGATCGAGCCTTGCAAAGATGGCGCCGCCTTGGAGGGAAGCGAGAACGTGGCTGACCGTGGGGACCGGGTAAGCGTGCGGGTTTAGGGCGCAGTTCACCAAACACTTGTAGTCGGCACAGATCCTAATTTCCCCATTGGATTTGAGGGGGGTGACGATTGGGGTTTCCCACTCCCCCCCATCGACGGGCTCTAAGATTCCCTGGGCCACTAGCTTATCTAATTCGCGCTCTATTTTTTGTTTGAGTGCGAAGGGGACTCGCCGTGGCCGGACCCTAATTGGGGGAACGTTCAAGTTAAGCTTGAATGATATGGGGGGCCCTGTGTACCTGCCCAGTGTCCCGTCGAAGACGTCTGCAAACTCCTTGCAGACGGTCTCGACAGGGTTCCCGGGATCCGGTGGATCCCGGTGACTGCGATTCCCAGGGCCTCGAACCAGTCTAGGCCGATTAGGCTGACTCTCCGGCCCTCTACTACTACAACCCCCAGGTGCTCTTCACGACCCTTAAACCCCACCGAGACAGTGGCCTCCCCTCTTACCTTGACCGGTGAGTTCTGGAAGTCGGTCAGGGTTAAATTTGTAGGCTGTAATTTAATCTGCTGCTTGCTCCGGCTATTTATGTAGTTAAGGATCTCGTCTGAAATGATCGAGACCACTGATCCAGAGTCAAGCTCCATGCTGCAAGGGATGCCTTGCAAGCGGATTGTTAATCTAATTTTAGGTTTGAGTAGCCGGCGGCTACCCGTGTGATTAATGGCCAGCCGGCTCTCAACATAGCCAATTCGCGTTTTGGTCGGGGCCCCAGTACCTTCGAATGGCGATTCCTCCGGCTGCAGCTCATGGATCTCCTCTCGGGGGCGGCGGCTACGGCAGACCGTGGCTATGTGGACTGTTTTCTTGTAGGCCTGGCACGTGGCTGACCGGAACTTGCAGAGGCTACGCACGTGGTTCCCACCACACCCTGCGCACTTCTGAGGGTTAGCGGCATTGCTGGGAGGCCTGGGCTTGTCTGGCTGTCTGGCTCGCTGGTCTGGGGTCGACTTCCGCTGGAGGAGGTCGATGCTCTGGTCGTCCTCCTCCAAGGCAAATTGCCGGTGAACGCTGGTCGCCTGGTTGCCGGACCGGGTTTCCTGGCAGGCTTCGACGGCCCCGCAGGCCGCTTCGTGGGCGAGGATGGCGTCCTCGGCTTCCTGGAGCGAAACCTCCTATCTCTCGAACGGGCGCTCTTGCAGCTGCCTGTCACGTAGGCCGCAGATCAGCCGGTCCCGTAGCCGCTCCTCCAAGTTCGAGAACCTGCAGGTGACGGCAGCTTCTCGTAGGGCAGCGAGGAAATCGGCACCGGTCTCGTCGGGGCGCTGGTCCCTTTTTTCGAATTGTGACCGCGCGGCCACCTTGGAGCGCCGGGGCTTGAAATGGGTGTTGAGTCTGGCCACGAGGTCCTGGTACGCGACAGTGTTGATGGCCTCCTGGGGGAACAGGTTCGCGGCGATCTCCAACAGCGCTGCCCCCCCGAGGCAAAGCAGTGCTGACACCTTCGCACCGTCCTCTGATATCTGGTTGAACCACATGTACAGTTCAACGTGAGCCAGGTAACGGGCCCAGGTCTCGGGGTGGCGGGTGTCGAACTCGCGGGGTTGTCCGGCTCTTGCCATGGCGGTGCAGTTGCGGTCTACGTCGCGGTGCGGTGTGTGGTCTCGGGTTCGGATGCGGTGACCAGCGTGGTCCGGTCGGCTGGTCGGCTGGCGGTCATGGGGGAGAAGGAAGGAAAATGCCTTTCCCTTCAGCTCGCGGAGCGTTTCCCCAGTGACTTCAGCTCTTGGTCGGCAGCAATCCCACCTTCGTCGCCACTATTGTGTAGTGGGTCCGACGCAAGGAAGAGATGCCAGCCGGTGTGTGAGTTCAGCTCTTTGTTGGAGGGGGGTAGCGAACTGGGGAATGAGGGTTACCTGGCCTCCTTAAATACCTAGCCAGGTAAGCGGACAGCCAATGGGGTTGGCCCTAGGTTCCCCGCCGAAACTGGGTTTCCCACCAAAACCGTTCAGGCCAACGCCCCCTGGTGGCTTTTGCTATGCAGGTCCCTGCATACATAACAGATTCTAAAATTCAACATGAATTTTGTGGCCAATTATCAACAGGAAATAAAATAATGATAATTTCCTGGAGTTATTTTTCCAGATATATATTTCTTAGGAGGAATGACATCAACTTAGCAATTGGCATTTGCAGCACCACTGCAGATTCCTCCCCACACATATTAGATTTGCTGTCACCCAAACAAGCAGACGGAGAGCTCTCCAACATATTCCAGCCTGCAGTTGTTATTCTGTTTTGAAAACAATTAATAAGCCAATATGTTTGTTACTTTGAAGTTGCTCCATCTGAAACTGGAATCTGAAAGTGTGTCTGTGATATGCAGCATTTGGCCCCACACTGCATTGTTGGTCAATGGTCAAAGGAAAGAAGCTGAATTTCCTTGTTCTTGCTGTCCATTGCCGCAAGGATAGGTGAGAAATGTGCACAGTAAGTGGAAAAATAAGCACATTTAATAATGTTCTCTGGATCAGAGATGAACTTTTGGAGGAAAGTAATCATCTTGTTTTGCCAAGAGTGTGGGTGCACACTGTACTCTAATGCGGTGTTTCTCAATCTCAGCAACTTTAAGATACAGTATGTGGACCTCAAATCCTGCTGGCTGGGGAATTCTATGACTTAACATCCATGCATCTTAAAGTGGCTGAGGTTGAGAAACTCTGTTCTAATCGACCTTTACACTAGCTTATGGAACTCACTATCACAAGATGACAACTGCCTATAATTCAAAGGTTACATACGATATATTCACAGAGTATAAGATCTGTTATGTGGAGGGGTGTCCACAGGGAATGGATAATAAATAAAGTCAAATGGATAGGGCAACTGGACAATTAAAGCTCTATTTTTTATGTGCTTCTTAACGCCTGGATACATTTGGGATCTTAATGCCTGGATATATTCATAATGGGAGAGGTGGTCCTTTACCTAATTAAACCATTCTTGGTTTATGTAGTTTCAGAAATATTATCTCTGAAAATGTTAGCTTTTGTCGCACAGTCGTATTTATATAATCCATTACTTTCTCCCAAAACTTATTAAGTGTAGGACCTTACTAAGTGTAGTAAAAACATGTGTTTTAAAGAAGCATTGTCCATATATGTCCAATGAAATGCTGTTTTGACAATTCTTTTCTACACAAACATGCTGCAATAGACTTCAATACATTTTAAATATTATTTTTGTTATAATTTGAGGTCCATTGATACTCTTGGCTATAGATGTTAAGACATGCTTCCATTGTCTACGGCAATATAGGAACTTCCAATTCTTTATTCCACTCATTTCTTACCAGTTGCATATCAAATTGTTTTATTGATAACAAATATCTGTAAAAACTAATTGTAGAAGTTGTTCTAGTATCTCAGATGTCTTAGGAGTTGAAAAATTTGCTGGTCCAAACATCCCTAACCTCCCTCTAATTTTTCTACCTCACAATTTTTTCCCCAATTTTTAAAGTTGGGTGTCACCATAAAGTAAATTTAGCATGGGAAAAGGGGTCATTTTTTTATTAGACATTACGTTTTATAACTTCCTAACCAAGGAAACTATTCCCAGAGATACTAGAGTTTTAATATATTTAGATCCTAATATAGTCCATCCAACCAAAGATATGTTGCCCAAATTGAGAAAACTAACACCAATTGTTGGCTTCTAACATTCAGTACTTGACAGTAAGCAAACATGATGACATAGCTCCAGATTCCGAAAACCAAATCCTTCTGGCTAAGGATTTGATTATTGCATTTTCTGCAAAGATATTCTTGGAATCAAAGAACCTCATACAATTTTTCTAAACAAACAAAGATGTGTAATTAAAATTATGAAAAGGAATAAATAATAATGTTTGCCCTCTTTGCAACTTTTGGACACTTTTCAAAGATACCGTAATTCCTCTACAAAATTTGTTGCAGTAATCAAGAGGCTGTAACTGTGTTACCAAATCAAAGCCTCTACATTCAATCTACCTGTAAACATTAAAATCTGGCCCCTATTTCTAGGATCTCCCAGATACACCTGGCTGGCTGTGAGAAACAGGAGAACACTAAACCAGATGGATGGGTGCTTGGCATTTAATTTCGCTGAAGCTGTGCACAAAGTTGTCCTAGTAAAACCAGAGCCATAATTGGCAGCCATTAATAATGGTTTTCTTCAAATAGAGGAAAATAATATTTCCATCAAGAGTAGGAAATAATGGGATTTAAGAGAGAAGAGCACAGAGGGCAGCTTCAGAAAAGAAGTGTGTGTGAGGAACAGTGACAAAAATATGAGTCACTCAGCAATGCCCTTGGCCCTTTTTTCCTTCATGCTGTGCCATTAAAGTGTTTTTAAGAGCACCAGCTGAACACGGGGAGATTGCAAATCTCCCCCAGGTCCTTTCAAGTTAAACCTTTGCCTTACCCATATTTTGGCTCTCTAGCAAAGGCAGGCAGAAGAAGCCAAAGCCTCTCCTAGCCAAGAAACCCATTATGCAGCAGGGAACCATAGAAGGTAGATGTGCTAGAGAGAAGTGTGTCTGAAAAGGAAGGGAAATTATCCTTCCGCATGTAGCCTGGAGGACAATAAAATGGCTGGGAAATCAATAACATAGGGCCTGATCAAAGCCCCAGTTGCACAGTCACCTGCCAGTTGATTACTCACAGATGACCCAGGAGCTGCAAATCTAACATTTCTGAGTGCATTTTTGCCGGATGAAACAGATGCCAGGAAATGTTTTTTGAATGAGTATATTTGGGGCTTCTCAGGAAGAATCTCCTGGAGCTGTTTGATGTAGCTACCCTTGGGGGCATCAGTCGCCATGGGTTCCCCGTCCCCCAAGAATATTCTTGGGAGGAACTGAAGCCACTTAGGGAAAAGGTTGCCTGCTTTGCTCTCCCTTTTATCTTAGCATCCAAAGCTGCAGCGGAGGGAGCACCAGAACATCCCAGATACATGTTCTTGGCCTTAGACTGCTACCCACAACTTTTCTACCCACTTTACTTTCTCATACAGGTTGGTTTCTCTTCTTTGGGAACTAAACGTACAAGACAGGCAAGACCGAGTGGCTGTGGATACCGGCATCTCGTATTGTCCAAAATGTTCCATCTCTTTTGATGGGGGGGAGGTATTGCCCCCCTCAGAAAGGGCCCGCAACTTGGGTGTCCTCCTGGATTCACAGCCTAACTTGGAGGATCATCTAATTGCTGTGACCAGGGGAGCCTTCACACAGGTTCGCCTGGTGTGCCAGTTGCGCCCCTTTTTGGACCGAGATGCCTTATGCACGGTCACCCACGCCCTTGTCACCTCTCGCCTGGATTACTGCAATGCTCTCTACGTGGGGCTGCCCTTGAAGTGCACCTGGAGGCTTCAGCTGGTGCAAAATGTGGCCGCACAGGTGCTTATGGGAGTTTCTCGATACTCCCATGTTACACCACTCCTGCGCGAGCTGCATTGGCTTCCGGTTGCCCTCCAGGTGCGATTCAAGGTGCTGGTAATTACCTTTAAAGCCCTACATGGCTTAGGCCCGGGGTATTTATTATTTATTTATTATTATTATTTTTTATTTTTATACTGCCCTTCTCCCGGAGGACTCAGGGCGGTGTACAGAGCAAGAAATATCAAAATACAAAGTACAAAAGTTAAAAAGGATTAAATAATTATGCCCGATATAATACAATAGTTAAAAGCCATGTTAAAACCCAAACCCCGAACCCATCAGACCAGGCCGGCTTGTTCAAATAAATAGGTTTTTAGATCCCGTCGGAAGGAGCGAAGGTCGGGGGCCATCCGGAGCTCAACCGGCAAGCAGTTCCACAGGTCTGGTGCGCCCACAGAGAACGCCCTCCCCCTGGGGGCCACCAGTCGACATTCTCTGATCGGAGGCACCCTGAGGAGGCCCTCTCTGTGGAAGCGCACTGGACGGAGGGAGGTTGACGCCGGCAGCAGGTGCTGCCATAGGTAATCCGGACCCATGCCATGTAGGGCTTTATAGGTCATCACCAGCACCTTGAATCATACCCGGAGGGCAACTGGAAGCCAATGCAGCTTGCGGAGCAGAGGTGTAACATGGGAGTATCGGGAGACCCCCAACACCACTCGCGCGGCTGCATTCTGCACCAGTTGAAGCCTCCGAGTGGTCCTCAAGGGCAGCCCCATGTAGAGAGCATTGCAGTAGTCCAAACGAGAGGTTACGAGCGCATGAGTGACTGTACGCAAGGCATCCCGGTCCAGATAGGGCCGCAACTGGCGCACCAGGCGAACCTGGGCGAAGGCCCCCCTAGTCAAAGCTCCTATATGATCTTCTAAGGAAAGCTGTGAATCTAGGAGGACCCCCAAGTTGCGAGCCCTATCTACAGGGGGTAATAACTCACCCCCCATAGTAAGAGTTGGAATAATCTGAATTTCCTGAGATGCTGGCACGTACAGCCACTCAGTCTTGTCAGGGTTGAGCCGAAGCCTGTTCCTCCCCATCCAGACCCGGACCGCCTCCAGGCAACGGGACATCACGTCGAGGGCATCACTGGGGTGGTTTGGGGTTGAAATAAAAAGCTGGGTATCATCAGCATACTGATGATAACCAACTCCAAAACCATGAATGATCTCACCCAGAGGCTTCATATAGATGTTGAACAGGAGAGGCGAGAGGACCGATCCCTGAGGAACTCCACAAACGAGAGGCCTCAAGGTCGACCTCTGCCCCCTGCCAACACCGACTGTGAACGTCCCAGAAGGTAGGAGGAGAACCACTGAAAAACTGTGCCTCCCGCTCCCAACCCCCTGAGACGCCGCAGCAAGATACCATGGTCAATGGTATCAAAAGCCGCTGAGAGGTCTAAAAGGACTAGGACAGAGGAACAACCCCTGTCCCGAGCCTGCCAGAGATCATTCACCAGCGCGACCAATGCCATCTCCGTGCTGTACCCAGGCCTGAAACCCGATTGGTACGGGTCCAGATAATCAGCTTCCTCCAAGAACAAAGGGAGTTGATGCGCCACCACACTCTCAACAACCTTCGCGAGAAAGCGAAGGTTGGAGACCGGACGAAAGTTATTTAATACAGCTGGGTCCAGGGCAGGCTTCTTGAGGAGGGGTCTCACCACCGCCTCCTTCAAGGCGGTGGGAAAACTACCTTCACTCAAGGAAGCAGTTATCACTGCCTGGAGCCAGCCTCGTGTCCCATCCCGGGCTGCATAAACCAGCCAGGAAGGGCACGGGTCCAATAAACACGTGGTGGAGCTCAGCTTCCCCATGATCCTGTCCACGTCTTCAGGAGTCACAGGATCGAACTCCTCCCAGATAACATCAACAAGATTACCCATGTCCTCTTCGTCAGACTCTGCCCAGTCAAAGTCCAAACCGGTCCGGATCCAAGCGATTTTGTCCGACAGATGTTGACTAAACTCCTCGGCACAACCCTGCAAGGGCTCCTCCCTCACCTCCTGATTAAGGAGGGAGTGGGTCACCCTAAACAGGGCGGCCGGGCGATTATCTGCGGACGCGATGAGGGTAGCAAAGTGGTTAGACCTTGCCATCCTCATCGCCGCGAGATAAGATCTCGTAAAAGACCTTAGTCGCAACCGGTCGGATTCAGATCGGCTGGATCTCCAACAGCTCTCTAGGCCCCGTCTCCGACGCTTCATCTCCCAGAGCTCCATAGAAAACTATGGAGCCCATTGGGATCTGCACCGGGTCAAGGGCCGCATGGGTACAACTCGGTCGAGTGCCTCCGTGGCTGCCTTTTCCCAGGCTTCCACTAGGGCATCGGCCGAGTTGCGAGCAAAGGAGGCAGGTGGGGACCCAAGCGCCACCTGGAACCGCTCAGGGTTCATTAAGTGCCTAGGGCGGAACCATCTCATTGGTTCAACAACCCCATGATGGGAGGTGGCAAAACGGAAGACCAACCGCAGCAGATGATGATCGGTCCATGACAGGGGCGTAACAATTGGAGAACCCCCACCCAGATCATCTAACCACCGTCCAGATAGAAAAACCAAATCGAGCGTGTGACCCCCCCCATGAGTTGGACCCTGAATAACTTGCATCAGGTCCATGGCCGTCATGGAAGCCATGAACTCCCGAGCTAACTCAGATGATCCCCCCAGGGATGGTAGATTGAAGTCACCCAAAACCATAAGTTTGGGGAACTCAATCACAAACCCTGAGAGGATGTCGAGAAGCTCAGGCAGGGCTGCTGCTATGCGATTAGGCGAAAAGTACACCAGCAGCAAGCCCAACTGAGCTCTAGGGCAACATCTCAGGAGGAGGGACTCACACCCGACTATTTGGACAACGGTGGCCTCCCGCGGACATAAGGTCTCCCTCATGACTACCGCCACTCCTCCGCCCCTACCTTGAGCCTGAGGCTGGTGCAGCACCCGGAAACCCGATGGGCAAAGATCAACCAGAGGGACACCGCCCTCTGGGCCCAACCAGGTCTCCGTAATGCAAGCCAGGTCCGCATGCTCCTCCTCAACCAAATCACGTATGAGAGAAGCCTTGCGAGACCACCTGCTGCCATTGTCAACCTCCCATCGCCCAGTTCGCTCCCACAGAGTCGGCCTCCTCAGGGTGCCGTCAGCTAAGCAATGCTGGCTGGCGACCCCCAGGGGGAGAGCCTTCTCTGTAGGCGCACCGACCCTCTGGAATGAGTTGCCTCCAGAGCTGCGGATGGTCCCTGACCTTCGGTCCTTCTGCCGTGACCTGAAGACATGAATGTTCCAACATTCGAGCCTGGACTGACTATAGTTTTAAATTTGGTTTTATTGGGTTAATTGTTATGTATTTATTACATTTATGGTTTAATTCTTTTTTAAATTTTGTATTTTATGTTTTTTAACTTTTTATTGTTGTGAGCCGCCCTGAGTCCTTAGGGAGAAGGGTGGCATATAAATTTAATCAATTCATTTCGATTCAATATGTGTCCTAGGATAATGTTGCAGGATCCTATCTGAGTCGGCCACCGGGACCAGAGGTTTTGTCTTCCTAGTTTTCGGACTCATGCCGAAGCCCATTCTCAGGGAATTTCTCTCTGTCTCCAGAATGTATACACTGAACTGTTCTATACATAGTATTTTTGTGGTGCCTGCTTGCGTGTGGCACCACATGAATACTACGCCTAGAACAAGCCAGTGCATATATTCCAGAGAAGTTCCTTGAGGATGGGCTCCAGCGTGATTCCAAAAGCTTGGAAGGCTAAACCTCTGGTCTCGGTGATCGACTCAGATTGGATCCTAGTACAGGACAGGTCCAAAGAACCACTAGACAGGCGTACCTCCTAATTGACTTTAAAGGCTTGGAAAACACTTATTCCCTGCTAATATTCTTCCTTTCTTATTAGAAATCATTTGCTACCCCAAGTAGACTAAGCCCTCCAATATGCAGGCTTTTTGTAAGAGCAAAGTTTGATGCATGAGGAAAGAAATATCTCGTCTAGCCTTTTATTTCCCCTGTGATCAGTCAAATACTGGGATAAAATGTCCGCAAAGAGAACAAAAGGTTTCTTCCAAGGCTTTTTTGCTTAGCAACGGCTATTCCAAGATAAACTGCTCCTGCATCTGAAGGTTCCATGTTATTTTCACTGTTACTTTCCTCTTCCATTACTCTGTCTAATCCTTTCTTTAAAGACATGTAAGATGGTAGCTTTCATCAAGTAATTAGCATTGAGAGATTTAAAATAATTTATTAAGAGATTTATAATTAATCAGACTACATTATACAGAAAACATTCTTCCATTTGGGCAGCATTTCAACATTTTTTTCTCTTTCTGGATGATGAACAGGAAAATATCTGGCAATAACTGTAATGTTACTGAATGAGCAAGTTTTAAAATTTTCAATTTATTTTTTTGGCATATTTCAGAGGGCTGGGGAATTATAAATGTGTGACTTTTGTGTCTCAGAGACTGAATGTATCTATTTCTGCCCTTGTTTGGGTTTGAAATATTAACAGCAAAATTGCTTTGCTAAAAAAATCAGCCTTTTTTGCTGCCAAAGTTGATTGCTAATATATATTTACGGGGGAATTAAGTAGCTATGCAGAGCCTACAAATTGTCACTCCTGCGTTCTGCATGATCCTGTCTGAAGGTTAAACTAATTTCAGTACTTTTTTCTCAAAATGGCCTGCCTGCTGAAGATTATGCCAATAGCAATTTGAAACACCCATTTCAGGAGAGGTTCCCTCGTTCGAACAACTTCAGAGTGATGGTTTTATATTTTAGTTTTAAATAAAATAAGATGCAAGAAAGGAGCCTTCTCTCAATTAGTACATCTCCATTGATCAGCCTTCAGTCTGCCCTTTCCAGGTACCCTGGATTACCAGACTCATCATTCCCAGCCATCAGGGCCATGGTGTCCAGAGAATGATGGGGGTGACAAGTTAGTAAAGCTAAAATGGAGTAGTTTGGAGAAGATTGCTCTAAAATTCTTTTCCAGATATATTTGTTGCACATTGTTTTATTGTGATTCATTTTAACAATACTAAATGATAGCATACGTGGGCCAAGGTATCATAGTTGTATATTAAATGATTCTTCTACCTTGTAACATTTCTGTGAAACAGGATCTTAGCTTTTCCTTGCAGTGTTAAAAGGGCTGATAAGGACTCTTCTATGCCGTAGCACTGACAGAGCTTGTGATTTTATTAATGCAGACAAACATTTAAAAGAGGCTGCATATAATTCCTTGTCATATTTCTTAGGGAAGCATGCTGTCTCTTTTCTCCAGCATGTAACACAACTGCATATCAAGCAGGACAAAACATTAGGCTGGAGATGAATTTTATTGGAGAGAAGAAAATTCAGATGCCAAAAAAAGTAATTGACTCATTTATTTAAACCCCTCTGCAAATAAGCAATCTTTCCTGAAAATTGTTGCATTTACACACCATCCCCTTCAGTTTGAGGCTTTGGGAGCACAACCCATCCTCCTCAGTCGTTTAGTGCAAAGCTTCTTCAGAGAAAGAAGTCCAGCTGTAGAGCAATATGGAGATGGCCCTGAAGAAGGTATTTGGGTACCATTAGGTAAACACCAACTTAGCTGTGAAAGAAGGAGGAAGTGAAGAAGAAACTCAGTTTTGCCCCACTTTGATTCTCTTTGGTATAAAAAGATAGAGAGAGAATCTGTGTCTGACTTTCAAGATTCTGTTATAATATTCTGCAAGAATATAATACAGGTAGTCCTTGTGCCAAGGTCCCAACTAATGAAACCAAATAGAGTAGAACTCTGAGGCTTAAGAATTCCTCAAAGAGCATATTTATTGGATACATATCGGCACGATCAAAAGTGAAACCAACACTAAACTTTCCCCCTGCCCAGAATTTTAAAGTAATTAAATGTAACAATTCCCTCCCTTCTATTATGCTAATGATCACATTATCCAATAAGTGCATTTGGCAGTCTTTTTGACAGTTCTTCTCTCTGCCTTCAGGGTCCAGTGATAATGACCTTGGTTCCCATGGGATCGTTCTATGTTTAGTCTAATAAAAGTAAAAGCAACCTGATCCCCCCCTCCCTTCTCTTTATGTGGCAACTAAGAATGAACGAGAAAGATGGTGTCAGCTAGATTTGTTGCAGAAGTTAACACCTCAGCTTACAACAGTTCATTTAGTGACTGTTCAAAGTTACAATGGCACGGAAAAAAGTGATTTATGATCATTTTTCACAGTTCCGACCACTGCAGCATCCCAATGGTCACATGATCGAAATTCAGACACTTGGCAACTGACTCATATATATGATGATTGCAGTGTCCCAGGGGCATGTGATCCCTTTTTGCCAGCTTCTGACGAGTCAGTGGGGAAAGCAGATTCACTTAACAACTGTGTACTAACTTAACAACAAACAACAAAAAAATTAGGCTCACTTGTGATCGTAAGTTTCCCAAAGCTTCCTGACACAACTCACCGATATAAGCCAATTCTTTTCTGTGGCAAACTTCTGCTTAATTCTGAACTGGCTTCATGCTGATTAAACTCATGATTTTTTTTAAAAAAAAAAGCTTTATAACCTGTCTGAACAATTTGCAATGGCAGATCTAAATTTTTCTCCAACTTCCTGAGAGAAGGTCATTCTATTTTGGCCCTTCTAGCACTTTCTCTTTTCCCTCTTTCTTCCTCTCAATTCTCCCCTGCAGGGAAGTATTGATGTGTGATATTGATAGAAGAGTCAAATATTCTGCCTAATTAAATTGTAGGAACCCAAATCATTTAGCTATGGAGATTAAAAATAAATAAATGCAATCTTATTAAGTGGAACACTTGCAGTGAACGTAAGCAACACATTTGGCAGGCTTGGTAATTTCTCTGTTTTGTAAGCAGTGGGAAATTTTACATGAGGCCACTGTCTCTGAGGCAAACTATAACAGCAGCCCAGGATGGAAAGATGGATAATAACTCCTTGATAAATAGATTCAGACTTTATATTCAGTTGAAGGGGTTATCATTAAAAGTAGGAAATTACTTACCGTAATACTTTCTTCTCATTGTGTCTTGTTCCATTTCCCCCTGTTATTCCAAAATACTGGCACGCTGGAATCAGGTTTACAATATAATTTCTTTTCTGATTTCTTTTACTGACTTGGAAAAAAGTGCTAATTCACCTCAGCAATGCAGAGTTGTGCAGAGCTCAGATCTGAAAGCAAAAAAAAAGGCTCTTTGGAGGGAAAGGAGTGCAGACAGAATAGCTACAGACTCCATAAATCCAAGGAATCTCTTCCCGGGATAGTGCAGTAGCTGTGAGGGCAAATGTCCCTGCCGAGAAAATGTCCAGTGCCTTAAAGGGATGCAGATGGGTGCTATGCAAATACCCTGAGTTTTCAAATTAACACTTGTGCCTTTGAAACCAAAGCACTGCACTGCCCCCCTCCGCCCCCGTTAATTTGGGAATGGGTTCGTTTGAGGTGTGTGGATTCATGCAGTGGTGGGATTCAAATATGTGAACAGCTGGTTCTCTGTGTGGATGCCGCTTCCGGAAGTCCATTCTGGTCCTGGGCAGCAAAAATTTACCGGTTCTGCCAAAATGGTGCGAACTGGCTGAATCCCACCACTGGATTCATGGCTCTTGGCCCATGGCTCTTCTTCCCACTGGCCCTGGAGATAACTAAGTTTAAGAAAAGTATTATTATTGTGAGGAATAAAAATTCAACTCCAAGGATGTTGGAAAACAAAACAAGTTTTATTAAAGCTTTTGCAAAAGCGGTGGAACTCCTGGTAATGGCAAATCCCAGAGTCCACACCTGACGCAATTTTTGCATAGGTTTTTATACCCTATCCCATACATCATGCCACATCCTTCCAAAGTGAGCCCAGTTGATAGGTCCACCCGGTCACATGCTTTCTGACCGCCTAGCTACCATTACAATTACTAGACCCTCGAATTATTAGATCAAATACCCTTTTGTTCCTATCTTGTCTTCATTCCCTTTTCTGTGACGTGATTTGTAACATCCTGCTAACTCGGGTATAGCCTTATCTACAAGGTGAACTGTTACCCAACCTGGATAATTGCAATTATAAAAGATTAATGTCTTCCTTTGTTTTTCTATAAGAATGCCTGCTTTGTATCTAGAAGCTATGTGTGTAACAGAGTTCATGCTTCGGTTAAACATGGCTGCACTTCGGTTCTTAGTTATACTTTATAATACTAATTCTAAGCAGTTTTTATAAAGAATAAGCCTTATATAAAATGAATTCATAAGCTATATGTTATTCTATAATAGTGTGCACTATTGTAAAAGTATCCTTTGTCAGTATATATATTTCCTCTCTGTTCCTTCATCTTATTATATGTCCTTTCCTAAATGTATCTTAGGTAAGTGCTCTATATGCCTATTCCTTTAACAGAATTGGAAAATTGCAACATGTACATTTCTCACATTATTACTCTGATGGATATGGAGCAATGGTTCTCAAACGTTTCTTTATGATGATTTAACAAACTCCCTTTAAATACCATTTGTGGTCACGGACCATGGTCATGGACTCCCAACACTTAACTGAAGGTTTAAATCATAACATTTCCTTAACCTTTTGCGGACTCCCTGGACATTGCAGCCCCCAGGGGTCCACAGACCACAGGTTGAGAGCCACTCATGTAGAGGTATTTTTTTTCAAAGCTCCAAAATTCAATCCATTATTTAATTTTAATAATATCTTGGTTTGAATCAGACCATCAACGACCAGCCAAATACATTTAAGACATAGAACAGGAAGAAAGGCAACAACCCCCACCATTGTCCTTAGTAATGGGTATTCCAAAAACATGGCTTCCAAACATAGACATTTCAAGTATATTTCATGGCCAGTAGCCATTGCTGGAAGCCCTCAATATACAGGTAGTCCTTGACATACAAGGATAATGGACCCTGACGGTTGTAAATTGGGTCACCCATCTGACTGACATGATTTTTCTTTCTTTTTTGCAGCAATCATTAAGCAAACATGGATGTTGTAAAATGAATGCACTGACCTTTAAATGAACGCCATGGTCATTAAGTGAATCCGTTGCTCAGGATGACACTGTTTTGCTGAAAACCGGAAGTAACTACCAGTTTCCGGCAAAATCATCCTAAAATGGGTCACATGACTGCAGGATGCTGCAAACAGTTGCAAATGCGGCCATGTTGCTGAGCCCTTGAAGTGCGGTCATGTGACTGCAGAGCACTGCAGGAATTTTGGAACTGGGTTATAACTCCCTTCTTGATGGTGGGCCACAACTTCAAATGGTCACCAAGCTAATGGGCATAAATTGAGGACTACCCATAATTCCACTTTAAAACCGTTTAAATCAATAACTGAAACCCCAGCCATTACGGTAAGGAGTTCTATAAGATTTCGTGAAGGACTTCCCTTTCCTACCTGAACAAACTAAAGAAGAGCCTTCAACTGAGAAAAAAATATTTGATGCAAAAATCAAGCAAGAGTAATTGGTTTGAAAAAGAATCAATCTTGTGGATCGTAGCCCACATCGGCAGATGTATAATACAGATAATAAATTATACACCAGGGCTCTGCAGAGCTTTGGAAGTGATTCAAAAAAAAATATTCCAGAGTGGGATAGATGCTTTAAAATGTTGCAGGCAATAACTATGTTGGTGTCTAAATGCTCTGAAGCACTTTTTTGAAATTAGATCCAAGGCTCTGCAGAGCCATTTTTTATACACACACACACACACTTCCTAAGTCTATACGACATATAGCCAATGAAACATAAACTTTCCTACACCCTTATATCAGCAATACCTTATAAAACGCAGTGGAAAAAACAGTGATGTGGTAATAATATAAATTAGTCTGACCTGCCAAAGCATCCAAGTAGACAGATGGATGGATTTTGTACAACTGCCCATCTCAGCAAGTGTCTCTTGGTTAAAAAAATGATATATTCATTAATAAACACTGCTGTAGTCTTAGGCAGAGATGTGATTATGATGATGGTGTTGTTGTTGTTGGTGATGATGATGGTGATGATGATGATGATGATCATCATCATCATCGTCATCGTCGTCATCATCATCATCATCATCATCATCATCATCATGATTTATAGATTCCCCCACTCCAAAAGTCTGTTCCTTCTCATCCAGACCTAAACACCTTCCAATCACTGGGTCAGTACCTCAACAGCTTCACCTACACAATCTGGGGGTGAGTGGTACAGGTGGGTGTCATCCTCATACCAATAATAGCAAATCCTGAACTGATGTATGACCTCATCCAGCAGATTCCTCTGGATGTAAATCAGGAGGAGAGAAAGCATGGAATCTTGAGACACCCCACACGGAAGAGGCCGTGAGTGTGTTTTCCCCCCCTCCCATTAACACTGACTGGAAGTAACCACTGAGGAAGTGGAGGAAGTACTAGAGTGCCCCCCACACCCAAAATCCACAACTGGTACAGAAGAATACAGTACTTTAATACAGATCAATAGTATTGAAAGATCAAGAAGCACAAAAATGGATGCACCGCTTCCAACATGGTCCTACCAAAGTCATCAAAAAGTGTGGCAAACTTTGTGCCTCTTTTATACCCTGAACTGAAAGTCCAGCAGGTTCAGCTAAGCCATTTCCTCCAAGATACCTGGTAGCTACCATTCAATCACCTTCTTTACAACCTTCCCCACAAAGGAAGATTGGAAATTGGATATAATTGTCCAGAACCTGTACCATATCTCATATTCAGTTGTTTTAATCTCCCCAGATTCATAAGGGTGTTGCTCTGAACAACTGGGGCATTACAGAATCTTGTGTCTAGAACTGGCAACAGAGGACATTGAAGCAGGCTCTGATAGAGGCAAAAATTTAGGATGATTAAGTCACTTTAAGTAACCCACTTGAAATTTAATTTTCTTTTAGATAAGTGGATCCTATAACTTTAAACTTATCTTTAAAGTCTCCTTGTCCTGATCTAAGCTAGAGTATTGTAGTAAAAAAAATCCAATTGCAGTTCAGGTATAAACCTATCCCACCAACTGCATCTATGTTTGTCCAGTGATATTAATGGTAGCCTTCCTGTGGTCTTCAAATTGCCTTAGTCCTTGGGGCTCAATAAAAAATTTGAACTCTTTAGTACCTAACTGTAGTTAAAAAAAATTACAATCAAGATTTCTGTTATAGAGAATTAAAATTTAGTTGCCTTCCCATCTTTGTATAGACAAGCACAAATTTCCCACTAGCAGAGATTAGTTTTCCAATTATACTAGCCAAATGAAAATATTTTGTTAAACATTTTGTCAAATATGCATGGACATCTTTTACTTGGAGTATAAGAACTTTAGGCTAGAAAGAGAAGATGAAAATATCCTGTAAGACAACACTGGCAATCACTTTTATAGGGCTATGGAAAAGAACTCTATAGAAATGAAATTAAGAAACAAAAAATGAACTCATGCAGGACAATTATTTTAAGCCAGGGGTTTCACCTGAGTTTTGAGTGCCAGGTAGGGGGCCAGAAACCTGAAAAGAAGGGTTAGGGTAAAGAATTAAATGGGGCTACATCAAAAGCTAAATATGATTAACTAAACTGAAAGTAAATGTAGATAATATGATTAATCACCAAGTATTTCATAATTTCTCCTCTGTTGTATTAATATAGCAAAGTTTGGAAGGAATCTGGGGACTAGTTGCACCTAAACTTTGGGGTAGGGGAAACTTGTAATGCGGAAGTGCACATTCTGTTATAACAGAATAAGCCAAACTATTATCAGAATCCTTGTTCAATAAGCTTATTGTTACCAACATTTTATATCAATCCAATAGATAGAATTCAGAGGATGACATTTATGAGACCTTTGGGGGATGTTTTTAGCACTGTTTATCAGAGGGCATTCTGCAGCTATTCCAATTTGATTTTTTCCCCTGTTTATATGGTGTTTTTAAAAGGTGAAGAAATAGAGAAGTATTGTGGAAAGCTGTGATATAAGCTGTGCCACTGATTATTTAATGAAAGAAGCAACTGGAAGCACCCATTCTCAAGCTTGCACATTGTGCAAATCCATGTATTGTTTAAGCACATTCTACTAAATAAGTTATTTGTGCTGAACATTAAACTATAAGCCATGGTTTCCAACCACAATAGTAAAGTTTAGACAACATGCTCAGCCAAAAACATACCAAACAAGTTATGGCTTAGTGAGATGCATGAACCAGGTCATTATCTCAGAAAAGGGTGAGTTTCTTTGCTACTTCCTAATGTGATTAGCCTATGTTTTGAAAGTAGAAGTAATACAAAGAACTGGATAGCATGGAAGAACAAATGGCTCACACAAGCTATGCAGTGGTGGGATTCAGCTAGTTTGCACCAGTTTGGCAGAACCGGTAGTTAATTTTGTGTTGCCCGGGCCCAGAATGGACTTCCGGAAGTGGCATTCACACAGAGAACCCATTGTTCACATATCTGAATCCCACCATTGAAGTTATGTTGAGGAACACACCTCTTCCATCATCATTCCATGTATCCTACTTGCTTTCTTGACCGTACTAGCTGGAACCAATTTCCTTAAGAGGCCATGAGTGTCCATTGAACACATTTAAGCAGAGGCTGGAGACCAATCTTCCAGTGTGAATTCTTGCCTAATCCATATGATTCTTTCAAACTGAGTTTATATGGCTCTGTTTGGTATAGGGAGTGAGGATGTGTTGCTATTAGAAGGGGAGTGCAAACTGAGAATGTGATTCCACCTGTGGAATTACATCTAAGTAAATGTAGCTGAACTTTAGTTATTTGAGATAACAAGGGGATTCCTTCAGGGATTGGGGATGAACTGGTTTCATTTGTACTTGTTGAAGTTGTTCCCCTTTGTTCAGAAGTACTAATATCAGACAAGTGTCATTGAGATATGAATGCAGAAGCTCATTCCCAGAGGGTTTATTTGCTGCCCTAACAAGGAACCACAGCTTCAACCAAAACAGGTTTTTTTATTTTATTTTTTATTTTACAAAACTGATAGGAAACAGGAAGAAGGCTCCAGATAACCTCAGTGGACTACAGTTTTCATTATTCATATGCAACATGCTGGGGATCATAGCACTGTGAAAATGATGAAGCCTGCTCTAGGTTATGGCTATGAAGCCACAGATTATTGTCTGGATCAGATTAATAAGCCTGTTTTAGTACAGTATCAGGCTTCAGTTTGGGGGATGAAATGATTTTTTGTCTTGTATTAATTTTGCTTTTTCTGTTTTGCTGGGCCATTTTGCTAGGTCATTAGTGAGAAATGAACAAAATGACTTCTCTAATGTACTGATTTCCTATTAGTAAAGCTGAGTGTTGGTTTGTAGACTGTTGTTGCTAATTGTTGATTTAAGCAAAACTGTTTAATGGCTTTTCGTTGCTTGGTTTCATGTCAGCTGCCTCTGGAAAGATTGGCTGCTGCATCATTGCATTTCAAACTTTACCCTTTCCAACTGTTTGAAGAGAAGCCTCAGCTCCCAATAGTGACAGAGATAGGCTCCTGTTTTAATCTTCTAGGGTCCCTTGTGTAACTTCTTGCAGTCCCCAGCATGAGCAGAAATGGGATAAATAATGGGGGGGGGAGTCACCAAGCAGTCATAATCCAAAAAAAAAGAACAGAACCCACCATTTCTTGGTGAAGAATTCTATAGTTTTGAGCACAGGGACAAGTCTCTGCAGAGTAAAATTACCTCCTATGGTGCTTTTCACGCTCCAGAATTGATGCTGAATGTGGTAGGTTTTCCATAGACAGAGTGCTGGGCCCTGCAGCAAATGCACAAATAAGGCCCTTGCTGTGTGCCAGGAAGGCAACAGCCTTCCCTCTCAACTGGAGAGTTGGGGAAAAATCTAATATTTCTAAACCCCTCTGGTTGTTTTCGTCTAATCAGCTTAGCACTTATCACCTCTGAAGATGATGTTTTGTTCTTGTATGGATAAAAATAATAATCAAGATGAGTGGGTGGCAAGCCTGTAGAAGAGCCTTTTCCATTTTACAAGGACTTGAGTAATCTTGTAGCTGTTGAATCAGCTCAGGTTTCATTATGATGAGCTTGCCATCACCCCACTTGGGCTAATCAGCAGCAGAAAAATGAGAGGGGGCAATGGTTTGGGGAAAGTGAGAAAACAAGAATTGTTTAAGAATCGACTTCTTAAAGCAGCTGTCTTTTTTTCCAAGCTGGCATTGGAGGCTGGTAAAGGATGGTTTAATCATAGCTGAGAGATGTTGTGCTTGGCAAGTCTAAGCGCTTTTTCTAAATCGTTTTCAAAAAATGAACAGCCCTAGTGTTTGCATAAGACATAGCACTTGTGCTTTGTTAACTCAAGGTTACAGTTAGAATGTTATGCAAACTCAGTCACATTAGTTTCTTTGTTTGGGGCTAAGTGCAAAGATTTAAAGATAATTGTGGTTTATTCAATTAACTATTATTAAACAAACTTAGCACAAAGTATGAAGCCATTAGGGTGCCCGAGGGCTCTGTTCTGGGCCCAGTGCTCTTCAACATCTTCATTATTGATTTGGATGAGGGGATAGATGGGGAACTCATCAAATTGCAGACAACACCAAGCTGTCAGGAATAGCCAACACTCCAGAAGACAGGCTTAAGATACAGGAGGATCTTGACAGACTTGAACATTGGGCACTATCTAACAAAATGAGAGGCATCTTGGAGTCCTAGTGGACAATCACTTAAATATGAGCCAGCAGTGTGCTGCAGCTGCCAAAAAGCCAACACAGTGGTAGGCTGCATTAACAGAGGGATAGAATCAAGATCACATGAAGTGTTTAATACCACTTTATAATGCCTTGGTAAGGCCACACCTGGAATACTGCATCCAGTTTTGGTCACCACGATATAAAAAAGATGTTGAGACTCTAGAAAGGGTACAGAGAAGAGCAGCAAAGATGATTAGGGGACTGGAGGCTAAAACATATAAGGAACAGTTGCTGAAATTGGGTATGTCTACTTTAATGAAGAGAAGGAGTAGGGGTGACATGATAGCAGTCTTGCAATATCTCAGGGGCTGCAACAAAGAAGAAAGAGTCAAGCTATTCTCCAAAGCACTTGAAGGCAGGACAAGAAGCCATGGATGGAAACTAACCAAAGAGAGAAGCAACCTAGAACTAAGGAGAAATTTCCTGACAGCTAGAACAATTAATCAGTGGAACAACCTGCCTCCAGAAGTTGTGAATGCTCCAACACTGGAAGTTTTTAAGAAGAGACTGGACAGCTATTTGTCTGAGATGGTATAGGTCCTCCTCCTTGAGCAGGGGGCTGGACTACAAGACCTCCAAGGTCCCTTCCAGGTCTGGTCTATTCTATTCTATTCTAATCTATTCTAATCTATTCTATTCCATAATGTTTGTAAATACTGGAAAGACAAAGGGGTTTTTTTTCGTTTGCCTGTATGTTTGCTCTCTTTTTTTAAACCTGGAATTTTGGGAGTATGAGAAAGGCTGATGAGCTTGGGAAACCCTAATTCTTTAGAAAGTCTTATTCCTTTTTCCTTGTTGTCCAAGACTTTGCAACCTTGGCATGGCAGAATGTACTATATAGGTTGTAATCTTAGAGCCCCTTATTCTAATTAATTTAGTTTTAATTTTATTTTTTTAAATAAAATTAAATTAAATTAAAACTTATAATTTAGCCATTTGACTTACACACACACACACACACACACACACACACAAATGCACCATTACAAAATTTCCAGTGACTGCTGCATATCAATATAAGACCTATTTTGGTAAAATCTGTATTCAAAGTTTGTGCCTTTCTCCTACCTATAGCGGTGATGGCGAACCTTTTAGAGACCGAGTGCCCAAACCGCAACCCAAAACCCACTTATGTATCATTGGGTGCCGGGTGGGCGTGGCCAATTGGGTGGGCATGGCCCATTGAGTGGGTGTGGCTGCCATGGTAAAGGCAGACTGGGTGGGACTAAAAAGTTCAACCAATCAATTCCAACTTTGCGAGATCTTTTTTTTTCCACGAGAAGTTGAAATTGATTGATTGAACCTTTCTTTTTTTTTTTGCACACGGCGGCGGAGGCCTAAAGCGAAAAGGTTTTATAAAACCCAGATGAAGGCCCAGGACTGGGGCGACGGCGCACGTGCCCACAGAGAGGCCTCTGCGTGCCACAGGTTTGCCACCACGGTGCTATAGCCTGGACAGCCGTTTCTTTTCTCTTGTTCTAGTAACAAACAGAACTGACCCCGCAGAAGGTCAATCAGATGCTACTAGCCTATATTACTTATCCTCCCAGCTTCCTTTGCTTTATAGAAGTCACGTGAATACCCAGGATTCCTTGGGGACTAAGCCAGGCACCTAGCAGTGAGACCACTCCTTTTTTTTAGAAATCCAGAATAAATAAAGCAGGCAGGCAGCTAACTCAGTTATGCCAGAGTTGGTTGCTTATAGATGTGGGAAATTTTCTTCCTCAGGGTAATTTGATTTAGAAAAATATTGACAAAGCAGAATTGAGGCAGTGACCAGGATTCAGGGATACGTCCTATAAATAATTAGGGCTTTTGCATCTAGGTCACGCAAAATAGAAATGACAATAACAGCAAACTTTGTGTTCTGCATGACTCACTCCTGAAGTCCCATGGGTCAATCCCACTTAGCAAGCTGATTACCTCCCCCTGTGATCTATACTGTAGCTAACAGATTGAAGCTGCTCTTGGTAGCCATTTGCCTAAGAAAACTTACATTGAGGAAGTGGGTTTGCACAGTACTTTAAGTCATAACGTGATCTCCTTTCTTATAGCTAAGAACAATGTGCAAATATTGTAGTTCAAAAAGAAAGAATATCTGTAGTTCAGGAGTGAACTATGGAGTTCTCTGAGCTTGGTTGTTTGCTTTTTAATGTTTCATGACCCAACTAGATAACACCATCAGTTCGAGAGCATCGCTGAATACCAAGTAGCAGGCACAAGACTTGATGAAAACTCCTTAATCTCACAACATGTGGACAAACTTAATCACACATGGACAAACTCGACCAAGTTTCAACTGGGAAATTACTGTATTAGCATCTTAAACCAAGCCTAATCTAAAAATGCTAGGGAATTTCTGGAAGCCTGGCTTTCAGACAAATAGGTTGTTGTCCCCAAATTCGGGTCTTAGCCTGGCATCAAAGCTGATGAAGATACCAGACTTGAAGTGCAGGATTGATTTCCTTTGATTGAAGCACTTCAGCAAAAGAGTTCCCAGCCAACAAAATGCCAGGACCCAGAACAAAGGATTCAGCAAGCTTTTATACAGTTTTTTAAGGCGGAATATAGAAAACATTGTCTAATAGGCTTTTTGAAAATTA
This sequence comes from Vipera berus, assembly GCF_964194415.1. Classification (NCBI taxonomy): domain Eukaryota; kingdom Metazoa; phylum Chordata; class Lepidosauria; order Squamata; family Viperidae; genus Vipera; species Vipera berus. The sequence continues at coordinate 16,877,575 of NC_138202.1, forward strand.
TCTGAAGGGTCCTCTATTGGCTCCACACCATCCCTATTTCTCAGTTTTAACTAATAAACACTTTAAAAGTTATCTGACAAGTATTCTATTGGCTCTACTTCAACCCTATTCCTAAAAGTTAACTAATAGGCAGGCATCCTAGAAGACTTTTAGCAAGTCTTCTATTGACTCTGTCTTAGCCCTGTTCCTTATCTTAGCAATATGTCTTGTAGGATATGACTGACAGTCAGCTCTTGTTTTCTAATTGAAAGGGGGCCCACCTGTCCACACTCCCTCTTCCTTTATCTTTGTTATGCAGGCTTTGCAAATACTCCATTCCTTCTGAGTTTATGGCATAACTTTGTATTTTTACAGCAAACAGCCCTACAGCAAATGGCCCATCCAGGTCATCAACAGACATATAGAGATAAACCACATTTACACATTCAAAAGAGACAACAAAATGTAGAATGGAAACAAAAATACTAGAACATATCCTCTCTTGCAGTCAGCATTCAGATAAACAGGGATTAACACCAGACAAACAACCAGGTGGAAGACAATACTGCAACCAAGGAGCCACTAAGGAGGAAAGTCTACCCCCCACCAACACTGGCAGGGCAAACTAGCGTATACTGTATAAACAGACAACAAACCTCAAGTTCCCCTGAACTAATGCAAATAACCAAACTTAGAGAGCATCAAGATTTCCATATATTGTAGTTTCATGTTTTGCAGTTTACTGTGTGTGAACCCAACACCTTGTGGAGTACTCAGTGGATTACTCAAGAAACTATGTTTATACAAACTATGCCAGGGTTGATTGAGCACAACAACAGGGACTTCTGAGAAGACATAAAAAGAATGGTAGTGTTAAAGCGACTCTTTTGCTTCATTAAATCCTATGTCCAAAGCTTTGACTGATCAATAAAACTCTCCAAATAGAGTCTTTGAAGAATCATGTTCTCCTGTGAACCAGCTCAATTACACAGCCTTAATGAATTCTGCCCTTTCTTTGAAGAGAGAGTGAAGAGGCCAATTTCCTTCAGTTACCTGGAGGCTGGACTCACTGAACTCTGTGGTGCCTATTTATGAGTCTAATTATAAAGATTTGTGCTAGCTTGTTTTGCTTAAGCTGTTATTCCTCAAGCGTCCAAGGCAAAGCATCAGGATGCCAAAACGATGAAACCTACTCAGTGAGATTATCATGCAAATATGCCATCTATGTGCACCAGTCTCTCTAAGACTAATGCAAACATGTTATCCTTTGCTTGCCAGCCCTTTCTCCAGGTCCCATGCACAGTAGCCTCCAGACTGGGGATAGGAGAGTAAGAAACAATGCATGCGCCCTAGACATGCATGTGATTCAATGCAACAAAAGAAATGGGGCTTTGATTACCTGGTTAGACCTTAAATCCTGTAATGACATGTAGGAATGGCCTTGGGAAATGGGGAAGAACAGCATCAGAGCAAGTGAGATAAGTTGCAGCTTAGCCTGGCAGAAGGAATGTGGGTGTGCCATAGGTCTCAGAAGGGCCTTTCCCTAGTTTCTTGGGCTGTATAGGTAGTCCTTACTTAATGACTCTCATCAACTGGCAACTCTGCCACTACCTGAAACAATTGCTAAGTGGGAAATCATTTGACTGTGACGGTGCTTCTCAGCTGGAGAGAGACAAGAATTGTCAGTTTCGCACTTTCAACTTTTGCTTACCTCCTAATCACACGCCCAGTTTTGGAATGCTCCAATGGTTGCTCAAAAGCAATGTGATTGCTGAGAGCCATTTGAATACAATGCAAACAACTTAAAGTACTCTCTTGAAATCTCTTTCTCTCCAATCTCTGTTTGGGAGGAGGAGAGAAGGGTCAAGCAAAAAAGAGATTTCCTACAGAAAAAACTTGCTTCCTTGCCCTTTCTCCACCTGAGCAGAGAGACTGGAGAGGAAGAGAATTCAAAAGAGTACAGTAAGCTGCTTCTGCAGGGCATCCACAGCTCCCACCCTGGGCTGCTGGAACAATTGCATTGCTTTTGATGTGTAGAATAGCAAACAGTTTATTATTTTGAAATCCCATTCCAATCTCTCTACTTCAAGGGTGGAGGATACAAATCAGGTACAGGACAATGCATATTGATTGTAATGGAGATCACCTTGGGAAGCTTGGGAAGGATTCCATGGATGAAAATCTTAAAGGGGAAAACAACTCAAAAAGCTTGAGGAACTCTGAAAAATGAGATTATAAAATTCCAGTCTAGCACAATACCACTGAGAAAGAAAAACAAGAGACCCAGAAGAAACCTGCATGGTTGCATAAAAAAACTCTGATTTACTGAAAGACAAAAAGGACAAGTATAAAAAATGGAAAGAGAGAGACACATAACTAAAGCAGAATACCAGCAAATAGTCTGAATCTGCAGAGATGAAGTCAAGAAAACTAAGGCCCAGAATGAACATTTTAACAAATGATAAGAATAATTTTAAAAGTTTTTTTTCCCCAGCATGTAAAATAACCAAGAAAAATGTTAAGGGAATGATTGGTCCACTATTGGGAGAAGATAGCAAGGAGGTAATGGGCCTCAGTCTTCCAATACTTGAGGGGTTGTCACAGAGAAGAGAGTGTCAACTTATTCTCCAAGGCACTTGAAGGCAGGACAAGAAGTAATAGATGGAAGCTTAACAAAGAGAAATTCAACCTAGAACTAAGGAGAAATTTCAACCTAGAACTAAGGAGAAACTGGCCTATACCATTTCAGACAAATGGCTGTCAAATCTCTTCTTAAAGACTTCCAGTGTTGGAGCATTCACAGCTTCTGGAGGCAGGTTGTTTCACTGATTAATTGTTCTAACTGTCAGGAAGTTTCTCCTTAGTTCTAGGTTGCTTCTCTCCTTGACTAGTTTCCATCCATTGCTTCTTGTCCTGCTTTCAGATGCTTTGGAGAATAGCTTGACTCCCTCTTCTTTGTGGCAGCCCCTGAGATATTGGAGCGCTGCTATCATGTCCTTCCTCGTCCTTCTCTTCATTAAACTAGAAGACATACCCAATTCCAGCAACCGTTCCTTGTAAGTTTTAGCCTCCAGTCTAGAAGACCTCCAAGATCCCTTCCCACTCTATTATTCTGTTATTAACTGACTGTGGAACATTGCAATGGTCATAAATGAACCATAAAATTATTTTTTTCAGCTCCACTGTAACCACGAACAGTTGCTAACTAAATGGTCAGTAAATGAGGATAACCTGTAAAGGCGACAAGGGAGAAATGTACTTTCAGATTCTGTTAATGTAATCTAACAATAGAGTAGAATTAGTACTTCTGGATATGCTTCTTGTCTCGATTACCTCGCAAAGCTAACAACCCCTGACTGAGTGTAAGCATTTTACAAGGATAAATGAAATGAATAATTTAAATTGGCAATAATTAATTGATTAGTTTCCATCTGTTGCTTCTTGTTCTGCTTTCAGGTGCTTTGGAGAATAGCTTGACTCCCTCTTTTTTGGGGCAGCCCCTGATCATCCAGTTACATGATCATCTGAATGGAAATATTAAGAGCTCACTTATTTTATTTGGGGTTATATTGTTTTAAACCCTGAGTAAGAAATCCGTGCACCATCCCATTTGAATAAGTTCAGAGTTCCTTTCCAAACTCAGAGGCACAAAGATATGATTTCTTTTCTGTAATCTTAAATAGACAGGAGGGGAAAATGCACCCTGAACAAATGAACAGGAGTTCAGCAGGGAAATTCAGCTGAGGAGAAGGAAGAGCCAGAAGACGGAGGAAAAGCTAAGGAGGGAAGAGCTGTTGACTGAAAACTGCCACTGTGCCCTGGGTGTGGGTGATGGAGCCTTGAGGTTGCACCCTGTGCACGACTGGATCGTTGCTTCCTGCCGAGCAAGGAGATCAGATCCTAGGGAGTGAGCTCACTGAGCAAGCAAAGGGGGCTGGTAGAAAAGGACCTTTTTTTTTTGCTTCATTAGAATATGTGGATTAAGGCAGGGGGTATAGGACGCTAAGCCTGTCGATCAGAAGGTCGGCAGTTTGGCGGGTCGAATCCCGAGTGCCGCATAGCAGAGTGAGCGCCTGTTACTCGTCCCAGCTTCTGCCAACCTAGCAGTTCGAAAGCACATAAAAATGCAAGTAGAAAAATAGGGACCGCTACGGTGGGAAGGTAACAGTGTTCCGTGCGCCTTTGGCGTCTAGTCATGCCGGCCACATGACCACGGAGACGTCCTCGGACAAGCGCTGGCTCTTCAGCTTTGAAACGGAGATGAGCACCGGCCCCTAGAGTTGGAAACAACTAGCACGCATGTGCGGGGGAACCTTTACCTTTACCTATGACATGTTTGTCTTCATCTCCGAAGATGACAAAACCTGCACGTGGCGCAAGTTGAAGCTTATTGTCCTCCGAGAAGAGAAGGAGAAGGAGCTTGGGGAAAGTTTCCCTGCGGTTTATCCGGGAAGGTGAAGAATGTTTGCATCAAATGGAGGCCTAAGAAGCTTCCCAAAAGACAAGAGGCAGAGGGGACAGATAGATCTTGACATCTTCATGATAGATCTTCATGACCCGACACAAAGGCTCAGGTGCCAAGGGAGACTCTTGCTTTCTGGAATTTCAAAATACACCAGTGTTTTGTCAGTGATGATGTTTCTGGACTCCTGAATGAAGAATGCTGCCATTAAGACTGAAGGACTGAAGAGGAAGCCATGGGTTCTGCAAAAGTGGAATTGCTTTTTTGGTCCCAAAGAGGAGGAATGATGGTGTTTGGACGCTCTCCACTGAAAGGCACGGAAGCAGCAGTGTTTTGGCTGGGCTGTCTATCAGGAGAAGCTTGACCAGAAGATTCTCAAGACTCCTTAAGCCCACTGTCAAATAACCCTTATTCCTGATTTCCATGGAGACACAGTCTTGAAGATACTGCAAGGGACTACGAACTGCTGGACAGGAGGTGAAGAACCCAGGGAAGGGGGATTGTTTTTTTTTTTATTCCTTCTTGTTGATGGCCCAGGGTTTGAAAAGGAGAAAAGAAGGAGGTGAGAACTGGCTATACAGAAGGCATTACTGAGAATGATTTGGATTCTCCGATAATGGGTTACATTTCAGAGATTGAGGACTCTGGACCTTATGGGAACTGAGAAACAGGCGTTCAGAAGGTACCTTACCAACCCGATCCAGAGGGATTTAACTGAGTCCTGAGTGGCAGGTGAGGGATCTCCCCAAAAATACTACAATCCAAGTCCCGGATGGATATGCAAAAGCTTTTCTCGCCAAGAACATTGTCCACCCCACTTCTTTTGAGACCCATCAACTCATAAACATTTCCCAAAAAAAAGTTGCAGTTGCTACCAGTTCTTCAGACTCAGTCCAGTCATTCTCCAATTCCAAGTCTACAGTGGCCAAAAGGAAAAACCCGAGAAGATTTGTGAAACCTTGTCCCTTTTAATAACGTCTCTTTATTTCCTTCCCAGTCCGACGAATGTTCTCATCACCCCATTTCTGTTCTTTTTTTCCCCTCCTTTTGCTCCTTCTGCTGTTTTGTTTTCCTGTGCAAGACAAAAATTATTAGTTTATGCATATGGAAAATTAATTTAATAAATGAGACGTTTTATAGGAAATCCATTTTGTTCAGGGATTGAAGAGGGCTTTAAGTGCAGAGAAAGGAAGAGGAAGAGGAGAGAGAGGAGAAAAGGGACAGTAGCCTCGTTTAGGTACTAGAGAAAAAGGTTAAAGGCAAACAACCCTCTCAAAAAATGAGCCAGTCTTAACCTTCAGGCTTGTTGTTATAGTCACTTGTGGTGTTCCAATATCTCAGGGGCTGCCACAAAGAAGAGGGGGGTCAACTTATTCTCCAGAGTACCTGAAGGCAGAAGAAGAAGAAGTAATGAATGGAAACTAATCAAGGAGAGAACCAGGGCTTTTTTTCTCATAGAATGCTCAGAACGGAGTTCCGGCACCTTTTTTGGATGGAACCTTGTAGGGTAGGCAAGGCAGGTTGTATGACATGTGTGAGTTCTGGCACCTTTTTCTTTTACAAAAAAAGCACTGGAGAGAACCAACCTGGAACTAAAGAGAAACTTCCTGAGAGAACAATTAATCAGTGGAACAACTTCCTCCAGTGCTCCAACACTGGAGGTTTTTAAGAAGAGATTGAACAACCATTTGCCTGAAATGCTTGAGCAGGGGGTTGGACTAGAAGACCTCCAAGGTCCCATCCAATTCTGCTATTCTGTTCTGCACCTTATGACCGATTCATTGTCCTCATTTATTTCTGTTCTTTTCAGCTTTGGGGATAAGTCCACCCACCCCTTATTTGGCAAGAGAACCTTGTCTTGTTATTCATTCATTTTCCCCACCGTTCTTCAAATGCTGTTAATGGTCTTAATCAATGAGGTTATGAAAAAAAATATTGTATTTGACTCACTTGAAATTGGAATTTAAACCATTTGTTTATATGCTCAGCCGCAAGGGGATTTCCACCCAGAATCCAATCTCTTAACTCTCTAAAAAATGTTTTACCATCTCAGCTTATATTGAACGAATTTATCCTTGGGAATGAGCAAATCAGAACGCCAAGCAGGTTAACTTTTTCCAAATTTCTAAAGTAAGTTTAAAATATGAATGTAGGAAAATGGATAGCAATTTCTTAATGCTGTGGATGAACGCTATCCTCCTAAATGAAAAGGAATCCAGCATTAACATGGTTGCTGTTTGTTGAATATTCTTCAGTTCCTAATGATGTAAACTGCTATTTTAATTAAAAAGTATCAAACACGGAAATTTCAGAAAATTGGAGCCATGTTCCAACGTGCACCTGACCATGGTGGAAGGATGTTCCGGCCATTTCTTTTTTCTGCTCTTTCCCTTTCATGTTGCCTTCATCTCATCCCCAGTCTGTGAGGCAGGCTTAAATGATCATTATTGTGTTAGCATTACTGGTGTTAATGCAGTGTTTTTCTCCTTATTCTGAGACCCTCCAAGGTCAGCCTCAAGATCTGTTAGGTAGGTTAGCCTTTGTCAGACACTGACTTGGACAGAAGTCAGGGAAGAGAAGCAAGAACAGCATCAGCAAATGGGGATAGCCAACATCCTGCCAGTCAAGTATTTTGCTAAGTAAGAGAAGGGAAGAAAACACACCAGCTCAACAGTGGGGAAAATCAAGTTTGTGTTGCAATAAAAATCTCCTTATTTAGAATTTTGGTATGGTAAACTGCTTCCATCTAGTGGAGCTAGTGGCATGTTGCAACAAATAAAGTCCAGATTTTTCTTAGAAACCACATTCATGATGGCATATGCTTTCATGGGTATGAATTTTCTTGATAAGTGCAACTCTCCTAATTCATCCTTTATGAAGATCTGTTTCTGGCATCTCCAGTTAAATGATGGTTAGGGAGGAGAGGGTAGAAAAAGATTCTGTAAGAAGGGCAGCTGTCTGTCAAAGTCTGTATGATAAGTTAGGGGAGTTAGAGAAATAGTTTGGTCTGTGTTCCTATTAATGTCATCTTCATTTAGTATCTCTCTCTCTTTTTTTTTCTTCCTCTACCTTTATATACACATATAAGGCAAATCTCCAAATAGAGGATACAGACTCTGATATTTTTAATGAGGCTGTATCCTCATTAAATACAAATTCCTGAGGACATGAATACAAATTCCTGAGGACTAGCACCCCTCAAACTGGCAAAAACAAGAAACAACCTAAACATGCTAATTTCAAAAGCAGCAGCGTTTGTGAATTAGAGCTGTCCAATTAATCCCCAAGCGATTCTTCCATCTACTAGATATCTTTAAAGCTGTCAGAAAAGGCATCTTTTTAGGTACAGGAGAAAATACAGATCGCTTTACTTCAGGAAGCAAAGGAGGTTTTCACAGGCAAAGCAAATGCTCTGCAAAGATTCTTTGTTAAATGTGAAATGTTTTCAGCATAGGTTCCTTTATTTTGTTGTTTTTTTAAAAAAAATGAAAATGCTAAACAGCATCAAGACCAGAATCAGAAAAATTTTCCAGTCTTCCTCCCAAATGTGAGGCTTTGTACACCAGAGTCATTTGTTTTTCTTTCTGCTTTATAACCTTATATAGTCACTTGGCAGGAGGTGAGACATACACTTCTAACCCAACTCCTTTGGAGGAAATCTGACATTCCTTTCCTGCCCACTGCATATCTGTATTTGGTTGCCCCAATTTTCGGAGCTCCCCAAATACCAGGTAAAGGTAGTGAGTGGTCCAGCAGCTCTACAGAGGGTGCATGTGAAGCCAAGAATCACCTAGCAAGAATCCAGGACCAAGTGGGAATTTACTTTTTTGCCCCCACCCCACCCTCCTGAGCCTGGATCTCAGCCATCTGAGATTCAAGGTGCTGGTGATGACCTATAAAGCCCTGAATGGCTTGGGTCCGGGATATCTGAGGGAACACCTGCTGCCGGCATCAAGCTCCCTTCGTCCAGTGCGCTCCCACAGGGAGGGTCTTCTCAGGGTGCCGCCGGTAAAAGACTGCCGGCGGATAACACCCAGGGGAAGGGCCTTCTCTGTGGGGGCGCCTGCCCTCTGGAACCAGCTGCCAGTGGAGCTTAGGACTGCCCCCGACCTCCGTTCATTCCGCCGGGACCTGAAAACCTGGCTCTTCGAGCTCTCCGGCCCAGGCTGAGAATTTTTAACTGGGGTTTTTAATTCTAGGGATGATTTAATCTTTTTTAATTTGTTTTTAACTTTTGTATTGGTTGTTTTAAATGCCCTGTAAACCGCCCTGAGTCCTTCGGGAAAGGGCGGTATATAAATTTAATAAAATAAATAAATAAAATAAATCTGCCTCTGATGAAGGGCAATACATGATCAGCCAGTCAAAAAGGAATTACCTTTGTGGGACTCTGGGTTTCAGCCCCCTTTTGATTCAGATCCTTGCAAATCCCTTCCTTGTTTGTTTCTTCACATTCCTGGAAGTACTTTGCAAAACATCAAGCCAAAAGGCCTTGTCAAAATGGTGTCCAACTTCACGCTCAATGCCACATGTGCCAGTTTATAGGATTCTAGCCAAAGAGCTTTTTTTAAAAAGAATTCCTGGGTAGAACTGGGTTGGAAGACCCGACAGACACAGTCTCACACTTTATAAAATAGCTCAATATTCTCATGATTTTTTAAAGGCCGATTGTCCTCTACAATCTCCCCACATGAATGAAGGCATGAATGAAGTCCCTCCCCCGAGCCCTACCTTCTGAGAGATTTAACTGTGAGATCATGGAGAAGACCTACTTGCTTAACCCATCATAGCCTCTTTCTCCTTCACCTGCAGATGCTTGTCTCTCTTTTAACTGGTAACCAGAACAATCTAGCCATGGTAGGGTAGACCCACCAGGTTATTGTTTTCTCTGTGCTCATAGAAATGAGGTGGGGAAGAAGAAGGAAGAAGGAAGAAGAAAGGAGGAGGAGGAGGAGGAGGAGGAGGAGGAGGAGGAGGAGGAGACTGGTCTGCTTTTTGGTGCCGAGAGGCGCCTTCAAGTTATCCTGGACTGCCTGGGCAAATCCCTGCAGGTTTTTTGGTAACATTTTTCAGAATCGTGTCATTTTCAGCCCTTCTTCCTAGGGCTGAGAGATGGTACTGGCTCAAAGTCATCCAGCGGAATTTGTTCCTAAGGCAGGACTAAAGCTCACAGCCTCCTGATGTTTAAGACTTGTGCCTTTAACCACTACACCAAACTGGCTCTCGCTCTTCCATTATTGCGCTCTGTAGAAAAGTCCTGCTAGGGGAGGATTCCATCTGGGTGATGTCCCGGGAGGCAATCCATCCCTCCAACTGGAAACGAATCTGCAGCTGTTCTCATCTACTTTTAGTTCAGTGGCACATCACATGTTTTGCAGGCAGTCGATCCCAGCCTCAGTCTCTGAACTGAAAGGATTCTTCTCTGACCAAGAAGAGTCCGGCAAGCTGTTTGCCTGTCAGAATAGTTAGTTCTGGAAAAGATGGGAAGCGCCATATGCTAATAGCCTAGATCAAGTTACATGCGCTCCCTCCCACCCACGCACCCTCCTGCCACACGAACTGTGCCAAAGTTAGCAAATTACAAGAGATTCCCCAGGGGCACTCGGCTGTCCCATCTTCATCACTGTTAGCTCGTTTGCATCGCTACCGTTCTTGTATCAGCCGGCTATTTGCAAGCAGCCTGGAGCAGCAACGAAAGGTCAGAGCAAATGTTTACATTTGCCAGACGGGTTTGGAAGACCGAGGGGGGGAGGGTTGGCAGAGGTGATCAACTGTCAGTGAAATTGGACTCACCCGAGGTCAAGGGGCGGGCTAGCAGAGGTGATCAACTATGGGTGTAATTAGACATCAGCATCACAAGGGCTGATAGGCAGGTTTGGACATAGCTGGTTTAGATTTCAGGCCTACTGTGCCCTGCCCTGCTTTTTGCTAGGGTTTGTTGTGACCATTTCCAACGGCTGTTGCTGCTCTGGGAGGCAGCTCTATAAATGCCAGTCTTTTTGCATTTGAGCTTCTGGAAGGGCTCCGCTGTCTTGTTAGGGCTGGCCAGCATCTGCAGACCCAAGCTGTCTACCGAGGATGGCCTAAGAGCGTTGAAGTGAGGTAGCTAGAGGGAGCTGCAGGTGAGTTATGGGGACAAGCCTCTTGCCCCTTGTCCCTGGCTTACCCTTGCTGGAGACAGTGACGAGAGAAACTTGGCCCTGCTGTCAGCTGGATCCACGCCAAGCCATTTGTTTAGCTTCCCGGCTGGGGGTGAGGCGACAGCAGAAAGTTCCCTAGAGCGGAGCGGATGGGATGGTGCCTGTGCGTGTCTCACTTTGGGCTTGAATAATGGCTGGGGTCCCTTCAAGGGGCCACAAAATCAGAGGATGGTGAGCTCCTTCGGGGCCAGAATATCTAACGCTGTGGAGGCTGTCACGTCTCTGGACACAGAGCGCCAGCACATCAGGACAACAGACTCCGAGGAACCAGAGAGAGGAGAGCTGGCTTCTGGCAAAGAGGATGGATCCCAGCCATGCTCCCTTCTGTGGCAGTGACTGTGTCCTTTCGGGTCCATGTTTTTGCACGGCGTTGGGCATTTCCAGCTCCAGAGTCTAATTTACCCTTTCGGCCATCAGCTCCCATCCATGACTTTGTGCAGAGCCTTGGGGACGGGGGCGGCGGTGGTTGCACTGGTGGCCTTTGCTGAGTTCTCTGCCTCTGTGGAACAGCAGCCGTGATGTAAGTGGGAATGCTCTCCTCCTGCTCCAAGCTACACAGCTCCCCAGGCGTTTCCCCATCCTCCGAGACCAGCAGCTCACCTGTCCTCTCCAAGAAAATGAGCATGATCCCCAAATTTCGTCTCCAGCGGAGGTTTACTGTGGCCCACCCGCTTTGGTAAGAGGACTTGTGTGTGGGGGGGGAGAGGACTTCTCGGGGGGGGGCCCTTGTATGCGCTCCTACTTCAGACATTCATAACAATGAGCTTGAAGAAAGCCAAACTAACATCTAACCCAATATTCTCCTTCTAGCAGTAGATGGTTAAATCTTTCTAGTAGCAATCCTCCCCTTGTTTTCCTCCAGTACTCACAGATACTCCACAAAGAATTTCCATTTAGCAGTTAAACCTGTTCTTCTTCGTGGATATGTTTCATTGTCTTTTAAAGTAAGCTCAGATATCCTGTAGGGCGAAAGTTTGCAGGTTAGCTCTCCACTGGACGAGGACAGGCATCCTGTTGTCTTGAAAGGGAGAAAAATGTCCTCCGTTTAAAATTCCATTTACCACTTTCTGGACAAGTAAAAGTTTGTTCATGCTTAAAGTTTGCTAGAAGCCTCTGTTGGTCCTTAGGAGCAAATCAGATGCAGGATAAGCAAGTATCTTCCAACCGGATTGTCTTTTATGTTCTTTTGTTATTAAATGAAATCTCCCACTGCAGAGTCAACTCTATCTGGGAACATGCAGAGGGAATAGAGCAGCTGTTGTCTTCTCTGCTTCTTCAGAGCTTCCTGCAGGCATTTTGTCTTTTAAGGCCATAAGCTTGATCTGGGATTCTTTTTTTTTTTAACCTCCCAAAGCAAAACAATAAATCTGCATTTAAGTAAGGAAATAAATCAGTTAAGTCTCTACTCTGGACAAAAAGGGATGTTTTAAATCTACTAGAGTACTTTCTTGAATGTTTATGATTCTTGGCAACATAGTGGGTTTTTTTCCTTCTGCACTCAGTTTTGCTTTTGACCATGGTGTGGGGGGAAAAGAGATTGTCTCCAAAGGGGGAGAGAGATAACCTCAGTCCATTGTGAGATTCCGGCATGTCTCTTCATCTCGCGCAAACCACACACTCACAAGTTGTTCTCGCCAAGTCCCTTCCAGCCTCATCAACAGCTATTTATAGGAGAGTTCCAGATTCCAAAAGTATCTTCCCCAATGGGGTCAGGAACAATTAAAGCAAACAAAGTGGGGTGGAATTCAAAACAAAAGTTGGGATGGGTCATTTGCCAAATGCTTTCCCTCCTCTGGCGAGTGAGTGGGATGGAGATTAAATTGAGCTGCTCCGTTGCGCTCATGAGGGAGGGGTCCTCCGTTCACATGCATACCTCACCACATCTGCTGCCGTTGTGCTGGGCCTTCGGTTTGGCTTTCCCAAAGCATCACGTGTTATTTTGCGTATTCCTGGAACACAATTTTAGAATCAGAGCATTGGAAGGTGCCATTTAGACCTGAAAGTCCAATTCCCTATATGGTGAGAGGATCCAGGTTAAAGCATCCCCATCAAGGGTCTAGCCAAAATGAAGCGCTTTAGTGAATTGATGGGGAGGGGGCAGGCTGCTGCTTCCACACTTCAGCTGTTTCCATTCTGTTAGGATTGTTTTTCTTAACATTCAGCAGCTATCACAGGTAGTCCTCAGCTTATCACTATTCATTTAGTGACCACTCAAAGTTACAATGGCACCGGAAAAAGCGACTGACGACTCACCCTTATGACCGTTGCAGCATCCCCATGGCCACATGATCAAAATCAGGACACTTGGCAACCAGCATATATTTGTGAAGGTTGCGGTGTCCCAGGGTTATGTGATCGCCATTTCTGACCTTCCCAGCCAGCTTCCAACAAGCAAAGTCAGTGGGGGAAGCCAGGTTTGCTTAATACAGGGGTCCTCAAATTGGCCACTTTAAGGCTTGTGGACTTCAACTCCCAGAATTCCCCAGCCAGCATGGCTGGCTGGGAAATTCTGGGAGTTGAAGTCCACAAGCCTTAAAGTGGCCATGTTTGACGAGCCCTGGCTTAATAGTCAAGTGAACATGACTCACTTAACAACTGCAATAATTCACTTAACAACAATGGCAAAAAAAAAATAAATCATAAAATTGGGTGCAACTCCCTTAACAACTGACTTACTTAGCAACCAAAATCCCAGTCCTAATTGTGGTCGTGAGGACTACCTGTAGTCCACATCATTCTTTGTGGGGGAAAAAAGAGATTTCTTGGCCTTTTTCTGCAGGTATTTCCAATGTGTTGTTATCGGAGGCTGAATGTTCCCAGTTCTTGCAGCACTTAAGGTGGGACTGGATCAATGAAGAATTCAGTGGAGCTGTTACTTCTCTTGATCCTAACATGATTCTTTAAGTGGAAAAAGCAGTGAGAGAAATGGAAAGAAAGAATGCACTGACGTTTTCCTGGTAGAGTATGCAGGTGTAGACCCAGATTTGTCAAAGCCAAAGACATCTTGGCTTCATTCAAGCTTGTTGAACTCCAGGCAGCGCCTAAAGAAATGGATGGCAAGGGCCGTGTTTGCAGAAAAGCCTTAATCAGTTCTGTTAAGAACTGATCCTGCCTCTTCATAATACAGTTAACGTAGGGTAGCTTTGCCTGGTTTGATTTTCTTTTGAAGGCTTTCATGCTGCACAAGCTTAGCAGCTGACCTGGTTATTTTTAGGGCAGGGGTCTTCAAACTTGGCCCTTTTATGACTTGTGGATGTCAACTCCCAGAATTCCTTAGCCAGCGTGCCTGGCTGAGGAATTCTGGGAATTGAAGCCCACAAGTCATAAAAGGGCCAAGTTTGAAGACCCCTGTTTTAGGGGTTGCGTGAACCTAGAAAAAACTTGACTAAGGGTGTAAGGTGTATATAGGCCTTGCAGCTTAGCTTGATAACCTGATTTACCTCACAGGGGACAGCAACTGAATTCCCATAACATGCCAAGTCACAGACAACCAAAAAAAAAAGCTGTGTGTCAGACAGATGACAAGGTGACCTTGCTCACTCTTACTAAAATATCCCCTCCACCAACAACTTCAAAAACAGCCATCTTGCCTTTGTTCAATTCATGTCTTTCTGGGCTTATGAAGTAATGTTTGGTTTATTTGAACTTGATTTTGGCTTCAGGCCCACACCTGAACTGCTGAAAACCCCGGAGTTTTCCTAGCAAATTTTCAGAAAAATGGGTTTGTGTCCATTTGTTTAAATGGAAACTGCATGACCAGAGGAAGTCTACCTCCAGGGATAAGCACTGGGCAGGGCTGATTCTTTCCATCCCTGCTTGTGGATTTCCTCCCATTCATCAGCTGCCTGATGTTTACAAGTGAATACAGTAATGAGCTGCAAGGGACACGGTGGCTCAGTGGGTTAGGACGCTGAGCTTGTCGATCAGAAGGTCGACAGTTTGGCAGGTCGCCTGTTACTCGTCCCAGCTTCTGCCAACCTAGCAGTTCGAAAGCACGTAAACATGCAAGTAGAAAAATAAGGACCACTATGGTGGGAAGATAACAGCGTTCCGTGCGCCTTCGGCATCTAGTCATGCCGGCCACATGACCACGGAGACGTCCTCGGACAAGCGCTGGCTCTTCGGCTTTGAAACGGAGATGAGCATCGGCCCCTAGAGTTGGAAATGACTAGCACGCATGTGCGGGGGAACCGTTATCTTTATAGTAATGAGTTAGACCAGGGATCCTCAAATTTGGCCACTTTAAGACTTATGGACTTCAATTCCCAGAATTCTGGGAGTTGAAGTCCTCAAGTCTTAAGTGGCCAGGTTTGAGGACCCCTGAGTTAAACCATGGAGTTAGTCCAAATGGACCTCCAGAAACTCTTGTGTTAATGAAATGAAGCCTCCCTGTGCTGAAAAAGTCTACCTCTGCCTGCCTTCATTCAGCAGACTTTAATTATCAGGCAGCAAAGGGCTATTTGTTATAATATTGCTTGTTTTTTTCACAATAGAAAGAAGCATACTTATGGGATTTTTCAGGGTCAGGTGCTCAAATAGCCTTAGGTGCTTTGAAGTGGAGAAGAGGAGATTGTTGTTCTGTTTTAAACAGCATAAGGTATTGCAGTTATGTGCAATAATTATTAAGAAATAAAAAGTGACTACAGGTAATCCTCGATTTACAATCATTCATTTGGTGACCAGTCAAAGTTACAACACCGGAAAAAAAGTGATTTGTGACTGGTTTTCACATTTGTGACTATTGCAGCATCCCCTTGGTCATATGATCAAAATTCAGATACTTGGCAGCTGGTTCATATTTATGACGGTCGCAGTGTCCCGGGATTCTATGATCATCTTTTCTGATCTTCTTTACTGAAGCAAAGTCAATGGGGAAACCAAATTCACCTAATAAACATGTTACTAACTTAACTGAATTGATTCACTTAACAGCTGTGGCAAGAAAGGTTGCAAAATGGGGCAAAATTCACTTAACAACTGTCTTGCTTAGCAACATGAATTTTGGACTCAATTGTGGTTGTAAGTGGAGGACTACCTGGTTGAGCGTAGTATGAGACAGGATACTGCCAGGGTTAGCAACAAGATCCTGGACTAGATTTGACCCTATCACCCTACTCTGATTAACAGCAGCCGAGTTAAAAGCACACCACCAAGCGATGCCACATTTCTGAGATCCAGAAAGTCTCTGTTGGATCCACTCTTTCTCTCTTTTCGACTCTTTCCTTTTTCATTGAGCTGAGTGTCAAGAAGTCTGCAGATTTCTGCAAAAAACTGAAGCGGTTACAAACCAGAACATGAGCAGAGTGCCTTTTCCTTGAGGCCAACTGGTCCCCCTGTGCTGTTGGGAGAGCAAAGGAGGGGCAGGAAGGAGCAAAGACCTTTCTGTTCAGGGTAGTCAAGGCCCAACGTAGCCATCATCTGGACTCATTCATTCAGGAACCGGACTGACATTTCAATGTGGCGAGAGAGCAACGCAAGAAGCTCCCATCGCTTGGTTAGTCACCAGGATGAATTGTTCATCCAGAAGATTTTGATCCACAATGAAGGCTTTGTCCATGTTGTGCCATTGGGAGAAATGAACCAGAAACAAAACAACAACCAGTTTTAAATGGAGTGGTTATTTTTATTTCTTTTTCTTCCTTTTTTTTTGCATTTACATTCATTCAAAAACCACACCGTCTTTTGGAAACAAGCTTCTGTCAGAGTAGATAGAAAGAAGGGCCTCTACCCCACCCCCCCGTACTTGGGGGTGGGGTTGCCAGTCTGAAACATATCCTGGCATTTCCAGAGTGCTCCCCAGACCCCAACCCCATCCTGCCCAAAGGCACTTCACGATCCAGTTTCAGGCTTGTACTCCAGAAACAATTGACTGATTATCTCACACTGCTGGGCTTCGGCACTGACGTGAGCTGGAACAAGCTGTTGAAAGGGTACTCATTGTTCCATACTCGAATGCATTTCATAGGAATGGGAGGCTGTCGGTGGTTATATGGAGGGTTGATATGGGGACCTGGCTATACTGTGTACAGAATCCCTTGGGGTTTAGGCACATCTGTGGCTTGCAAAGAGGATGTGGACACATCCTCCAGAGGCCCTTCTACACTGGGACGATCCCTGGTAAGATTAGTTCAGATGCTATCTTGAACCTTTGAAGGGTCCTTCAGCCCACCAATTCTCCTTCTCTCTGCAGTCCAGTTCTGGCTTTTGAGAAAACTGCATCTGGGTTGCCAAAGCACTGATCTCTCAAAGCTGTAATCGAATGAAAATGTCCAAGGAAGTACAGTAGATGACAAAGAGAGAAACTGCTCAGAGTTTGCTGAACTATTAACTTCAGATCCACCTTGCTAGCAGTGAGAAAGATGGGCACCTAGGCGAGTACCATCTGGGGGATGGGTGGACACAGCACTCTCCCTCTCACGTACTACCTGGTGTTTGGGGCTATCTAAGTAGACTTCGAGGGACACGGTGGCTCAGTGGGTTAGGACGCTGAGCTTGTCGATCAGAAGGTCGGCAGTTTGGTGGGTCGAATCCTGAGTGCCGTGTAACAGAGTGAGCGCCTGTTACTCGTCCCAGCTTCTGCCAACCTAGCAGTTCGAAAGCACGTAAAAATGCAAGTAGAAAAATAGGGGGACCACTACGGTGGGAAGGTAACAGCGTTCCGTGCGCCTTTGGCATCTAGTCATGCCGGCCACGTGACCACGGAGACGTCCTCGGACAAGCGCTGGCTCTTCGGCTTTGAAACGGAGATGAGCACCGGCCCCTAGAGTCGGAAACGAGTAGCACGCATGTGCAGGGGAACCTTTACCTTTACCTTTAAGTAGACTTCAGAGTGGTCAGCTGCTTTTCTCTCTTCTCCTGAACCCCAATGGAGAAAAGTTAATAAAATATCAAATTCTCACTTAATGAGTTAAAAAGTTAAGGAGCATTGGGAGAGGACAGCCAATTCTCTTTGTCGATTTAAGGACAGATACAGGCCAGCTGCAGAATCCACCTGGAAAGAGGGGGAGTGAAAAGACAAGATGGGTAAGACAGGGGTGACTGTTAAGTTCTGCTTGTTTCTGAATTTTTCATTCTCTTTTTAATCTGGAGCTTGAATTATGTTAGAAAGTAGTTTTCCTTAACCATAAACCATGCAAAGATCTGGGACTGAAGTACTTATAATCCTTAGTTGTGGTTTTGGATGGGTGATGACAGTTGTAGTCCAATATTTTTGAAAGTTGCAACTTTCAAGAAAGATGCTGCTAGCTAGAGAAGTTAGGAAATGCAGTCCAGCACCTCTGAGGACTGTTTAAAAGGAATACTGAGTTCCTGAACTAAATTTTTAATCCATAGAACTTTTTTGAAATGATAAAAATGGGGAAGTAGTTTGATTTCTTATTGCTAAAGATGCCAGCTAGCAAGGTTTTATTTTCCTGTTTGAGATTTGAGAAAAACAAAAAACGAAAGTTAGAATATTTCGGACATGTGATGCGACACCCAGAAAAATACGGCATACTCCGTTTAATCCTCCAGGGAAAGATTGAAGGCAAACGAGGTCCAGGCAGAAGAAGAAGATCATGGCTTCAAAATCTAAGGGACTGGTTTGGACAAAACTCAGCAGCACTTTTTCGTGCGGCTGCTGATAAAAACAGGATCGCCAGCGTCCGATATCGGATACGGCACAAGAAGTATGCGTGTGTGCCAGTGCCCATGATGCTAATATGAAAATATATCAGTGTTTCTTAACCTCTGCAACTTTAATATGTGCAGAATTCTGGGAGTTGAAGTCCACACATCTTAAAGTTGCTAACGTAGAGAAACACTGCTCTATACAGTATTCAGGGCAGCGTGTCTTTGAATACCAGTTGCTGAGAAAAACTACCTGGGAAAGTTGTTCTCTTTATGACCAGCCAAAGTATTTCCTCAAGCTGTTTGGCTGATCCTCAGGATAAACAGAGCACTGGATTAAACGGTCCTCAACCTGATCCAGCAAATTCTCATGTTCCCAGAAAAGATTCAGATCAACTGATAACTAAAAGCAGTGTCTTCAGAGTGATTGGCAATGACTGATAAGACTAGAACTTCCCTATTCAGAAGCAGCCTACTCTGAGTATCAGCTTCTGGGTGAGAAGGAAGTTGTTTACCTTAGCCCTGCTTGAATATGTTCAACTAAGGAAGAGAAAGTGGGTAAATTATATTAATTCTGATGCCGCACAACTCTTTTATGTTTGTTTGTTTGTTTGTTTGTTTGTTTGTTTGTTTGTTTGTTTTTTATAAATGGTACTTATAATTGTAAGGGACGCGGTGGCTCAGTGGGTTAGGACACTGAGCTTGTTGATCAGAAGGTCGGCAGTTTGGTGGGTCAAATCCCGAGTGCCGCGTAACAGTGAACGCCTGTTACTCATCCCAGCTTCTGCCAACCTAGCAGTTCGAAAGCACGTAAAAAATGCAAGTAGAAAAATAGGGACCACTCCGGTGGGAAGGTAACAGCGTTCCGTGTGCCTTTGGCGTCTAGTCATGCCGGCCACATGACCACGGAGACGTCCTCGGACAAGTGCTGGCTCTTCGGCTTTGAAACAGAGATGAGCACCGGCCCCTAGAGTAGCACGCATGTGTGGGGGAACCTTTACCTTTACCTTACTTATAATTGTTAGGTTCTCATGCTGTCCAGCCAGGGTTTGGTTCTTAGGAATGTTGTGAGGTAAGCAAAGATGCCTCAGGAACTCTCTCTGGACGTTAACCTCATGGCATCTCGATGACCTCCTTCCCTACTTAATTGGCTAAGGTTATTCAGCACATATGAAACACATTTTGGAGTTTTCTTGAACTCTTTGTACATCTGCTCCTCGTGATCCTTCCAAGAACCCTACAAAACAGACAGGCTGGTTTTTATTGCAAAGGTGAGGCTAAGGAATTAGCTGCCGGACTGACTTGTGTTCCTCTGGTTGAGTTCATGGCAGGAGTGAGCTGCAGACAAGAGGTGAGATGGTAAACATCTTGATTTGCAGCTCAGTCCGTGGGCTGCGTGGCAGTGCTAAGCTCTGTCCCATCCTTTGAGAAGTTTCCTCGGATTCATGATGTCTATAACACCTGCGGTTCTTGGCACGCAGCCTCTTCCCCACTGACTTCTTTTTCCTACTCCCCGGTGGGGCACACACTTTTTTTCTCACGGCATCATGGAAACAGGACAAGAGCCAAGAAGCATAAGTAATCCTGGCCAGTCGAGACAGTTACATTGGACAGAATCAAAGACTTAAACTGTTGGGGGGGAGAGAATTGGGGAGGAAGCTAAAATGTGTGTAAAAATTAGGGGAAAAATATATGCCTGTTACACAAAGAAAATAGGGGAAAAGAAGCATTTCTGTCTCAGTAACGCTAGTGCTGTGAGTTGTTTAGTGAAGGACTTTGCTGAAAGATGTAGAGAACTCACTGCCATAAAACATAGTGATTATGTCAGAGCTTCAGCCCAGACCTGGTAATAAATAACAGAATAAATAGAGTTGAAAGGGACCTTTGAGATCTTCTAGTCCAACCTGCATGAACAGGACACCCTATAGCATTTCAAATAAATGGTTGGCCAATTCTTCTGAAAAAACTCCAGTGATGGAGCACCCACAACTTCTGAAGGCAAGCTGTTCCACTGATTCATTCTAACTTTCTTCTTAGTTTTACATTGGTTCCCTCCTTGATTACTTTCCATCCATTGCTTCTTGTTCTGCCCTCGAATGCTTTGGAGAATAGGTTGACCCCCTCATCTTTGTGGCAGCCCTTTATAAATTTGAATTTGAATTTTATTGAATTTATATACTGCCCTTTCCCGTAGGACTCAGGGCGGTTTACAGGGTATATAAAACATTGATACAAAAATTAAGAACAATTAAGAAAGATTAAATTAAATCCCTGAAAAAATATAAAACCCCAATTAAAACCCCAATTAAAACTCAGCCTGGGCCGGAAAGCTCGAAGAGCCAGGTCTTCAGGTCTCGGCGAAATGATCGAAGGTCGGGGGCAGTCCTAAGCTCCATGGGCAGCTGGTTCCAAAGGACAGGCGCCCCCACAGAGAAGGCCCTCCCTGTGGGAGCGCACAGGACAAAGGGAACTTGATACCGGCAGCAGGTGTTCCCTCAGATATCCTGGACCCAAGCCATTTAGGGCTTTATAGGTCATCACCAGCACCTTGAATCTCACCCGGAGGGCAACCGGAAGCCAATGCAGCTCGCGGAGCAGAGGCATTACATGGGAGTAACGGGAAACCCCCATCACAACTCGCGCGGCTGCATTTTGCACCAGCTGAAGCCTCCGAGTGGTCCTCAAGGGCAGCCCCATGTAGAGAGCGTTGCAGTAGTCTAAATGTACCTTTGTTTACAAACTCTAACCTGCATTTGGGAACATGTTCCAAAGAATCTAGGACGAGGCTGGGATTGATAGGTTATTCTTATTTCAGATACAAGAAGCCCTAATAATGAAGAAGGGCAACTACTGCAGAACAAAGCCACCAGGCTTTCTGGTTTAAATCTTGACTTTCATTCACCCCAGCCTATGTAATATAAAGAGCTCTTCCTGTTCATTTCTCAGCCTTAGATCTGGATGACATTTGCACCATGTTTTAATAATGGATCTGTCTGGACTTGTTCTCTTCATTCGTGCTCCTGCCAGCTTAAGCCCTTGTCAACTCAAAGAATCAGATTTGTGGAACTGGAAGGGACCACAAAGAGTATTAAATCCAATCCTCAGGACCATCTGGTTCAACTCCAGTTGAAACCAATCTGGGAGATTTCCTCCTTCATATGAATATATCTGCCAAAAAGGGCCAAGAAAAAGATTTTATTTTTTTTGCTATCCACTGATTATTAAAATTGCTTATGAAATAAGGTGCCCCATTTATTTACAATGATGATCTCCATATTGTCAGACTGAACAGACAAAAAACATGTGAAGTTACTTCTGAGTAGTTTCTTTATTGTTGTTCACCTACAGACAGAACCATGCCAGACTAAAACAATGATCTGCATTTTGTTGTTGCTGTTGTTGCTGTTAGTTGCAAAGTCATAACTAGATATAGCCTGTGAACAGCTAGGGAGGGTAATCTTTCCCCTCTTCCTGCCAACCAGACATTGTGAGGTCCGCTGCCACTGGAAAGAAGCCCTTTCTTCCTGGTACTCCAGACTACACTACAATCTGCACATATCAAACCTTTCAGAATAACAGAGTTTGAAGAGATCTTGGAGGCCTTCTAGTCCAGGGCTTTTCAACCAGTGGTACGGGTACCACCTGTGGTACATTGGCACCTGGCAGGTGGTTCGCGACCATCCTAGAAAAGTGGTAGCAGGGGAGGGCAATGAGCTGAACCGGTGGCAGCACCGCACAAGCCTGAGCGAGAGACGCCTGGAGCTGCAGGGCTGTCAGGGCTCAGCGGAAGCCCCAGGATCAGTGCTTCTTCGGGGCTATCAGGACTCAGTGGAAGCGCCAGGATCAGCGCCAGGCTCCAGCTGGAGCTCGGCGTTGATCCTGGAGCTTCTGAGCCCAGAAGAAGTGCCGATCAGCTGGAATGTTGCAGCATCTCCAGGGTCTTGTGATTTACATTCAGATGCCTGGCAACTGATTCATATTTATGACGGTCACAGTGACCCAGGGTCATGTGAAGTGACCAAAACCTGCTGCAACCACCCAGCAGATGGGGGGGGGAATAAAAACCAAACACCCCCCACCCCTGCTGCCAATCCTCAACAGAAATGCTCACAGCAATGAAAACCTCGGACAGGAGGAAGAACGCCACCGGGCGGGCAGGCGTCTTGCTCGACTGTGGCTTGGGGAGCACTTTTTCCAGTGCCATTGTAACTTCAAACAGTTACTAAGCGAACTGTTGTAAGTCGAGGACTACCTATACTTCATCACTTTTTTCCTTTTTTTTTTTTGGTCATCAAGTTTTTGACACCTTGCTAGGCGAATGGTGGTACTCGGATGTTGCCATATCTTAAAAGTGGTACAATGGGTGAAAAAGTTGAAAAGCCCTAACCTAGAGCAGGCTTCATCATTTTCACAGTACTATGATTCCCAGCATGTTGCATATGAATAATGAACACTGTAGTCCACTGAGGTTATCTGGAGCCTTCTTCCTGTTTCCTATCAGTTTTGTAAAATAAAAAAACCTGTTTTGGTTGAAGCTGTGGTTCCTTGTTAGGGCAGCAAATAAACCCTCTGGGAATGAGCTTCTGCATTCATATCTCAATGACACTTGTCTGATATTAGTACTACTGAACAAATAGGAACAACTTCAACAAGTACAAATGAAACCAGTTCATCCCCAATCCCTGAAGGAATCCCCTTGTTATCTCAAATAACTAAAGTTCAGCTACATTTTCTTAGATGTAATTCCACAGGTGTCATAGGAATCACATTCTCAGTTTGCACTCCCCTTCTAATAGCAACACATCCTCACTCCCCATACCAAACAGAGCCATATAAACTCAGTTTGAAAGAATCATATGGATTAGGCAAGAATTCACACTGGAAGATTGGTCTCCAGCCTCTGCTTAAATGTGTTCAATGGACACTCATGGCCTCTTAAGGAAATTGGTTCCAGCTAGTAAGGTCAAGAAAGCAAGTAGATACATGGAATGATGATGGAAGAGGTGCGTTCCTCAACATAACTTCAGTGGTGGGATTCAGATATGTGAACATTCAGTTCTCGGTGTGGATGCCGCTTCTGGAAGTCCATTCTGGGCCCGGGCAACACAAAATTAACTACCGGTTCTGCCGAACTGGTGCGAACTGGCTGAATCCCACCACTGTGTGAGCCATTTGTTCTTCCATGCTATCCAGTTCTTTGTATTACTTCTACTTTCAAAACATAGGCTAATCACATTAGGAAGTAGCAAAGAAACTCACCCTTTTCTGAGATAATGACCTAGTTCATGCATCTCACTAAGCCATAACTTGTTTGGTATGTTTTTGGCTGAGCATGCTGTCTAAACTTTACTATTGTGGTTGGAAACCATGGCTTATAGTTTAATGTTCAGCACAAACAACTTATTTAGTCGAATGTGCTTAAACAATACATGGATTTGCACAATGTGCAAGCTTGAGAATGGGTGCTTCCAGTTGCTTCTTTCATTAAATAATCAGTGGCACAGCTTATATCACAGCTTTCCACAATACTTCTCTATTTCTTCACCTTTTAAAAACACCATATAAACAGGGGGGAAAATCAAATTGGAATAGCTGCAGAATGCCCTCTGATAAACAGTGCTAAAAACATCCCCCAAAGGTCTCATAAATGTCATCCTCTGAATTCTATCTATTGGATTCATATAAAATGTTGGTAACAATAAGCTTATTGAACAAGGATTCTGATAATAGTTTGGCTTATTCTGTTATAACAGAATGTGCACTTCCGCGTTACAAGTTTCCCCTACCCCAAAGTTTAGGTGCAACTAGTCCCCAGATTCCTTCCAAACTTTGGTATATTAATACAACAGAGGAGAATTTATGAAATACTTGGTGATTAATCATATTTTCTACATTTACTTTCAGTTTAGTTAATCAAATTTAGCTTTTTTGGTCATTAAGTTTTTGATACCCTGCTAGGTGACTGGTGGTACTCGGATGTTGCCATATCCTAAAAGTGGTACAATGGATGAAAACGTTGAAAAGCACTGTTCTAGTCTAACCCCCTGGTCTTGCAGGAAACCCCATAATATTCCAGACAAATGGTTGTCCAATCTCTTCTTAAACCATTCAGTATTGGAGCACCCACAGCTTCTGGAGGCAAGCTGTTCCACTGGATAATTGTTGTCAGGAAATTTACCCTTAGTTCTAGGTTGCTTCTCTCCTTGGTTAGTTTCCACCCACTGTTTCTTGTTCTTCACAAACAAGCTCCACTCTTTTTGAATCTCTCTAGGTAGCTGCTTTGCTCATTTCAGGTGGTTCAATGATTCCTCACCGAGAGACCAGCCTCTGTTTCAACAATCTCAGAATCTGATACATTGATAGTCCAAGAGGTCTTCCAACTTCCCATTAGAGGAAAGCTCTGCCCTTTAATATTAACTTAGCTTACCTGTCAAACCCAGAAATTAAAATAAAAAGTAACTGTGCATGCTAATCCCAACATCCCCCAATTTAAAAAAATGTAGAAAAAGAAGTTGGGGGAGGGGAGAGAGAGAAAAAGTTCTTTATGACCCAGGCATAAACAAAATGTCCTTTAAAAACTAAAACTTTAATTTTTAATACATATATGCAAGAAAAACCAAATGTACAGGTATAGTGTAGGGGGTACCTTGCTCAATAGTAGCAAATGTGAGAGGGATCTCGGAGTCCTAGTGGACAATCACTTAAATATGAGCCAGCAAGGTGCTGCAGCTGCCAAAAAAGCCAACACAGTGCTAGGCTGCATTAACAGAGGGATAGAATCAAGATCACGTGAAGTACTGCATCCAGTTTTGGTCACCACGATGTAAAAAAGATGTCGAGACTCTAGAAAGAGTACAGAGAAGAGCAACAAAGATGATTGGGGGACTGGAGGCTAAAACATATAGGGAATGGTTGCTGGAATTGGGTATGTGTAGTTTAATGAAGCTTCTGCCAACCTAGCAGTTCGAAAGCACGTAAAAATGCAAGTAGAAAAATAGGGACCACTACGGTGGGAAGGTAACAGCGTTCCGTGCGCCTTTGGCGTCTAGTCATGCCGGCCACATGACCACGGAGACGTCCTCGGTCAAGCGCTGGTTCTTCGGCTTTGAAACGGAGATGAGCACCGGCCCCTAGAGTCGGAAACGACTAGCACGCATGTGCGGGGGAACCTTTACCTTTACCTTTAGTTTAATGAAGAGAAGGGTGAGGGGTGACATGATAGCAGTGTTCCAATATCTCAGGGGCTGCCACAAAGAAGAGGGAGCCAGGCTGTTCTCCAGAGCACCTGAAGGCAGGACAAGAAGCAATGCATGGAAACTAATCAAAGAGAAAAACAACCTATAACTAAGGAGAAACTTCCAGACAGTTGGAACAATTAATCAGTGGAGCAGCTTGCCTCCAGAAGTGGTGAATGCTCCAACACTGGAAGTTTTTAAGAAGAGACTGGACAGCCATTTGTCTGAAATGGTATACGTTTTCCTGCTTGAGCAGGGGGTTGGACTAGATGACCTCCAAGGTCCCTTCCAACTCTATTATTTTTATTACATCTCTCCATGCATCTCATACCACCGTGTTATGGCAAAGTAAGTCTATACCCGTTGTGGCGAACCTATGGCATGCGTGCCACAGGTGGCACGCAGAGCCCTCTCTGTGGGCACATGTGCTGTCACCCCAGTCCTAGGCCTTTAGCTGGGTTTTATAAAACCTTTTCGCTTTAGGCCTCCGCTGCCATGTGCAAAAAAAAGAAAAGGTTTAATCAATCAATCAATTTCAACTTCTCGCGGGGAAGAAAAAAAATCTCACAAAGTTGGAAATGATTGAACTTTTTAGTGCCACCCAGTCTGCAGTTACCACTGCAGCCATGCCCACCCAATGGGCCATGCCCACCCGGCACCCGACGATACATAAGTGGGTTTTGGGTTGCAGTTTGGGCACTCGGACTCTAAAAGGTTCGCCATCACTGGTCTATACAATAGGATGAATTACTGATCTCAAAACTACTGCCCTAGAAGCCCTCTGTATCTATACATCCTAGCTCTGCCTCTTGCTTTGGTGATAGTGCTATCATTACCTTCAGTATCCTCCAGAGCAACCCCCCACTTTTTATTCTCCCCCTAATGTTGGAGTGTGCTTGACAAAGATGATTCTTGCAACCTTTGTTGCTTTATTGGCAAATAAGGAATGAAAGGAAAACAAAATAAAGTCAATAGCACCACATTCTGGTCTTCTTGTGTTGCGGCTAGAAGAATCAATCTTTTTTCTGTCCCTCCTTCAGAAGACAGACCAATCTCACAAGAAAGAAATTACCGTAAATTAATTTTTATTAAAAAGAAAAGCAAATGTAAAAATCCCCTTTTAGCTTTATATACAGTATGTGCAAAAATATTCAGTAGCAAAAGAGATAAAAAATGTAGGGCTGTTCAATCCACGGCAATTGTAAGGAATAAGCCCTCTAAAAGAAAACTAAGAAAGGTATTATGCGGACTTTGGAATATAGAAACTGATTTGTTAGTGATTACTTTGCAAATATAAGCCCAGACAACATGCTGTTTACCAAATATTAACGGTGTTTATGTTAAAAAAATCAATAAAATATACTCTTTTAAAAAAGAAAGAAAACTAAAAAGGAAAAAAATATATAAGAACATAACATTAGTCTGCTCCACTACAAAGCAATTGCAAATTGCATAAAACACACAAATTACTGGTTTTACACAAAGAACATCAATACAAGAGACAAAATATTAGACTTTTAATACTGTTAAACACGGTAACAAAAATTAAACTTAAGGTGCAATTCCAATTAGACTTGTTATCTATTTCTTAGGACCATCTAATGCTTGGGGCTAGAGTCCACCGCTTGGACCTTTTCCAGCATTTTGTGGATTTTCCTTTAATGGTTGCTCAGGAAGACGCTACTTTACTACTTTTCTTCTTTTCCTAGCCTACATACTGAGCTTATTCTATTGTTACAAAAGATAATCGTGTTTTTTTTGTTTATGGCAGAAAGGGAGATCTCCCTGCATACATACAGTAACCTCCAGCCTTACCTCATTCTGGAAGATCCTGCTTGACAAGGGAATGAGTATTTCCTTCTAGTTAACAGTTGTTCTTATGAAAGCCGAGGGGTATTGCAAAAGATGTGATTATGATTTGTTGAATAAGCCAAATACATAAGTTCACGGAAAAAGTTGAACTATCAGATATAGTTTACAAGCCACAATAATTTAATCCATGCAACCATACACTGAAAACAAATAAGACACATGATGGCTTAGCCGTAAATGTGAACCTGATTGGTAGTTTAAGATGGTGGAGTGGATGAGCAAAGAATTTTTAAAACTTGGCAAAGCAGCAGTTGATTTAGCACTGGGATTGCCTTTGGCCAGAGGTTCATAAGCTTTGTAATCCTGTTGTCATCTCAAATAATAAATGATTTTGTGTGATACTTCACCTGAATAAAACTAAGTACAGAAAATGGGTCTTCATGTGACCAGACCAGTTTTTGCAACCTTTTTGCAGTGGCCCTTAAGTGAGTGCGGTAATTATAAAGTAAATGCAGCAATTGTAAAGCCAAAGCAGTAATCATTAAATAATAATAATAATAATAATAATAATAATAATAATAATAATAATAATAATAATAATAATAATAATAATAATAATAATAATAATAATAATAATAGAGTTGGAAGGGACCTTGGATGTCATCTAGTCCAACCCCCTGCTCAGGCAGGAAACCTTATACCATTTCAGGCAAATGGCTGTCCAGTCTCTTCTTAGAAACCTCCAGTGTTGGAGCATTCACCACCTCTGGAGGCAGGTTGTTCCACTGGTTAATTGTTCTAACTGTCAGGAAGTTTCTCCTTAGTTCTAGGTTGCTTCTCTCCTTGACTAGTTTCCATCCGTTGCTTCTTGTCCTGCCTTCAGGTGCTTTGGAGAATAGCTTGACTCCCTCTTCTTTGTGGCAGCCCCTGAGATATTGGAACACTGCTATCATGTCACCCCTAGTCCTTCTCTTCATTAAACTAGACATACCCAATTCCAGCAACCGTTCCCTATATGTTTTAGCCTCCAGCCCCCTAATCATCTTGGTTGCCCTTCTCTGTACCCTTTCTAGAGTCTTGACATCTTTTTTACATCGTGGTGACCAAAACTGGATGCAGTATTCCAGGTGTGGCCTTACCAAAGCATTGTAAAGTGGTATTAGTACTTCACTTGATCTTGATTCTATCCCTCTGTTAATGCAGCCTAGCACTGTGTTGGCTTTTTTGGCAGCTGCAGCACACTGCTGGCTCATATTGAAGTGATTGTCTACTAAGACTCCGAGATCCCTCTCACAGTTACTACTATTGAGCAAGGTACCACCTATACTATACCTCTGCATTTGATTTTTCCTGCCTAAATGTAGAACCTTACTTTTTTCACCATTGAATTTCATTTTGTTAGATAGTGCCCAGTGTTCGAGTCTGTCCAGATCCTTCTGTATCTTAAGCCTATCTTCTGGAGTATTGGCTATTCCTGCCAGCTTGGTGTCGTCTGCAAATGAACCAACGGTTTGCTATGGGGATTTTTTTGCTGAAAATTGGGAGTACTGTAACTGCCGGTTTTCAGCAAAAACATCATAAAGGATGGTCATATGACCATGGGACACTACAAATGATCATAAATGTCCTAGTGCCTGAAGTGCAGTCATGTGATCATGGGAGAACAGAATTTGGTTGCACCTTCTGGGAGGTTTGTCAGAACTTCAAATGGTTGCTAAACAACTGGTCATAAATCAAGGACTACCTGTAATAGATTTTAGTGGTTTATTGCTGTGGATTTGGGTGCTTCCTGAGGAGCTACTGTATGTATTTCAGTTTTGTGTTTTATTTTTATTGTTGTTTCTAACTTGCTTTTTGTTGCACAGAGTCAAACATGAAGAGATGGTTATACAAATTGAATGAACAAATTAAACTGCTCTCTGGTTTTCTCCATGAGGTTTTAGAGCACCAAATGTTCCTCTCAAAATCTTATAGGTGCCAAATATTAGCTAAAGTGGTATACTAAGAACCATCATCCCATGATCATCCTGTGAATGACTATAGGTAAAGATCATCAGCCTCTAGTCTCCTTCCAGAAATTAAAATTTAGGCAATTCTTGAATTTTCTTACACCTGAATTTACAACCTTTTTATGGCAGTCATTAAACGAATGCAATGGATGTACAGCGAACATCACAATCATTAAGCAAAGTCTGTGACTTTTAAGTGAATCCACAGTCTGCAATGCGTAGTTTTTGACAGAAACTGGAGTAAATGTCAGTTTCCGGCAAAAAAAAAATTGAAGTCATGTGACTATGGGATGCTGCAAGCAGTCATAAATACAGGCTATTTGCCAAATGCCCAAAATGTGATCAGATGACTGGAGTGGGAGGGGGGGGGTTGGCCTTTGGAATTTTAAATCCAAAGGAGGTCTGTTGTAACTTTGATCAGTTGCTAAGCGAGCAGTCGTAAGTTGAGGACTACCTGTAATTTCATTGGAGGCTTAGTCTATTATGAGCCATGATTGCCATCTTCTTTAAAAATAAAATGTTCCTTTCAACAGGAAAAGACTGAGCAAAGCGACTGGAGCAATTGCTTTACATTTTGTCTTTCTCTGTCTTTCTACAGCTTTGATGTCGAGAATGGCTTCTCTCCAGGACGAAGTCCCCTTGACTCCCAGGCCAATCTGGGCCTGGGACTCGTTTTACAAGGCACAACACCCCACAGCCAACGTCGGGAGTCCTTCCTCTACCGATCGGATAGCGACTATGACCTCTCCCCCAAAGCCATGTCCCGCAATTCTTCCGTCAGCAGTGACATGTAAGCAGAGAGGGCAAGGGTTGTGTCAAACGCACGGGTAACCCCGATACATTTTTGTCTTTTACTAGAAGAAAGTGAGACTCATAAAATCAAACAAAGACCACCTTCGACATCTTCTGTTATGTGGAGTTTCTTGATGCTTCTCTTCTGGCTGTAAAACCAGAGCCACGCTAATCAGTGTTGTCTCCCAGGGACAACATTGTGTCTTAGGATGTTTGCAGTCTAGCTGCTCTAAGGCTAGTGACCAGCCTGGCTGAGATTAAAGAAAAATCGTGGAAGAATACAGTTTCTTCAGAATTCTTGTATTTGCAACCGGAACAATCCTCCTCAGCTTCCCATTCTTCAGCTTTTACATTTGGGAACAATCCCTTGTCAGGTTCAGTGGATTTCATGTAAGGCAGTGAGACGGAGCCTTATAGAATGGGCGCAGTGCGGATTTTGACCCAAGTTTCTGTTTTCAGCTGGGATATGTTGAAAGGTCTGCCATAGTGTGGAAAGAAAGTTCCAAGGCTGTCTATATATTCCAAGGCAGTTATTCTAGGTTAGCTGAGGAACAGAGGTGTAATCTGCATAGGGCACTTCATGCTGTGTTCAGAAATTGAACCCACTATTTGGACTTTGTAACCATTAACATCCTTCTCTTCTCCCCTGGCAGGCACGGAGAAGACTTGATTGTTACTCCTTTTGCACAGGTGGGTATCTCTTTAGGGTTGGAAGTGGTCAGCCCTTGTCGGTCTCGGCCTGCTGTGCCCCTATGCCCAGTTAAGAACATGTTCACAGCCATAATGAGATATGTTCCCTATGTGACTTACTCCAACCTGATATGTGAAGGCCACGGCTCGGTGTCCCCCAAGTCACTATGGTTGTGAATTCTAGCCTCATCTCTCTGAAAAGTATCAGGCTGGGGGTGGTTGTCCCTCATGGACCCTTCCTCACCTTCGATTATATATTTTTTGAACTCTTTCTAAAAGCCATTTAACTTGTTGGCCACATTTACATAACAGAGTTAGACATTTGGGGAATTAATGCTGCATAATTGTTTCTTATGTTTTTTATCTTCCTTATCCCCCCCGCCCCAAGTTTATATGTGCAAAAATAAGGAAATTCTCTGCTTCCAACATGCTATGTATAACTTTTCAAGCTTCCACTCTGCATCCCATTTATATCATTTATATCAATCTTCTTGCTGCTCTTAATATACATACCTCATACACAGGTAATCCCCTTCGTTTAACGACTGTTCAAAGTTACGGCAGCATTGAAAAAAGTTACTTACGACCAGCCCTCACACTTATGACCCTCGCAGCATCCCCACGGCCATGTGATCAAAATTCAGGCACTTGGCAACTGGCATGTATTTGCAATGGTCGCAATCTCGGGAGGCCACCTGTTTTGTCATTTGTGATCAACCCAACTGGCTTCCAACAAGCAAAGTCAATGGGGGAAGCTGGATTCACTTATTGACCACGTGATTCCCTTAATAACTGTGGCAAAAAAAGGTTGTAAATATGGTTTGCATATGGTTCGGCATTCCCATATCCCTCCTTTGGGATATCTCACTGCTCTGTAACAGTGTTCTACAGGAGGAAAACATTTTGTCTCTTAAAGGAAGGGAAGTACATGGAAGAATGAATTCACCACCTGGAGTGAGCAAGCAATTTTTCCCTCCTGGGATCCAGAGTTTTGGTACTACCTAGGAAGCAAGGTTAAAACAGCCTCGCCCTCTCCTTAATCAGACAGCAAGAGACAACTTCGATTTCTGCTAGCTGCAAGACCCCCGAGAGGCAGAGTTGAGAGTCAGGGAGGAAAAAGAGACTGACTAAAGACTGCAGCCTAAGTCTGCAAACCTCACAGTATTCTCCGAAGGAGGAAAGTTTCAGGGAAAAATTGTATGAAGGGAGGCCCTCCTATATGATTACATCCTCTTGGCTTTGGTTTGTATAACCTGGCCAGTTAAAAACCAAGGGCATAAAAGCTGCTAAACTGGGTTAATTTTAACCATGGCTACCTTTAGAGGCCCAGTTAATCTTTTGTTTCATTTATGGTTCACTGTAGGAGGCAAATCCAGTAACGGAGGGTTAATTAAATAACTGAAAACTGTATTATGCAAATCCAGCTAGCGAGCATTCGCATGAGACCAAGAGCCGCTATGCAGATTCTGAGGGCTGTTCTTCTCCCCGTTCACAGGTCTTGGCCAGCCTGCGGACAGTTCGCAGCAACTTTGCTGTCTTGACCCACCTGCGGGAACATGTCTGCAACAAGTGAGTGACAGGTTCAGGTGGGGAGGGAAGGAAGGAATCACGTGGGGTCTGGGCAATTAAAGGGGTGGTTGGCAAAACTGTGCCCCCTTTTGGCTTTCCATCAACCTGCAGAAACCCTTTTCTGATCCTGTAGTTCTGCATGATGATTTGGTAAAGCAAAAGTGGATACAGAAGGCATAATCTCTGGGGTCTCATCCTTTTGTCCTCCCTATTGTGTACAAAGATACCTCAAATGCCATTTGCAAGGACCATGTTCTCATGATACCCCGCCTGCTGCAGAAATAGCTGTTACAGTGAGGTTTTCTTCATTCTCCTGATATAATCTGATGGTGCATACCATTTGTGTGTCTGGAGGATATTATTGGTGATTGTGCAGTCCAGAATGTGGACTTGCTGAACTTCTATTGCCTGCTTAAGACTGTTACAGCCACACAGAGACACACACATTGTGTCACTGGGCCCTGCTCTCTGGGATCATTTTGGCTTGAATTGCAAGAGATCTGGGCACTTGGCTTCCATGGAAGCATCTACCCACGTATCCCCCAACTACTTCGTTTTATGAATACGGATCTGCCAGTTTTCTGGAAGACTGGTAACCCTGGTTTTTTTGGCAGACTTGTCAATAACTAATAGATCTGTATGCGTAAGAGTGGTCCATATAAACAAGGGAAGATACATCTCATTGATCATACTCCGAAATAAACATATTGCAATTTTTTGCTAGACCTAATTTGCAATTTTGTGTGTCCTGTGGGGGCTACTAGTTGCAAACTCCATCTTTAATAGATTACTGGGTTGTGAAAAAGGGAAAGAGCAAGTTCCCTTTTTTCCCCACAGGAATACTGATTTTCCAGAAGATATTCCCATGTTAAAAAAGAAGCACCACCAACAGTTGCTGGGATGTTGGAGGGGAGCAGGGTGATGCAGAAGAGAGCTCCCCTAATGTAGCTGTGAGCTCTTCCCAATTGAGACTGTGTTGTTTTCTTTCCCCCCCCTCAATATGACTCTTGACATGGACATATCAGTCTCCAGAAGACTGATATTCCCATGTCAAGAAAACAAACAAAGAAAAAAAAAATATCCAGTCAGTGGAGCACACAAGAGTAGCAGTGTGATGGGGAAAGAAATAAGCTCTTTCCTGCTCCGTTGTATGGCCACCAATCTTTGTGAGCTGGAAGAGCTGATCTCCAAAGACCAACTATCCATGTTTGCTTAGGCCAGGGTTAGGCAACCTCGGCTCTTTTATGACTCATGGACTTCAACTCCCAGAATTCCTGAGTCAGCATAGGAATTCTGGGATTTGAAGTTCATGAGTCATAAAAGAGCCAAGGTTGCCTACCCCTGGCTTAGGCCATTTGAAAAGGGGCTAACCTCCCCATTTCAGGTACATACTGGAGTTCCTCAACCTTGCGCCATTGGGCCACATGTTACGGAGAGCAATTCATGATAGTTTTTCCCATCCATAAGAGACCTATGATGGGAGAGGAAAGGAAGCCTGGGAATTAAAAGCTGTACCGCAGCCTTCCTCCCCAGCCTGGTTGCTCAGGCACAGTGAAGCTTACCTGTTGGCCTACTTTTCTTCTGATTCAAGAATGGGAGGAATGCTGATTTAATACAGCTATCCTCAGTGTCAGTGAGTTGTGCAGCTCTAAACAGAGGGAACATACCAAGAAACAGAGACAAAGATGGGAAGTACATTTCTAGGGTGAGAGCAGCTGTGTTCACAGCAGAGGTCAAATCGGATGAAGATGGCAAATGCAAGGTTACAATGCAATAAGGCCAAAATGCCCACAAGGAAGGGATCAAAAAAGTGAAGCGGGTCACTACAACCATGCGATCGAAGGGGTAAAGGGATGGAGCTTGCATTCATGACTAGATGTCGTGTCTGCCATCTTGCCTGTTTTGACCTGGCGGGGGGGAGGAGAAGAACCTTGCTGTGTGAGAGCCACCTTTGTCCCAGATTTCTGAAAAAGAAGTAGGGAAGACATTTCACATTAGTGCTCCCATCTAAAACTGTACTTCTTTGAAGTACAGCCTCTTGGCATATTGGCTGAGCTAGTTTTCAAATAAATTTGCTTAGGAATGCAGCCTTCTTTCAAATAGAGTTCATGGTTCAGTTATAATTTGTATGCCGGTAACTATACTGTAATCCTACATGGAGGAGGGGGATGAGCTCTTGAGTAAATAGCTTGTTGGGGGATTTTTCCCCCTCTCTCCAGCACCAGCCACCGAGGGCCACAGGGCTTCAGAGAAACTTAACTTTATGCTATATTTTGCAGACGAACGTCTGGTCCCATCAATCCCCTCACCACATCTAAGGTCAATCTATCAGGTAAGCCCTCTCAGCTGTCTCTGGGATGTTTTCCTCCCCTCCCCCCCAAAAAATACTGTCTTTGAAGTGAAGTGGTCTCGCCTTGTGAGGTGGTCCATATTACAAACTGGAAAGCTCGTAAGCTTGTAAAAGGAAATCAGCTGATATGGATCCAAGGTCTGCATCATTCAGCATCTGGCTTTCAAGAGAGGCCAATCAGATGCTTCCACAAAGTCTGCAAGAAAGATGCATAGGCAGATGTCCTTCTGTGGTTATTCCCAGTAACTGACATTCAGAGCTCTAGACTGCCTCTGACTATGGAAGTTTCAGGCTTCCTTCTCGGCTTAATAGCTATTAATAAATCTTCTCTACTGAATTTATCAATATCCCCTGTCAGCCATTGCTACATTTGGTGGGCAAAGAGTTCTATAAACTAAGCTTTATGCATAAAACAGCTTTTTTTTAAAAAAAAAAATTGGTTAACCTGTTAAATTGGAGGTGCTGCAGACTCCATTTTTTGTGAGGCGCAAGGAAAAAAAAACCACCGTCTCTATGTTCTTACAGGATTTTACTTCTCTCACATCCTGCTTTAGATGCTTTCTCACCCAGCCCCGCCCCCCCGTCCCCCATGCTTTACCCTTTTCCATTTCTGAATATTGGGAAACGATGATTTGCCCTTTTCCAAGTGACTTTGTGGCACAGAAATTCAAACTAAACATTCTTGGGGGGGGTGTTGCCCTCATAGCTCCTGCCTATGCAGTGTCAGCAAGCAGGCAACCGTACTGAAGCCGTGGAAAGAAAAAGAAAAGAAAAAAAGGTTTCTTCTGCCTAAAGAGAAAAGCTGGGGGGGGCGGTTTCGATACCAGCTCCTTTTCGTGCACTGTGCATGAGAGTAGTATTGAGGCCCGCTGCAGGTGATTCTCACGGGAGCCTCCCAGGGCCCGTCTTGCCCACTGTGGGATACTTGCCCTCCCACCCCTGCCCGCCACACCCCCCTCAGCCTCTGCAGTCTGTGTTTGCTCTGGGCTGCCCTCTCCCTGCCCCTCCTCCTCTGGCTCTGTTTCATGCCACCTCTGCGGCGGGTGGAACGTCTCCAATTGACGTCAGTTGTTCCATTATTCAAAACGGCTCTCTTTCAGCTGGTCTCTGCGGCCCCACAGGCCCTTCTGATGGGCAGCCCTTCCTTTCCTGTCTCAGGGCGACCTGAACCACCTCTCTCTCCTGCATTCTGCTAAACCTTTGGCCGACCCCTGACATCGGGCAAATCGGTTCCAGAAGCATACATCAACCTCCGTGGGCTTGTCTGACGGAAGGCAGGGTGTTGCAACAGAGGCACATGCTGCAGCAAATGGGGAGGGGGGTGTTTGATGGCTCCCAGTGAAATACCTTAACGAGAGGGGGAGGCAACTTATATACTAGTGCTATGGCCGAGCACGATTCCTAGGCTGTGGCATTCAAAAGTCCCAGAATGACAGGGAGGAAAGCTTCCATTACTTCCTTATCCCTTTCTCGACTTTGCTTCCTTACCTTGCCTCTTTGGACAAGGTAAGCAATGTCAGGACAGCCTAAAGCCAGGATTTTGCCCTAAAATTCAGTGTTTGGTTGATCATGATATATGGAATAAACCATAGCTCCTCGGTTCACAGATAACGCTAAGCCTCTGTGAATGAGCTTGTACATTAAAGCAAAAACAAACTAAATTTAGCCTTCTGTGAGGTGTGAGCCCAGGAAAGATTGAAAAGTAGATTATAAGCTCCTTGAGAGCAAAGACCTATCTTATTTCTCTAGCCCTGTGTTTTTCAACCTCAGCAGCTTTAAGATGTATAGACTTCATTTCCCACAATTCCCCAGCCAAAATTGCTGAGGTTCAGAAACATTGCTCTAGCCGTTTAAAATATACGCAAACTACTTTTCCAGCAGGCATTCAATGTCCAAACTGCTGCTTCAAGTTATTACAGAATAAAATTACAGAATAAAAGAGCTAATGCTAACAAAAGAATATCCCAAAAGCAAATTAAAATATTAGGACTGCAACCCTTAAGGAAAATGGTCCAGAATAAGAGCATTTATTTACCGTATGTTGCAACAATTCTAAAATAAATCATGAATAGTTTTTTCTGGCAATCCCATGTGGATCAGCATCTTGTTCCCTGAAGAGGCTAATATAATATTCTGAATCAAATGATCCTGTTCTGTTTATTGTGGGTTTGCTTACCAGTTGATTCCAAATATTCCAACTGGAATCTTTGATAACTCTAAAATGTGCCATTTGATTTAACCTTACTTGCAAGGTTGCTATGTCTCCATAATACTTAGCCCCCACCTTGATAGTTCTGAGAGGATGACACGTGTGAACTCCAAAAAATAAAACCTGGACCATTTTTTCCAAACTAGAACCAGTTTTTTGAACGTACCACTGTGGTTTCCACCTAAAGGTTATTGGCAGTTTTGAATCTAATTTTCAGTGAATGTGAAGACTCAACAATGCCACTCTTTAAGATGGCACAGACATGCCTTCTAGACCAGGGGTCTCCAACCTTGGCAACTTTAAGACTTGTGGACTTCAACTCCCAGATTCCTAAGCTGGCTGAGGAATTCTGGGAGTTGAAGTCTTAAAGTTGCCAAGGTTGGGGACCCCTGGTTCTAGACAGCATTTTCAGTGATGCTCTTTGCATTTCCTAGAGGATGCCTACCAAAAGTTGGCTATCGAGACCTTGGAAGAGTTAGACTGGTGCCTGGATCAGCTGGAGACTTTGCAAACACGTCATTCAGTCGGTGAGATGGCTTCCAACAAGGTAAGACATTCAACCTGGGTTGGGATTCAACTCCAAAGACAGGAAGTCCCCTCTTCTCTCTCTTTCTTGACCACTGTCAACCTCGGTTATCAGTTCCCCTTTTGGCAGAGAAATGGTTGTTGTGTTATGGCCATGGAGTCGTTTCTTTTTTTTAAAAAAATGGCATAAGGTTTTGAGAAGAAAAGAGGAAGCCAAGGAAGTGATACAGGCTTTTTGCCTGAAGCAGATTAAAATTTGAGGAACTGCTGAAAGTTGAGAAATGGGGTTGCTGTTTGCAACATTCCACAAGCCACCTTTGCAAAACAATTTTATGTTATTCCAGAAGTCTGCAACCCCTGTTTGTCCAGTGCAACTCTTCCCAAGATATATCCCTGTGCTGTTTCACCTGGAGAGTTGGGGAAGGCCTACTCTGGGCCTATGGCTGTCAAGCAGAGCCTTTCCACACAGTTCACTTTCATTCCTCCCTCTGAAGAGAAGCATTTGTGAACTTTCTGAAGGGCAGCCTTGGTTGACCAGTCATACAAATAAACAAACCATGATATCGGTCATAAGAGATCGGAAGTGACTGCTATAAATAACTTTTATGTATTTCAGCAGAAAAAAATGACAGAGGAGACAGTTGGGGAAAAATAAAAGTATGGGTCAGTATTCAAAATGGTAAAATGGCTGGCAACTTTTACTGCCTTTCATTCAAGGCAATAAAATAAGTTCTTTCCATTTTTTATACACCCCCAGTTTCTGGTCCATTGATTCCAACGGAATGGAAAATAATAATGAAGAAAAAAACAAAACACTGTGCTGGAAGCCAGTGAAAAGTGAGGATTTGTGTGGGGGACATTCCAAGCCATAAGAATGGGGTAATAACATCCATTTGCAAGGTTTTATATAACATGCAATTACTATCTGATTTCTTAATAAAATGGCCTGGAGCATAGACCAAACAATGCCAGGCTACCCAATTCAGTTTTAGCTTAAAACGTTCAGCCTATCTGTGGGGCAGGAAGGCAGGGGTATATTTAAATAAGCGTCTTCCCCTTGCCACTTTTAGATTCTGAAAAAGATCAGCCTTCCCTCGTATCACTGTGAGCCCTTTTAACCACCAAAAAAACTCAGAAGAGCCTCCTCCAGCCTTTGTTCACCCTAGGAAGACCACTCTCTCCAACTGTCAATGGTTTTCTTGAAGAAGGTGAAAGGGGGGCGGGGGGGCGGGGATTATCTCTGAAAGGCTTGGCTGTTGCTAAACAGTTTTTGGAAACAACTTCCATGCTCTGTTGTGCCTGGGCACCATCGGGGGTTAAAGCAAATCGCCTTCCTCAGAGGGTCTGCCAGCCAATCGGAGAGATGAGCTGGCTCCAGCCTCTGTGGCTGTGGCTTCTGATTGGATGGCAGCAGAAAGGAGAGGTACCTGATGCTGGAGCAGCCTTGGTACATCCATGGAAAAACCTTTCTTCGGCAGTGAAGCAGGGGGGACTTTGTCCCCCTCCTCAGCTTCTGTCCTGACTCTCAGCATTGCAGACAAGTCCTAGGCTCCTTGTTGCAGAGCTTGGGACGGTAGTTCAGGCCTCTTGGTAGAAGCATCCGTGGTCTGACTAGGGCACCTCAGAGAGAAGGGTGGGCTCGCGCACAAGCTGGCACTTTTGGCGTTGCGATGCCTGACGCCAGCACTTCGTTGTTCGCATTCTGGGACAGCAGCATCAAGGTAAGTGGGGACTCCCCGACACGATGTAACTCTTGGCAAATCTCTCCAGCAAGGGATGCAGGAAAGGGGTTTTGCCGCTGCAAAGATTTAGTCAGAGACACAAAAAACATCAAACACACACACAAACATATGCACACCCCTAAATGCATGCTATTCTGCAGCAGAGGGAATGCCTTTTTTCTCTCTCTCTCTCTCTCCCCAACTGTTCAGGTATCCTCTCCTTATCACAGGAGCTCAGGGGAGATTTCTGCTTTTGCTACATCCGTAATGCTTTTATTTTTTTTAACCTCGGTGAAAATACTCTCGAAGGAACTCCGCAAAACTGTGGCTGAATAATGCCGTCACCCAGAGAAAACATTACTTCAGAAGGGTGTCTGTCCCCCTCCCCAAATAATATGCCACTTGATGAAGAGATATTTATAAAAGAAGCTTATTTCAAAGTGGGGGGAAAAATGCAATCAAGGCAATCGTGTGTGTTTTGAGTTATACAGAACTCTTCTTCCCACCAACTGAATTTTTAAACAATTCTAGGAAAGGACCAGGTGCATTAATCCACATTGTAGAATATAACTCCAGATTGTTTCACATAAGTAGAATTCTTTTTCATTAAAGTGAGTCCTTTAATAGGATGGAAGGCTTGTTTCAGTATGGATGAGATCTAGCACATCCGACCTGGAACTAGGTCATGTTTGAGAAAAGCAGTACAATATACAACATGAATGTATCTTTGTATTTATCACCTTTATCAACTTTATGGAGTTTCCTGGGTATTCTCCTCTTTTCCAGAGATAAAAATGAATTTTTACACTAGTTTTGAAGCAAGATTCCTGAGCTCACCTTTGGTGTTTTAAAATTTTCACTTTTAAGAATGTAAAATTGAAGATTTATCTAAGATTTGTGCAATCAGAATTCCCCAAGTCATTGTTTTTTAAATTTTGTTTGATGTTTCTTCTTCTCCTTAGCCATACACGCTACCAATAATACACATAATTTAAATGCTTACAACTCAGCGAGAAAATAGATATTATGTTTCTGGCTAATCAAAAGATTTTGCTGTGGTTTAGCTTTTCCTCTGCATATTTCAATATTTGCTTTCTTTTGACTCATTTTCATGTCTCAGGTATTATACTACCTCAATACCTATTATTTTAATGTTTAAAAATCATCTTTGTTTGCAATTCGGCAATCCTTTCTCAGATTCTGAATATAACCAGAAGCCAGCTGAGAAAATTCAGAAATTAAGA
The DNA here is from genome assembly GCF_964194415.1 of Vipera berus. Lineage (NCBI taxonomy): Eukaryota > Metazoa > Chordata > Lepidosauria > Squamata > Viperidae > Vipera > Vipera berus. The sequence continues at coordinate 16,917,980 of NC_138202.1, forward strand.
AGGAAAGTAGATATTTTTCTGCTGCTGAAGTACCTTATTTGAAATATCTTTCCTTGTCACTGATCTCTTTCTTTAACAATGGGCTCCTGTTCAATGGTATCTTTAAGGCCAGGCCCATGGGGTTCAGATGCTCCTGATCCAAATGCTGTGATGGCTCCTTACAGGTTGCTGATTTCCTCTCCCCTGTCTCTAGTTTAGAAGAATGCTCAATCGAGAACTGACACACCTCTCGGAAACAAGCCGTTCTGGAAACCAGGTATCCGAGTACATCTCCAACACATTCTTGGGTGAGTCATCAGCTTAATGGTCTTCAAATGCAATTCTTCAGGAAATTGTTAAATTAATATGGAAGAGTGGGACAGTCACTTTTCTAAGGGGAGGCAGATGTAAACTGTTAAAGAAATGTTATTCTACAGGAGCCGACAATACATACTGCTCTTTTTGATCCTGGCACATAAGCAATAGGTCTTAGAGAACATTAGAAATAAAACTGAACGAAAAATGGAATTCTTTTGCTGTATTTTCGGATTTCAGCCTCTTTCTTGTGAGGTTATCACTATTCTCTTTTAAAACACCATAAAGAGAAATCTTGGAGAGCTGTGCTGTAGCAGACCTACCAAGCTGTCTAGTCCAGTGTTCTGTTCCTACTGTGATGAACCAAACATCACTGGAAATTCTATAATAAAGACATAAATGCCATCTCCTTCATGTACCGAGTTCCTGACCATACAAGTTGACAACCAGTGGAACAGAATGCCACATGAAGTGATCGGTTCTTCTTCACTAGAAATCTTTAAGCAAAGACTGTATAGTCATCTGCATAGATTTACTAGTGGATCCTATACTGAGCAGGAAGTTGGAGTAGACCCTTCCAACTTTATTCTGTATTTCACCATGATGAATATTCAGAAGTGTACTTCATCTGATACTGGTGGTGACATACACCCTCAATAATGGACAACCTCATTCTTGTCTAATCTCCTTTTTAAACTATCCAAGTAGGCATGTATCACTGTGACTTGTGATAATGAACGGCAAAGTTAAATTTTTTGTTTGCTGAAAAGTGCTTCCCTTAATTAGTCCCAAATATCTTGTCATTAAATTTCTGTTCCCGAGAGATACATTATCTACCATTGTTGCATTTTGACTATTCTAATTCATCTCTAGCATATGTCCACTAATGTATATCTTTTTTATATAAATTCCCCAGCTTTTTATATATTTTACATATTTTACTGATAGCGAATTAGCTTTAGCCCTACCTACATTATTTTGGCTATTCTTTCCTGCATCTTTTCCAGTATTATAAAATTATTATTTTTAAATGCAGCAATTGTATACTAGAATTATGAAAACGGTAGCTTGCTTCATTCATTCATTCATTCATTCATTCAATTTCTATAGCCACCCTTCTCAACCAAGTGACTCTGGGCAACTTACAATTATAACATTATAAAGCAATTTAAAAAACATTAAAAGAATAAAGACATCCACAAAATAAATGTATAAACAGCAGCTCTGATGATTTATCAACTAATAGCAAAGCCAATTTAATTTCAGTTCTTTTACTAAAAATTTCCAAAATGGAATTAACCTTTTGAATAGGGACTGCATGTTGAGTCTTGTTTGAGATAATCACTGCAAACCCAAGATCCTTTTTGTGGATCATCAATGAATCTAAAAAATTAGGTTACGCTGGGCAGTAAATGTACTTCAATTGTTGTCTAGAATAGCACTTACCAAATGTGAATAGTATAATGCAAACATATATAGAATAGCCAAATATAATGTGTACCTGACTTTAATTCTTCAAAGTTTATCTAATTCATGAAATGCTATCCTCAGTTTTCAGACAGACACATAAGCTGAAAGATGGAGATATATAGGAATAGAGAATAAAAAACTTGGTTAAAATGGTCTTAGGCCATTAGTACTTCTATGTATACCCTAATGAAGAAATTGGTATCTTGCATTCACATGCAAGTAGGCAAGTAGGTTTTCACTCTGGGGCAGCACCTGTATTGTGGCACAGGTGAAATTCACATGTCTCCAATTATACCTTTTTAGAATCCTGCTGAAGACCAGTACATTCACCTTGGTCTTCCGAATATGAAGGATCATTGAATGATTTCTCATTTGATTGTTCTCCTTTTTCCTCCCCTATTCATTTTTTTAATCAAGGATGGGCATAGCATTTAAAAGAGCCATTTCTCCAAGTACCTTTGTTGAAAATATGACAAGTCTGGCATGGCTATTTTGAAATCTTTCTCCGGCTCTCTCTGTATGCACATGTGTGCCCAGTTATTTTGCTTCTCTAACAGTTTTTTCACCTGTATTATCTATGCATGTATATACAGGCAGAGACAACTGGGACAGAAGCAACTGCATGAGCTTTGTGAGCAAAGTGGTTGTTTTAATGTTTCAAAGAGAAATGCTTCTCTTGTATTAACTCTGTTTAACCCTTTGCACAATCTATTTTTATAGCGATTTAGGTGTTGTCTTTATTATTCTATTATAATAATTTTGTTGTAAACCACCCAGAGAAACTATTGTAAGTGAAGTTATATAGAAATGTATAAAATAACAACATATACATCAAGTGCACTGATAATGCACGAGAATAGTAGGCAACAATACATGTATTCTGACTTTGATATGCAAACTGAAAGTCGCAAAAGGAGGGAAACAATGGTCGTTCTTAAGCTATAAAATAAATGCCTAAATTCTACTTCAAATCTGCCTCGTTTTTCAAGGCAGCAAAAATGCAGGCAAGATTGGTGCATTCTTCTTAGCTTTGCAAGAGAAGATACCTTTTAAAGTTCTTTGTTAGTGAATGATGTCAATAATAAAAATAATAAACAGAATTTATTTTATTTAATTATTTTAAAAATAAAAAATTATAAAAATCAATAACAGATGACCCTGAATAACTGAAAGTTCTCCTGCTGTTTGGAAGGTCATTGAAAAAAATAATGTTTAAAATACAACACTTCTAAAAGAGAGTAATTAGAATAGGGTGACCATCTGCAAGCTGAAAACATCTGGACCACCACTAGATAGCTGCAGCAAGTTAGAGTTGTCTAACTTCTAATTGCTGCCTTCTAATGATCATCCAGATATATGCAGTTCAGCTAATGACAGTCTTAACAATAATTTGTCTGAAGCTGAGTACAAACATTTGTTTAAAAAAAAAAGATCAAAACACATTCTAAGCAGTTATCTTGGAAGAAAATCCTAAACCTATTGTTCTTATTCAAATCTTATATCTATTAATCAAGATTATGCTTTGATTATGTCACTATTGGTGCTTATAAACAGTGATTTTACTTAGCAATTTTTAAAAATTAAAACATTATAGGAAAGTCCTGTAGTTTATAGCCTTGCTTTTTGCAAAATAGTTTAACAGAAAGTTCTTCCCGTTTGTTCTCTCCACGTATGTGACTTTTTTTTTCCTCATGTGCTATACAAGTATATACGTGTATGTGTATGTGTGTGTGTGTGTGTGTGTGTGAGAGAGAGAGAGAGAAGACAGGTGAAGTGGGGAGACCCTGGCTGGTCTTAGAAACATCACTTTGAGGAAAGGACCGACATTCCACCACGCATTGTCTCTGGTTGCCATGGTGTCTGTAATATTATTAGTTTCTGCTGACGTCAATCCTTCTGTGCCTCAATATTGGGGGAGGGTCTCCCTTTGAACAGCAGGAGACTTGTGCAGGGGTGGGGGCTTTTCATACTCCACTTTTTCAGCATGCTTAACTCTTTGGTTTCAGAAATGTTGTTTCAAGGAGGACAATTGTTAATGCTGGGCAGGGAATCTGTTAGCTCATAACAACTTTGAAATGAGAAGGCTGAGTTCCCAACTCCAAGTGGGGAGAAAGAGTATGTGTTTTTTAAAGGGTTTCACAAGATACAGTTTCTTCATCCTTCTCTATCTATCTCCTCTTACTTCTTGACTTGAATTTAGATTCTGTAAAGCTTCACGAAGATGGAAGGTGCCATATTACATAATAAGGCAACGGGGCTATGCTCCTCAGATTCATAGGAGCAAAGGTCTGATTTGGTTTATGTTGATTCTTTGATTTTCAAGATACTGTCACGACACCATTTTTTTTTAATCACAGATAAAGGAAGTTCATAAAAGGTCCTGGATTTTATTGTGAACCATCAAATCATTTAAGCTGTCAGCCTATATTTTGTTCCTTTCATTGCAGGGAATCTGTTTCTTTAGGGGAGCTTCTCTATTGTCATTCGTGATCTAAATAGGAATCCCCATAAGCTTCTGAAGAATTTGGAGGATCTACGTAATAGGACTTGTTCCATTGCTACTGTATTTTCTGTCTCCTGCAGACAAGCAGCATGAGGTGGAAATCCCAACCTCTGTTCCCAAAGAAAAAGACAAGGAGAAAAAGAAGCGGCCAATGTCACAGATCAGTGGTGTGAAAAAACTGATGCATAGCTCCAGCTTCAGTTGTGCTGCCATTCCTCGTTTTGGAGTAAAAACGGACCAGGAAGGGCCATTGAGTAAGGTGAGGAATACCAGGCACCAGAAAAGACTGGAACAGGAAAGCTGGCATGGTTCACTACATATTGTGGTTGTATATACTGAATTTTATCTAAATGCAGAATTGATGTTCAACATAAAGAAGTCCTACCACAAAGCATTTAAAAACAAGTTTCTAATCTTCAAATTGCATAGCTTAACGATAGTAAGAATATTAACTGAAGACTAGTTTGGATGGCGAGGGGTATTTTTTCCCCAGGCTTACAGATTAGTTTTGAGGCTGTGGAGAGAGGGGGGGATATGGAATAGATACCATTAATTGTGGCTCCACCGTTGTGGGACTCCCTTTAGTTGCTTCCTGTTGAGTCGTAAGCAAAAACTCTTTTCTTTGTAAAAATAATTAGCTGCTTCTTACGTGCATGGAAATCTGCCAGTTTCAGGTTGTTTTAATTGCTTAATGTTTCGTTCTTACTGTAATGTTTTTAAACCTGCTGTAAAACATCTTGATAATAATTTGATTGATCTTTTGATTGGTGGAAGAAAGAAGGACAACTGGCAGTGGGAACTAAGAGGAGGAGAGGAAGACAGGATTCTTCAGGGAAATAGAGGGAGAGAGGGAGGGAGAAATCCAGAGGGCGATATTGGAACTCAAATAAAAACTGAGAAGAGGCGAAGCAACTATGTCTAAGTGAGTGATGATAGAGAACGAAAAAATGAAAAAATAAGGGGAGGGCTGCGGAAGATAGAAGCATATTTAGGACAAATTGAATGCTTTGAAAGAAAAAGAAATAACGAGAATACAATAAAGGAATTGGAAAGATACTGAAACAAGAAAAAAAGACAAGAACCTGGCTTTTACACACCACACACACTCACAAACACACACTCATACTGTAGGTGTGTGTATGTGTGAATATAGAAAAATCTAGAAGCCATATATTCCCATTTCAGTCTTTGCAATACCACTTTGGTAAATGCTATCCCCTTTCAACTGAGCGCAATATATTGTGAATCAGTTCTACTTAATCATGCAACGCACCACAGTTCCTGAAATTCAGTTTGAGTTTTTTACGTCCTTACTCCTGCTTATTTTAATTGTCTACCTACTGAGCTGGCATTGAAAGCAGTACATGTGTGGATTGGGCTACTGAAAACTTTAGTAATTTTTTATATGTTGTTCAGTTATGCTAAATAAATCATCTTATATGGAGAGAGAGGGAGGCAGTTTGTCTCTACTTTTGTTAGTTGGCAGAATCCAAGATTGTAGTGACACCTTTTCTTGCCGCCCCCCTTTAGGAACTAGAAGATGTGAACAAATGGGGCCTGGATGTATTCAAGATTGCAGAGTACTCTGGCCACCGCCCACTAACAGTCATCATGTACAGCATCTTCCAGGTGAGCTGACTCTTTTTCACAGAAAGTATCAGGGTAACAAAATTGTTATTGAAATGTCAAAAGCTAAATGGCAGAGGAGAAATACTGCAGTTTTGTCATTAAACAGGGCCATTGGACTGGAAGAAGAGTCCAAAGAAGTAGTTCAGTCTATATGTATATTGATCGATCAATAATGTAATGCAGGTACATTAGGTAAATAACATTTTACGCACTAATGGTCACTTCCATGCTGCTTTGAAGCCTTACACATTTAGTTGTGATGCCTACTTTGCAACAACATCATACTGATTGATTTGGAAATTGTAGGGTGTTTTTTTTTTAGGAACTATGGCTAGAGTAAGAGATTTATTGTGTCCTTGGCTAGTTCTGACATCTCAGGAGAAAAGGACCGATTTGGTTTCATGAGTTCTTTCTCCAGCTCTCCTTTTCCCTGTTTCCCCGATGATTTAACCAGGAGGGTCATAGCAGCTTCCTTCTGTATTGTCCACATTACAGGAAAGGGACTTGCTGAAATCTTTTCACATTCCTGCGGATACCTTCATCACATTCATGATGACCCTGGAAGATCATTATCACGCTGATGTTGCCTATCACAACAACATTCATGCAGCAGATGTTGCCCAATCCACACATGTACTGCTTTCAATGCCAGCTCTGGAGGTGAGTCTACAAAAGGCTTTTGGGGGGAGCTTTGAAATAGACAGGGAAAAACAGACGGAAATGTCTATATCCTCCTTATTTTGCTGTAATGGTTGGAGCAATTCTTTCAAGTCACTTGGGGGGCTTTCTATAGGACAGGAACAAGCTGTGCAATTGAGTAATAAACTCCTACTAGGAAAACCCTTGAATTCTGTGACACTCAAAGAAAAAAGCTAATTCTTCCAAGAAAAAAATTTCTGGCATGGCCGGCCAATTTCTCCATTGTTCTGTTAAGCTATAAGAGAAGAGACCAGTAGTTCATAGAATAATAGAATCGTAGCATCATAACGTGATGTCCCGTTGCCTGGAGGCAGTCCGGGTTTGGATGGGGAGAAACAGGCTTCGTCTCAATCCTGCCAAGACTGAGTGGCTGTGCATACCGGCATCTCAGACTAACCAATCTTTTCCATCGTTAACTATGGGGGGGGTGAGGTGTTACCCCCGTTGATAGGGCCTGCAACTTGGGCGTCCTCCTGGATTCACGGCTCAGTTTGGAAGATCATATAGGAGCCGTGGCCAGGGGGGCTTTTGCCCAGGTTCGCCTGGTGCGCCAGTTATGGCCCTATCTGGACCGGGATGCCCTACGCACAGTCACCCATGCGCTCGTGACCTCCCGGCTAGACTACTGCAATGCTCTCTACATGGGGCTGCCCCTGAGGACCACTCAGAGGCTTCAGCTGGTGCAGAATGCAGCCGCGCGAGTTGTGATGGGAGTCTCCCGATACTCCCATGTAACACCTCTTCTCCGCGAGCTGCATTGGCTTCCGGTTGCCCTCCGGGTGAGATTCAAGGTGCTGGTGATGACCTATAAAGCCCTAAATGGCATGGGCCCGGATTATCTAAGGGAGCACCTGCTGCCAGCGTCAATTTCCCATCATCCTGTGTGCTCCCACAGGGAGGGCCTCCTCAGGGTACCGCTGGTCAAAGATTGCCGATGGGCGATCCCCAGGGGGATGGCCTTCTCTGTGGGCACGCCTGCTCTATGGAATCAACTGCCAACGGAACTCCGGACTGCCCCCGACCTTCGTTCATTTCGCTGGGACCCAAAAACCTGGCTTTTTGAGCTATCTGGTCTGGACTGAGGGGTTTAATGTTTTTAAATTGTGATTTTAATTTTTTGCGGCTAGACTTAATTTAATTTAATTTTAATTTTATATTGTATTGTTTTTAAATTTTGCCTTGTAAACCGCCCTGAGTCCTTTGGGAGTAGGGCGGTATATAAACCGAATTAATAAATAAATAATAAATAAATAAGATTGAAAGCAACCTTGAGGGTCTTCAAGTTCAATCCCCTGTTTGAAGTACCTGCCTGTATACACTGATATAGTGTGAAATCTCAGAGACTGTTCCATTCATATTTTATTGGTTTATTCCTTTTTTTCTAATGCTGTTTTTGCTCCTTTTGTTCTCCAGGCCGTTTTCACTGACCTCGAGATTTTGGCGGCCATTTTTGCAGCTGCCATCCATGATGTTGACCATCCTGGTGTTTCTAACCAGTTCCTGATAAATACCAGTGAGTGAACCACCTTTAATACCACAGTTTCATTTGTTCTTTAGCCTATTAATACTGTCTGGAGTCTAATCTATTTTAGGTCTTATCCACATGTCTTAGGGTTGTATCTTATATGTCTGCTTTCCTCCTATCCTTGGATTGAGAGGAATGTATGTCAACATGAAAGACTGCCCCACAGGCCAACATTTACTGTGACCAGCAATACAGCTGGTTAATTTGTTGCCTGGACCCAATGTACCATTGCATAATTTTAGGAAGCTCTGTTGAGCTTCCACCTCCATCTGACATTCTTTACCAGCAAAACATTGCTCCCTGCTATCTGGCAAGGCCTTAGAAAAGCTGAGCAACAACAAAGCTAGTGGAGGTGACAGTATTCCAGCTGAGCTATTCAAAATCTTAAAAGACGATGCAGTAAAAGTGCTACACTCAATTTGCCAGCAAATTTGGAAAACTCAACAGTGGCCACAGGATTGGAAAAAATCAGTTTACATTCCAATTCCAAAGAAAGGCAGTGCCAAAGAATGTTCAAACTATCACACCATTGCACTTATTTCACATGCTAGTAAAGTTACGCTTAAAATTCTACAAGCTAGACTCCAGCAGTATGTGGATCAAGAACTACCAGAAGTACAGGCAGGATTTCAAAGAGGCAGAGGAACTAGAGATCAAATTGCCAACATACGCTGGATCATGGAGAAAGCTAGGGAGTTCCAGAAAAATATCTACTTCTGCTTCATTGACTATGCTAAAGCCTTTGATTGTATGGATCACAACAAACTGTGGCAAGTTCTTAAAGAGATGGGAGTACCAGACCATCTTATTTGTCTCTTGAGAAACCTATATGTGGGCCAAGAAGCAACAGTGAGAACTGGACACGGAACCACTGATTGGTTCAAAATTGGGAAAGGAGTCCGGCAAGGCTGTATACTGTCGCCCTGCCTGTTTAACTTGCACAGCACATCATGCAGAGCACATCATGAGAAAGGCAGGGCTAGATGAATCAAAAGTTGGAATTAAGATTGCCGGGAGAAATATCAACAACCTAAGATATGCAGATGATACCACTCTAATGGCAGAAAGTGAAGAAGAACTAAAGAGCCTCTTGTTGCGGGTGAAGAAGGAGAGTGCAAAAATTGGGTTGAAACTTAACATTAAGAAAACCAAGATCATGGCATCCAGCCCTCTCAATTCCTGGCAAATAGATGGGGAAGAAATGGAGGTAGTGACAGATTTTATTTTCCTGGGCTCCAAGATCACTGCAGAGGGGGGCTGCAGCCAAGAAATTAAAAGAAGCTCGCTCCTGGGGAGGAAAGGCATGGCAAATCTAGATGGCATACTAAAAAGCAGAGACATCACCCTGCCAACAAAAGTGTGTATAATCAAGGCCATGGTCTTCCCAGTTGCAATGTATGGCAGTGAAAGCTGGACCATAAGAAAGGCTGAGCGCCAAAGAATTGAAGCCTTTGAACTATGGTGCTGGAGAAGACTCCTGCGAGTTCCTTGGATTGCAAGGCGATCAAACCGGTCAGTCCTAGAGGAGATCAACCCTGACTGCTCTTTAAAAGGCCAGATCCTGAAGTTGAAACTCAAATCCTTTGGCCACCTAATGAGAAGGAAGGACTCACTGGAGAAGAGCCTAATGCTGGGAAAGATTGAGGGCAATAGAAGAAGGGGATGACAGAGAATGAGGTGGCTGGATGGAATCACTGAAGCAGTAGGCGTGAGCTTAAATGGACTCCAGAAGATGGTAGAGGACAGGAAGGCCTGGAGGAACGTTGTCCATAGGGTCACGATGGGTTGGACACAACTTCACAGCTAACAAAAACAACAATATGGCAAGGCAGGGTTGGAGGACTCCAGGTCCTTCAGTCAGCTGAAATATTTTATGTAAGGGGGTTTCAAGGTCAATATTCATTTACAGCCTGTCCTAGTAACGTTGATCTGTCAGAAGACTGAGGAATTGATATTCCCATGGCAAAAATACTCCTGTTGTGACTCAGGGCCAGCCTGTGGGTCCGACAGCCGGGTCCGATGTATCGGAGGACTCAGATGTGGGGGAGGAGGGAAACGAACCGGCTGATGATGATTTGGAGGCTTTGCAGAGTCCTCAGCCGGGGACCTCTTCTCAGCTGTGTGAGCCCGAGAGTGCGGAGGATGATGACCCACAGCTGGCCCTGTTCAAGGACGCCCGACGCAGGAGGCAGACGAGCAGGGACAAACAAAGAAAGACTATGGGACTCCTCGGGAGGAGGCACAGGGAGACCACGCCCTGAGCTCTCTATAAAAGAAGTGTTTGGGGAGGGGCTGGTTGCTGAAAGCAACTTTTCCGCTTGAGAAGACAAGCTCTTGTGTTTTTGTTAACTGCGTAATTAAATCTTGGCAGAAGCCTTTTAGCCTTGGACGCTTTCCAGACTCTTCTCTTAATTAGGGGTTGCGAGAAGAGGGCTGGTTCAGAACAACTCCAGAAGAGTGCTTCTCACCCTGTGATCCATGGACCCCTAGCGGGGACGTGATGTCACAGGGGGACTGCAAAGGCTTAAAGAAATGTTATGATTTAAATGCTGAGTTAAGTGTTGGTGGTCCGTGGCCACAAAAGGTATTTAAAAGGGGTCCGTGGTGAAGAAAAGGTTGAGAACCACTGCTCTAGAATATTCCAAACTGTTTCACTGAAGCCCCTCATCAAACATTGAGAGCTCAGGCTCAATGTTTAGAACTCATCATAGTGAGAAAACAAATCACTTGATTTCCACTCTTCTGGAAACTGAGATCTGTCAGTAAGTTACCATTTTCAGAAGACCTCTTCTCCCCCTGCTATTACCTCCTTACTTCTGATGGGAGGATATCCTCATAGACCACCAATGATTTGGGACAAAATTTCAAAGAGAAACCCAGACTGTAGATCACTTCTTGAAACAGAGGTTATCTATACTAAGAGTAGAGTATCACAGATACATTTTGGAGTGGCCATCTTAAGCAGGTTAATTCTTGGAAAAAAACGCTAAGTGATTAATTCTACTGAATCAATAAAGCACTGACTTTTCATATGCTTAAAAAGTTCTTTCAGTACCTTTTAATTAATGTGGACATAGGAACTTTCTCCCTCAGGGTGTTCTGTGGTTTAACCAGGGCTAAAACTTACTACAAGGAATGCAAACTCGGATCAGTATTACAGTAGGTTTGAGGAAAGTGGGAGGCAAGGCGCACAAAATAAAAGGCAGAGTAATTTAACACAAAATGTTTTGACACCAAAAGTAAACTGATTAGAAAATTCAAATTATATAAAGAGAAGCTGGCTGAGAACTCAATCTAGAACTTTATACTCCTGAAGAAACAATACAAATGTCTATTACAAAACAAGAAAAGAAAATACACTATGCTTTTTGGCAGCAATTGATAACCCCTCAAGCCAGAAATACCATTCTACTTTGGTGCCTGATAGCTGGCACCAGATTGACAGGTGCCTTCCCCTTCCCCAATTCTTACCTTCCTCTATGTGGGAGGATTATTTTAGAGTATTATAGTCAGAAGAAGTGTCTCCTAAATTCAATTTAACTCGTAATGCTAACCTGTTCTCTAATTGGGCCCAAGTTTCAAATGCTGAAATGAAGATGTTTATAAATCATCTAATGCCTGGTAAGGCTTTTGAAATATTATGCAATAACTGGGAATGGTGGCCTTCAGTTCTTGCTTCTCTGTTCACTTATACTGATTACTCTTTGCAAATATCAGAGGATATTAGCCATCATACTGCCCATTTTTTTAAAAGGTACCTGAGACCTGCCTGCTAATTATAGGCCTGTTAGCCTTTTAAGTGTAATATGTAAGCTCTAGCCTGACCCTTATACAACAAATTAGTTGTCTGAATCAATCTAGACCACAGCCTGCCTCCATAAGTGGTGAATGCTCCAACAGTGGAAGTTTTTAAGAAGAGACTAGACAGCCATTTGTCTGAAATGGTATAGGGTTTCCTGCCTGAGCAGGGGGTTGGACTAGATGACCTCCAGGGTCCCTTCCAACTCATCATCATCATCATTATTATTATTATTATTATTATTATTATTATTATTATTATTATTATTATTATTATTATTATTATTATTATTACATTTGGCACACGAGCAAGTAGGCTTCATGTTTGGACATTCTACCTATGGACATGCCCTTATACTTCAACACCTGCCTGGATAATATACATCTAAAATAAGCTTAATGTTATATACTGCATTTACCGATTTTAGCTCCACATTCAATGTAGTTCCCCGAGCAAGGATATGAATTAAGCGTGTGAAGACAGGTAGTCCTCCACTTACAACCACAACTGAGCCCAAAATTTTTGTAGCTTAAGTGAGTCAGTTGTTAAGCAGGTTTTCTCCCATTTTATGACCTTTCTTGCCACAGTTGTTAAAATGAACCAGTGCAGTCGTTAAGTTAATAAGATGTTTGTTAAGTGAACCTGGCTTCCCTATTGACTTTGCTTTTCAGAAAGTCACAAAAGGTGATCACATGACCCCGGACACAGTAGCCATCATAAATACAAGTCAGTTGCCAAGCATCTGAATTTTGATCATGTGACCATGGGGTGCTGCACAGTCAAAAGTGTGGCACTGTAACTTCGAACGGTCACTAGACAAACTGTTGTAATTTAAGAATTACCTGTACTACCATCAAAAGATGATTACTGTTGCTTATGCATAGCGTTGATAAGAATTGTAGTATGAATTCTACACAACACCAACGAGATTCTAACTTTTGCAGGAGTGAGCCAGGAGTGAGTGTATTTTATCTCCTTGCTGTTTTAACAGCCTGTACATGAATCCACTCATGGCCAAAATAATTTTATTTTATTTATTTTAATTCCATTTATATCCCGCCTTTCTCCGAAGACTCAGGGCGGCTTACAAGCTTAGCAGTAGCCTTCATTCTATGTATATGCCTGCTTATTAGGGCTTTCACACACACCCCAAGCGGCATTATTACAAAGTCAGCTTAATTGCCCCCAACAATCTGGGTCCGCATTTTACCTACCTCGGAAGGATGGAAGGCTGAGTCAACCTTGAGCCTGGTGGGATGCGAAACAAAACGAGCAAACAAGACATATTGCAACTTTGTTGTACGCAGATGAAATAGTACTTCTATCACAAACAATGAACTCTGAATGCTCTGTCCAATTACTGCTCTGAGGAAGCACTTGCAATTAACCATAGTGAAACAAAGAGACCTAACCTGTGTGGCTGGAGGATAAATGGCCAGAGTGTTAAAAAAATGAAATCTTTAAGTATTTGGGTATGGTTTTCCATAGCTCCACCAAATACTTTGCATATGAAAATTATGTCATATAAAATACTCAAAACACAATAGCCGAAATTCAGTCTTTTTCACTGAATTTACCAGAGGAATATAGCAGCACATATAATGCCTGGTAAAATTAGTCAGACTTGATTATCCACTGACAAACTACCACAATTGTAAAATTCATCTTGTTTTGTTTTTATTTTATTTTTAATGTGTTAAAATTTGCAATTCTGTCAGTGACTATAATAAAAAATATTCATGTTATTCATAAATTAGTAGGAGTGCAAGTTCAGGGTTATACCATAGATCAGTATATACCGTAAGTCCGAAGAACATAGCAGATAATACAATGAACTGTATTGGATTTTGGATATGAATTCTTGTTTAAGAACATAAAAAGCAAATTACTGCATCAAAACAAAGCAAGTAACTTAGCACTTAACTTTGAAGTTAGGCGTATGACTTAAGGGAGTTTGCAATAGAAAAACAGCAAGATGGTCCATAGTTGTTTACCCTGTTTCAAAGAACTTCTGCTCCAGTTAGATAATTTCATTTAGCTACCAGGTCTAAGATCATCTAAGTTTATTTTTAAATCAGACCAAAGGCCAGTGTAATTCAACATCCTTTGGAAGATACCTAGTAATCAACAATCATATGATAAACAACATTTAAGCTGAAGTTTAGATATGAAATGTAAAAAAAGAATGAACTGAACAAGTAAGAAATTATTTAGTAAGAATGCATATAAAACCCGTAAGTAAACTTTTCAGCTTCCTTACTTTACTGCCCTATTTCTTACCAAACTGAATGATTGCCACAACCTTAAACACTGCCTGCAAGGCTGACTTTTAAACTAATGATGCTCCTCTTCCTTCCCTATTTAATTTGTAGATTCAGAACTGGCACTAATGTATAATGATGCATCAGTGTTGGAGAATCATCATTTAGCAGTAGGATTCAAACTCTTGCAAGAGGAAAACTGTGATATTTTCCAGAATCTCTCTAAGAAGCAACGACAAATGCTCCGGAAGATGGCCATTGACATGGTAAGAAACTCTGTTGGTCATGGTTATAATTTTGAATGAATCACAATATTTCAAGTGACATGACAGGTGTTTATCGACATGCATGGGACCGATTATTTTGATGTTGAAAGCTGTTTCAATGAGATTATTATTTAAGAATAAATTAATCACATAGTTAAGGAAGTAGAACAAGTTTTCACTATTTTAAAAGCTTGGCAAACTTGTTTGAAAGAAAGGTTTATCTCATGGGAAGTTTACATTCTTCCCAAGTTTACATTCTTCTCTTGGGAAGTTTGTGTTGTATCATTTTTATCCCTTGAAAAATAGTTGCTTGGCTTCAGTCAAATATAATGAAAATTCAGAGAACATTATGGTTTTATCAGTTATGGGGGGGGGTTAAACTTCTACACTGCATTTTGTACTTAAAGGCCATTCTAACCCACATCAGGATTTAGAGAATATGAAGATCTAGTGATCATTTTTATTCTTGGGATTCTAATTAAAAACAAATGCTGAATGATTAATAAGGCTGTTAATCAAAGATATCTGTCAAAAACTCAAGATGGTGTCCATGAACATGTGATTGAAGCCCCATTCCATTTCTACATTTGTCATTTGCAACATGGCCACCATCTTGGCTTTGTAAAGAATATAAAGAAATTGAAATAAAATGAAAAAATATGTTATGTGAGAAACTAAAAATCCGTCCAAACAGCTGCTTTAACATGCATTTATTCCACTGTGAGTTGGCACAAAAGTATGGCGGCATAAATTGCTCTACTCCAACAGCTAATCTGTATTTACTCTAGGAACAAGCAGGGCTATTCTTACAACGTTAAGGTGGGACAAATTAAAGAGAGCAAGTGGTTGCTCAGTTTCCACTCCTACCTGCTAGATGAGAAAAATAATTGCCTATTTTTCTCCTGAATACTGGGATGGGTTTCATTTACAGGTAGTCCTCCTTAACAACACTAATTGGGAGTCTGCTGTTAAACAACATGGTTATAAATTGAAAAACCACGTGATTGCAGTGCTGTCCCAGTTGCCACTGTTGAATGAGGACTGTGAGGATCATTAAGCAAGGACCTCTTGATAGACTGCAATTTGCAATTTCCATGTTGATTTTACTTGTTTGGAAACTGGCAGGGACACAGTGACAGTCAGCAGTGTGGGCCAATTATCTGAAATGCAATCACATGACTGATGGGACACTGTGATGACCAATTGTGGGTACTATTTGTTTAATACCATTGTGGCCATTGTAATTTCAAACAAACGTTGTATGGTCATTAAAAAAGGCCCATTTGTATTCAGTTTTGATGCCACTTACTTCAATTAGGGTTTGAGTGGCAGTAACTATGAATCAACTGTTTGATACTTCACCAGAGCTAATGTAATGATTTTAAAATCATATTGAAAATAAAAATAAATACTCTTGGCCACCTTTGGAATTGCCCTACTGTTGATCTTCACAGCAAACTTACTACTACCACACTCTTCCTCTATTTCCAATATTTAAAGACTTTTCTTTGTTTAAAGGAAGGTCTAGTGATACTTCATAATAAGGAACCCCCCAAATGACCTAATGCTTTGATACTTTGATAAATGCCAAATTGCCAGCGCCCACAAACTGGGGGGAGGGGGCATACCAAGAGCAATTAGATTCTGATTGTGCCATAGTCACTGGCAAAATGCTAGAAATTTTATGCAGCAGGGCTTATGCTGAGAGAGGATAGTAAGCATCCCTGTAACACCGAATAACTACAAAGTGAGCTGGGTTCGGTTATGGGCTGAGATAAACTGAAGGTAATGTGAGGGGTCTCCTTAACAAATGGCTAATTAGGCATCTTCAAGCCACCTTTAGGAGGATGTTGGATGAGTCCTATGAAAACTGAATTGAATTCAACACTTTATTCAGCAAATTGTGATTAGACACACAAGGAATTTGTCTCCAGTGCAGAAGCTCTCAGTATACAAGCAACAGAATAATGACCATCATCATCATCATCATCATTCTCATCATCATCATCATCACAAAAAGATAGGGGAATAAAGAAGATTATAAGAAGGATAAATAATAATACTACAGCCATACTACATGAGTAGATATACATAAACATTAAACAGCACTGTGAGAATTAGGTATTCAGCAAAGTGATAGCTGAATGATAGAAAAAATGATGACAAGAGTGATGGAAAAAGGGAAAGGTTTAAAAAATCTGAATGAAGGTAGTAGGATCTGGTGCAAAGCTGAGGAATACATGAAGGAAAATGAATGTGTATATTTGATTATGAATGAAAAGATTAAAATGTGTGTCAGTATGAATTGGTGTCATCTAGTGGTGGTGGATGCATACAAAAATCCATGTGTTGGTTCATGTGACACTCTTCCAAATAGTAATAATATCAGACCCAGGGATCAGCTTTGGGGGAAAATGTGCAATACTAAGAAAGTATGTAATCCAGATAAAATTATTCTATTAGCTAACATGAGTGGGTGGATGGGAACAAGATGACAGGGTACACAAAGAAGTGATCAAGCCATTCTGAAGCTCAAGAATTAATAATAACAGTAATTATTCGGGGCTTATCTGCTTAGAAAAAGACTTGTTTGAATGTGTGGTTTAAGCATAGATCTATATGGCTAAGGAATGAATATAAATCAAAAAGTGTGATTGATTTGAGAGTTTACAAAGAAAGATCAAGAGAATTAGTGAAGATGATGAAAGGTTCTGAATGTGATGCAGATCATTTTTATAGAAAGGTTTAAAGTGGATTTTGGAAATATATAC
Source organism: Vipera berus (assembly GCF_964194415.1). Lineage (NCBI taxonomy): Eukaryota > Metazoa > Chordata > Lepidosauria > Squamata > Viperidae > Vipera > Vipera berus. The sequence goes on from NC_138202.1 coordinate 16,935,197, forward strand.
ATATTAAAAAAAGAAAAAATTGCAATTGGAGTGAAAGAATAATTAAAGGAAGGGAATATCAGAGGCTGTATAAAATAAGATTAAAAGACAGATTACACAAAAAGAATGGAAAGTGTATGTAAAGGAAACAGGAAGTGGAAAATGCTTGGAACAGAATGAAAAGAAATGTAATTACAGAGTGCCACAGAAGTGTGTGCATTTAAACTAATTGGAAGCAAAAAAAAAGCTTAGTGAAATGATCAGGTGATAGAGGCAGTGAGTGAGAAAAAAATATATATCAGAGAATGACTGCTGCAAAAAATAAGAATAAGATATAAAATCTTTCCCAGCAGAAAAAGAAAGTTTATACAATACAGTCAAAAAGAACAAGGAATGGTTAAGATTAAAAGCAGCAGAGAACAAGTGATATTAGTGATAATAAAAACTGTTTTTGAAGCGAGCTAAATAAGAAACTTTCAGCAGAGTAAAAAGAATTAAACATAAAAATAATGAAATTATTGGGAATCTGAAGTGAAACTGAAATTGAACTTTCATAGATTTATAGGAATGATACACGAGTAGTCCTTGTTTTAATGACAGTAATTAGGAATTTCCCTTTGCTAAATAATGCAGTTGTAAAGCATAATTCCAAAAGTCCCCATTGCTGTTGTTAAGTGAGGATTGTGAGTCATTGACTAACTCACATGATCGTGACTTGCAACTTTCTGCCAGCTTCTAATAAGCAAAATCAGCCAGCAAGAAGTCGCAAATGCTGGACAGCTTGCAAGCAGGCTGCTGGATGAGTGCCATGGAGTGTGGCCAAGTGACTGATAGTGTGCTGTGGTGCCACATGAGTGTGGCCATGCAGGGGGATGCTGTGGTGTGAGTGCAACTGGATGGGCGGGCATGGGCTATAGAGTATGGGTGGCAGGCAAGTGATACAGAGTATGAGATCCCTGAAATCTCTGTAGCAGGGTCCTCATGAGAAAAAGTGGCAGAAGAAACTTACCAGAGTGGCCTGGGATTTCTTGCTAGCTGTTCCCTTGACTCTGTAATGTAACTGTAATTGGTAACTGCTTAAAGAATGTTAATGGGCGATGTTAGAGCAATGTTGTTTGTGAGTAAGATTATACAAGTATTTCTATATGAGGATGATGCTGTGTTGTTGGCTAAGAATCTGAATGATTTGCATTGAATGTTAGAGAGACTGTATGATGTAACAAGGAATACAAATCTGAAAATCTGAATATGGATCAAAGAATGTTAGTTGTCTTTGACTGGGAATATGGAGGAAATGATTATAAGTTGGGTTTGTCAGAAAAATTATAAAAATGTGGTGGGAATGGGTATGGGTTAAAGTGTGTGCTATAAAACAAGAAGTAATAGGTAAGGTAACTAACCAAAGACAGAAGCAACCTAGAACTAAGGAGAAATTTCCTGACAGTTAGAACAATTAATCAGTGGAACAACCTGCTTCCAGAAGCTGTGAATGCTCCAACACTGGAAGTTTTTAAGAAGAGACTGGACAGCCATTTGTCTGAAATGATATAAGTTTTCCTGCCTGAGCAGGGGGTTGGACTAGAAGGCCCCCAATCTTTTGGGCACCATGGAGAAAGGTTTTTCCACAGACTGGAGTGTGTGTGGTTTTGTGTGCTGCTTGCATCCCACAGATGGGACTTTGCTTGTTTGTGTGGACTGGTTGCTGGCATGCTGTGGCCCGGTACCAGTCCACAGACCAGGGGTTGGGGACCCCTGGACTAGATGACCTCCAAGGTCCCTTCCAACTTGATGATGATGATGAATATATACTAACTGAATGTGGATTAAATAAGAAATGAGTGGCCATAATGAAGCAAATATTTCAAAGTGGTTTGGTCACAGAGAGGGAATGAATGAGGATCAGATCACCAAATGAATACATAAAGAAAGAGTGAATAGATTGAAAGGAAGGCTGACACTGAGAAAATCATGGTTGGATGCAATTGATGAGAACATGAAAAAGAGCAATGAAAAGTTTAAAAAATAAAATGAAGCTGCATGTGGATATGGAGGAAGTAAAGAAGACATGTAAGAACAGAAAAGTACAGAGAGGTATAATAATGATGTAAGTTTTAAATTTTTTGGCTTCCTCCTATTTCTTATTACTTTTCTTTACTCTGTGTAACACTGCTTTTCTTAGGTTGGTATGTACGAATGCATGAATAAATGTCTGCAGACATAACAATATTATGTTATTTTGTGTATTTTTTTCTAAAATTTGTTTCAAAACTCTTGTCTCTTCTTTCTAGTATTCTTGAAAATAGGGAGAGGAAGACAGAGAAGTAATTTTTGTATTTGTGGTGGGGGGTATAAATAGGTCTTGGCAACAGATATGTCAAAGCATATGAATCTTCTGGCTGATCTGAAGACAATGGTAGAGACCAAGAAAGTGACCAGCTTGGGAGTCCTGCTTTTGGATAACTACTCAGATCGCATTCAGGTAAGGCACTAAGGAGCAGGGATAAAATGGAGTAGAACCAATTTTAAACAGAGGTGTGAATTCCAAGCTCAATTCTTCAACAAACTTAAGAGCTGAGCTCAAGATTTTGTGGATAGTTATTAAAAGGGACGCGGTGGCTCAGTGGGTTAGGACGCTGAGCTTGTCGATCAGAAGGTCGGCAGTTTGGAGGGTTGAATCCCAAGGGCCGCGTAACAGAGTGAGCGCCTGTTACTCGTCCCAGCTTCTGCCAACCTAGCAATTCGAAAGCACGTAAAAATGCAAGTAGAAAAATAGGGACCACTACGGTGGGAAGGTAACAGCGTTCCGTGCGCCTTTGGCATCTAGTCATGCCGGCCACATGACCACGGAGATGTCCTCGGACAAGTGCTGGCTCTTCGGCTTTGAAACGGAGATGAGCACCGGCCCCTAGAGTCGGAAACGACTAGCACGTATGTGCGGGGGAACCTTTACCTTTACTTTACCTTATTAAAACCATGAATGTCAATGATAGTTCTATTGAAGTCCTCTTGTTCAGAACTTAATGTTATTAACTTTAAAGAGTATTATTAGTGTATATGAATCAATTTAAAATATATTCTTAAGATCTGTCTGAATTTGGTGCTAAGAAAAACAATAAAGAGGCAGAGAAAAATGAATGAGATACATACATACTTAATTATTAAATATTATTAATGAAATTGAAGTGCTGCAACATATTAATTGTGAAGATAAGATTTCCAATGATACTTCTTCTTTGATATGTTGATTTGTGATGTAGTTCTACTGTAAATGTTGTTTTCCTCCACAGGTTTTGCAGAACATTGTACACTGTGCAGATCTCAGTAACCCCACAAAACCACTAGAGCTCTATCGCCAGTGGACAGACCGAATCATGATAGAATTCTTCCACCAAGGGGATCGTGAGCGGGAGAAGGGCATGGAGATTAGCCCAATGTGTGACAAACACAACGCCTCCATAGAAAAGTCTCAGGTGACACTGCTAGTAAACAGATGGCATGGGAATGATAGCTGTTTAACTGTGGGTGGAGGTTTTGAAAAAAACTACAATACTCAAGAATTTTTTTTGCTAAAATGAAATAAAATACAAAGCTAAACACAATGAATGTAAAAGCTGTTTATAAGCATAGCCAACAATAATTTTTAAAACTTATTGAATGGAAGGGAACAGGAGAAAAGCAAACATTGGTATTTATAGTCAGAGCATTTTGAGATAGGAAACATTTGCTTGTATACCTATAGTTTTTGCAAGTGTAGAATTGGACTGGAGGAGGAATTAGATACAGATTTATAAAAATTAGGGCAACAATGTCTGCCCTAGCACATTTAACATTCTGTGTTTTTTTTCTTCTGCCAGGTGGGATTCATTGATTATATTGCACATCCACTTTGGGAAACCTGGGCTGACTTAGTTCATCCTGATGCTCAGGAGATTCTGGATACTTTAGAAGACAACCGAGAATGGTATCAGAGCATGATTCCTCATAGTCCTTCACCTCCCCCAGATGCATCAGGTTTAGAGAAAAATGGAGGAGACAAATTCAAGTTTCAGCTTACTTTAGAGGAGGAAGATGGAGAAGAATCAGATATTGAACCAGAGATTGAGAGCCCTCTGGAAGAGGATAATAGTGAATCCAAAACCTTGGGGACAACTGATGATTCAGAATCTGCAAATGAGCCATTGCCTTCTCCAACAGACAAATTGGGCAGCCCCCACAGAAATGCCCTAATCAAACAAAAAGGTGCACTGAACTTTGACAACCAAAGAACACTTTCACAGACTGACAGTGGTTCCATAGCAGATCCAGTTGAGTTAGCAAGAAGAGAGAGCCTGATTGATGCACAATCATGTCTTGACATGGAAGGAAATATCACCTTTTTGCCTCTTGGGACGTAGTGAAGGGACGACCCGATGATGATTACATTCTGGCAGGGCCAGAAGGGGACCACAATAGGCCACCCCAAATCTTGCTGCCAGCAACCTATGATTTCACTCCCCATTGTAAGGGAGTGTTACTATTAACATTTTCTTCCCCAAAGAAATCTGTAGCTTGAACCGCATTATTTGCCCAGGTGGCGAAATATCAGAGATCAGACTATGCCTGTCATGTCTTCCTTCCAGTGTTGCTACTCAGCATCTGAGTTGTACCTGGCAAATGGAAAAATTCTTCCTGCTGGACTTGTCTCTATCACTAATTTCTTATTTTGGTTTCAACTTGGAAATAGTCTGTATCTTGTTTTAAGAAAGCCCAGGTGGAAATACAGCTCTTAGTTCAATGTAAGAACAAATATTTTGCCTGAAGATAGACACAGGTTCAATCTCTGACATCTTTAGTCTTCTTTTTTAGAGATTCTAGGCTGGAAAAATGTTTTTTCTGACTGTGATCCTGGAAAGCTTTTTCAAGTTAGAGCAGACAGTCCTGGGTTGGTTGGACAAATGGTCAGACTTTTTTAGTCCTACACTTTCCAAGCATGCAAATTTCATTTGAGGAAAGGTTCTGTATGATCCTGCTGAAAATCAGAATAATGTAGTGGGTTTGATGGACCAATGATTTGACCCAGCAAAAAGGGAATCTTAAAATTACATGCTATTGCAGAAAGGGGAATTGTGCAGGTAAATATTATGTTTGCTTTTCTCAAGTGTAATAAAACCAGCATCCTGGGAAGTTTCACATAAAATATTCAAGTAGGAGGGAGTCTCTGTAAATTACACTGTGATAGGATGCTATCAAGAAATACAAAATTCATCCTGCTGGATGCATTTGGCATCAAAATCCTGATACTCAAAAAAGAAGGCCTTCCTTCCGACTGCATGTTGCCTCATTCTGGTAGCTGCATTGAAAATAGCCTCTTTTATGTTAATCTCCTAGATACCTTTTTCCCACATGAAAATATTTATAGAAAGTGATAAGCCCATTTCTCCAATTTTCAGAGATTTTGTTTTAATTTTTCCAGTAAGAGGGGAAAACCCTATTGTTTAAAATTGTTTATTTTATGACATGTATTTCTCTATAGCAACTGTAAAGAGTAAATTATTCATGTTTTCTTTTTAAAAAAAAAAGAGGAAAGTATTTTTATGCAGAAATATGTAGTCAATATTTTAAAAAATATGTAATCTTCCCAGCAATTTCTAATATAAATTGGCTATAGTAACTGGCAGAACTGCTTGCTACACAAGGGTAATTGGAAGCCTTGCTAATTTTCAAATTAATGTGGGAGGGGCAACGTGGATAATTTGACTCTTCTGACATTTTAATCACTTTGACTTATTCCTGTGAAATCAATGTCCCACTTTCTTGGGGCTTTGGGGATATGGGGCTTCGTTGTCCCTTTCTCCTAAAAGGAATGGGAGAAGCTATCCCAAGTGATGTGTTCATATTAGACTACTCATAAAAGTTTTGTGTGGTATGTACACTATTTATTTTGGATCTTTTTATCATTAACATTTTGCGGAAGAAAAAGACCTATTATTTTTAAAAGGCATGTTAACTTTGTTTTCTAAATACAAAAACAGAATTGTTTTGTTTTAATAAGTTGGTTTTGTGACATTAGGGGAGAAGCAATTTATGTGGAATTGTGAAAAAAAAATGTGGATTTACACGTTTTCTGCCTGTTTTCAGTATTCAAAGAAATCTATTAGTTTGTTCTTTCTGGGTTATCTGGATCTTGACTCCATGTATTTCACAGCTCACAAAAGAGGATTGTTACAACACTGAATTTGCTGCTCAACATTTCTTGATTTCATTCAAGTTAGAGATCCATTCTGTCCCTCTTATTCTACATCCCTATAATTAAAGAGTCTGTCCTATCCCAGAGAAGACTTGTAACTAGATAGTACTCTGTCCGTTGATTTTTTTTCCCCTAGAAGGCTTAATCTGCTGATTTGAAGAGATGCACTTACTGCTTTGGGTAAATAATGCAGTTCTATGGAGCCTCAAAAAGAGACAGGGTCCGTTGAAACTGGGGAATCATTAGCCAATGTAAGTAGCAGATAAAAGCTATGAATAGAAGAATGAGATTTAAAGATTCATTTGTAAAATTTTGGTGAGGCCAACTTATGATTTGAGCTTAAACTGCTGATTGATTATAAAGCTAGGGTGGTACCTCCATCTACTGTATTTACATATTAGAAATCCAGGGAGGGTGCAAGTGAGGATGATTCTATGCACCAAAATGATACTGTGTCTCATCATTTTCTTTCCATATACTGTACCTCTTATGAAAGGCCGGTTATGCATTACTACTGGGAAGGCTACCACTTTTAATTTATTTTCAGCAAGTATTTTTTGTTCTTTTTTTAAAAAAACAACTTTTGTAGCTTTATGCTTAATAATAAGTTAATGTGTAATAACCTCATCAATGGTTGGTTCAGGCAAATTTTATTGATAGCAATTGGTTTAACTGTGATTTGCACTCAAAATGTTGCATTATGTGTGTGCAAATGTATATATGTATATGTTGAATGTTTGTTTGTATACACATGTATTTCACAATGCACTTTGAGTTTGCTGAGCTGCCACTGGGGCTTGGCCCTACAGACTGAGTTACTGTTTCTTTGTGAAATAAGTATTGTCATAACCACAGAGAACATATTGGCATTTTTATCTGATTGTCTGGTTTTCCTTGCTACATTGTTTTCTGGCAACATCTTTTCTTTACATTGTATTTAAGTGTTAAAATGAAATGTTTGACTTTTTAAATTGTACTACAAATCTCCAGAGCTTGGGGGGAAAAAACAATCCTAATGAGATCATAGTAACACAGCATTTGTTAGTAGAATGGTAACTATAGGAGAGAAGAGATACTACCAACTGGAGTTTAGAATGTAGAAATTGTGGATGGAGATGGGAATGGAGTTATTCCAAAATAGAAAGGTAAATCTGAGCAAAGAAATTAGAGGAGGGAGGGAGAGATTATATGGTGATGCTTGATCAAAGTTTTAGGCAAAAAAAGCAAGAAGGTATGAGAACTGTCAGGACTTAGCCCAACTGATTCAGGAAGATTAGGATCAACTATTAGAACTGCAAAAGATGTAATGCTCTCCTCTTGGCAAACAACACTTTCTCATATATAATATAATTATTTTGAAAGGGTAGTGGATTGAGTGGTATTGTATATGAAATTTTCACAGTAACTGATGCAAAAATGAGTGAAGTTCTGGAAAAACAATAGACTGCTTATTTCCCAGAGGCCAGGTCCTTTTTTTCTCCCAGCAAATCCATCACTGACAAGCCTAACTCCCAAATAATGTAAATATTTAATCCCAAAGCATAAAGCTTATCTCTCATCTGTGTTTGCCTGTCTCTTGTATGTCCCTCAGTGCTCTTAATTTATACACACACATCGTACATGCACATCTGCCTAGTTTCACAAAATACTTTTGCCTTCTTGGGGACTTATTATGACAGTGATCCACCAACTACATTTCCTTCCAGGTGCCATTTGTTTCTTTCACAGATTACATGGTGGAATTATAAGGAAGTACAGTACCGTATAATCAAATGGCCAAGCAAAACTTAAACCAAAACTTTGATATTGGATTTTGGAAGATATTAAGATTACGTAAGATTTAGCAAAGCCCACAAATACACCATGAGGTTAGATGGGGATTGCTAGAATAGAATAGAGCTGGAAGGGACCTTGGGGGTCTTGTAGTCCATCCCCCACTCAAGCAGGAGAACCTACACCATCTCAGACAAGTGACTGTCCAGTCTCTTCTTAAAAACCTCCAGTGATGGAGCGCTGTTTAGACCCACAGATGCACTCAAAAACTGTACAAAACATTTTTCTGCCATATTTTTCCTTAAACAGATACTATGTAAGTGGAAAAAAAGGAAAAAATGCGAAAAGACAGTCATAGTAGTGGTTTTACAATCACTTTAGTGATGATTCAGTTTTGGAATGCATTTGAGCTTGCAGAACGTCTTTCAGCATATAACAAGGTGGATTTCTTCCTTGTTTCCTGTACTTTGCCAAGACTGCAGTCTGTGTGCCCCATACCTAGCTTGGGAACTATACAAACAAGTATGTTTGAGGTGTTCCCACTGGTTTTTTTAAAGTTATATCAGTCTCAGAAAAGATTCACTTTAGCAACATTAGAAGTTTAAAAGTGATGTTATGTTGCCATCTAATGGTCACGCACAGTCTTTGGACCTGCATTCACACATATCACTCTCAGTCTTCTGTTGTAAATAAGTTTAGGAGTAAACTTGTAGTCAACTGTAGTTGACTTTTTATATTCTTAGGAGGTATTGTACACTTCCTGTATGTATCTCTCACTATGATCCAGCCATCCCACTGAGTTAGGGATAGTTTGGTTTTCTTATAGATGGTGATTTTCGAGGCAGATGAGCTAAACCTATTAAAGCTCAGGATATATTTATGGAATTTTGCAGAGTAATGAATGAAACTTAACACTTAAAAGTTTTCTAATGATATTCCTCATAACACAACATAACACAACATTATAGAAGGGAAATTCTGGTGTTAGTCTTCTGTATCTAGATGCTTAAAACATTTTTTGTAAGTTAATTAATGGAAAGATTGTCAGTTACAGTATCTTACTTGAGAAATAGTACTACAGATACCCAACAACATGGATGGTTTGGTTTTAGTTTTGTTAGGAGCCCTAGTGGTGCAGTGGTTAGAATGCAGTATTGCAGTTTAACTCTGCTCAGTCTGGAGTTCGATCCTGATGGGGCTCAAGGTTGACTCAGCCTTCCATCCTTCCAAGGTTGGTAAAATGAGGACCTAGATTGTTGGGGGCAATATGCTTATATTGTAAACTGCCCACAGTGCTGTAAAGCACTAATGGGTGGTATATAAGTCTAAGTACTATTGCTATTGGTTTCTTTTTTCTCACTTTCCTGGCCATGATTGTTTTGGCCCATTTTCACAACAGTAGAAAAACTTGCTAACATTTTCAAATAGTTTTCTCATACTACAATATATGCATTTTATACACATTTGTTACTGTGAGCATGTTAGTAACTAACTTCTCCATAATAAAATACATTTGTCTATGCCCTTTTCATTAACATGTTTTAGTGTGCACTTTTTGTAATATAAATATTGTATGCATATTTTTGAGTAGTGAATTACATTACCAATTCAGACAAAAAAACCCATATAATTTGCATACACATTCAACTGGTATAAGTTTATATAAAAGTTCAGACTAGATAAATCTCTCCCAGTCCTTAGACCTAACTGGTTCTCTCATTTCATACTTTCGCCTCCAATAATAATAATGACTCAAACACTTTTATGGCCACTATAATCCTGGCCCTATTGCTAAAATTTCATTGGTATAGATTGATGTAGTGGTTACGTGCCCAGGTAATCACCAGCAATCAACACTGATTTGAAAGGAAACACATACACACATATTGCTGAAATGACAATAAATGGAAAATACCCCATAATGTTACAGAGGTATTATGATATAGGTAATACTCATTTGATTTAAGTGTAATTTCACTATCATTTCAGTAGTAAGAAAAAGATGGAAATGACACTGAGAAACCCTAACAGGATTACATTAGTGGGGTTTTCTTGATCCATCTATAAAATGTGAATAAACCACAGCAGAGGTGCCAGTTCTGGAGTGTAGAAATTTGGGTGATCAGTGAATAACAATAAAAAGATACAGAAAATTCCTTGCTAGTATCTAGTGGCTACTCTAATCTGGATAATATAATGCAGTCCTGTTGTAATAGCTTTAAATCACAATAATTCTATCTCTGATATCCAATGGAGAACCATTGTTTATGACTGAAGCGTTATCAGCACTGATTTTCAAAAGGACCTCCTGATTATATTTATCCTGTCTTAAAGGCCACATACTGTATGTCTAGTAAATTTTAAAATGGTATTATATTCTGGAATCTGGGCTGTCATTATTGACTGTAGTCCTTTGATAGAAAATGTGGACATTTATTAAGCCTTCTAATGTCGCAAACAAAAACCTAATATCAGAAAAGAGTCTAAAATGTTTTCCCTTCAGATTAAATAGCACACTTTCCAAGAGGTAAAATGCAATAAAAAAGAGAAATGGCTAACTCCGACATTTTTATGATCCCAGCCCTTCCTTTGCAGTCAGCTTGAGGTAAATCCCAACCTTGTGTTTTACAGCTACTGCCTATGAAATCTATACAACTCATGCTGAAGTTATTTTCTTATTCTTATTCTGTTACTGAATATTGTTCCACCTTTTGCAAACATTGTAATAAGCAGATATATACAAGCTTGCTTTTATCTTTCACCTTAAAAATCTGTTGTAATAATACTTTATACAATTTTTACACACAAAGCTACTGGATAATCCATAATAATTATATTATATAAAATTAATGGAGGAAGTCCTCGGCTTAAAGCCACAACTGAACCCAAAATTTCTGTTATTAAGTGAGACATTTGTTAGATGAGTCTTGCTCCATTTTATGACCTTTCTTGCCACAGTTGTTAAGGGAATCTGGCTTTTTCATTGACTTTACATTTGTAAAGTTAGTAACTTGGTTGTTAAGTGAATCTGGCTTTCCCATTGACTTTGCTTGTCAGAAAGTTGCAAAAGGTGATCACATAACCTCGGGACACTGCAACCGTCATAAATATGAACCAGCTGCCAAGCATCCAAATTTTGATCATGTGACCATAGGATGCTGCAACAACCATACAAGAGAAAACCAGTCATAAGTCACTTTTTTCAGTGCCGTAACTTCAAACAGTCACTAAATCAGGGGTCTTCAAACTTGGCCCTTTTATGACTTGTGGACTTCAACTCCCAGAATTCCTCAGCCAGCAAAGCTGGCTGAGGAATTCTGAGAGTTGAAGTCCACAAGTCATAAAAGGGCCAAGTTTGAAGACCCCTGCACTAAATGAATGGTTGTAAGGACTTCCTGCACATATTAAGTTGCTGTTTTTTGTTCCAGAAAATTCACAATTATTAATATGTTCAAAACTTACGAAACAAGCTATGGCAGCAAATAGGGCAGCAAATATCCGTGTCTTGTTTTACGCAACCAGCTGCTCACTAGACTTTTTGTGTGTTTTGGGGATCCGGGTCATGTTTTCGAGATGATGAGGTGAGGTAATAATATCAGGAACTTCCTCATGTTTTATTTGTGTATTCCCAGGAATGATATATACCTCTCTCTCTCGTGTGCAACATATTTCACTGAGGGCAGATAATACACGGTTAATTTTTCCTTCCGCGCAACGGAAAATATAAATAAGTAAAAATTTTTTTAAAAAAGTACGTAAGGAAATAATTTCCCCTCAGGACCACCCCAGGTAGCCCCTTCTAAGGAAAAAAGGTAAAATCAAGGAGGGATATATTTCGGTTAGAGAGAAAAGAGAATGGAGGGTGGGGGGCGGGGGAGAAATGGCAAAGGATTTAGCAAGGCAGGCTTACTCAGAAGTCAATCCCTCCGTGAGGTAAAGGATTACAGCCCTAATCAATCACCGACGTGTCGCCAATCGCCCAAGACGACGACTCCTCGGGCCCGCCCGCAGGAAAACCTGGAAAAAAGGGGATGGCCCTCCGCGAAGTCACGTTACTCTCTTATCTGCATATCCCCGCCCCTTTCGGAGCGCTGGTGACGTTGGCCCCGGAGCTGCAAGCAGGTGCTGTTCCCTCGCGCCGCTGCTGCTGCTGCTGCTGCATTAGCTAGGAGACCAGAAGCGCGTTCACGGGGTAAGTGCGCGCCCGGTACAATCCCCCCCCCCTCATTTTTTTTTATTTAAAAAAATCTTTTTCTAACCTAGGTAGATGGATGACACTTGATCTGTATTGCCTCTTTTCATTCGGTTGGCTCCGACGGTGGCATTGCTTTGAAACGGGGTGACGCGGCGGCGGGGGAGGGAGTGTGTGTGTGGGGGGGGGGGCAGGTTGTTAACCTTCATTTGACACATGTATGAGAAGTGGGGGAAGGGTGCAGCAAATAGATGGGGAGGAATGCGGGTTGGTAAGGGGCGGGGGAGGGTGTTTTTCAATCAAAGGATATATTGGGGCGGGAGGAATGTTGCCGATTTTCCAAAGGGGAAAGATGTTTTGCAATTTTTTTTTTAGAAAAAATAATAATAAAATAAAATAAAATAGACGGCACGGAATGAAACGGGAGATGGGCATTAAGTCGTGGCCTCGTCAGAGGAGGTTTCGGTGATGCAGATGGTAAACAGGAGGCTCTGGAAGAGAGAGAGCGAAGGGGATGGGAAAGAGGGAAGCAGCATCGCAGGTTGCAAAGGGAGCTAGTTCCGGCTCAACTGCTGCTCCTCATTCGGGTGGGCCTTTCTTGCAAGAGAGGGATTGGGCTGAGGGGGGGGGAGGGAAAGAGGGGGCATTTCGTCATAACAGCTCTTTCCCTCCAGGACAAAAAAAAAAACACAACACCCTCCACAAAGCTTTCCCAGAGGCTCTTCTGTGCCACTTCTGGTTTTGCTGTGGAGGAGAAATATGTCAGCAAGATCAGCTTTCTAATGTAATATTGACTTAGAGAGGTCTTTTTCTTCATTTCTCCCCTCCCAAATGCCCGATCTAGTTTTGGGGATCAGCACTTGGTGAACTTCTCCTTTGAAGATGCACCCTCAATTGCCCGGCTACTGAGCAATTTCATTCCAAATTTTATTAAGAATGTAGAAAGGGAAAGAAGATTGCTCTCTGTGGTCTCTGTTAAAGGATCTACATTGTAGCTAAAAAAGAGCCTATGGTAGGTAGTACGGTAAAAATACAATTTGGTATCAAACATTATTAATGTCTTATGGTGAAGACATTTACCAGCTTTCCTGAGGCTCAGCCTCTTGCATGCAATGCAGCATTAGGGGTTGCATTTGCAGATCAAGACAGTGGGGGGAAGGGTACATCACTATGTTTGTTTCATCAGAAGGAGAGTAACTTACCCTGGCTAAGCTGCGCTCAGCTATTCCTGCTAGCTTAACAAATTTTTCTTAAACATGCTACTGCCCATGATTACAATTGCCCATTAATTACAGCAAAAAGGTGGTGTGTGTGTGTGTGTCCAGACAGACCGCTTTAAATATTCAATAAGTGGGAAGCATTTGATTCAACATGAAAGCATTTGCAACTTGAGCACACTATGTCAGGCATTGCATGAACAGATAAGGCCAGGCCAAAGGATCCTGCTGGATAACATCGCACTTGGATGTCCTGGGAAACCAATGATTGATATTGAAAAGATTGAATAGCTTGACGTTGGCCTGTTCTGTTTTCCTTTCCGTTGCCATAAGCTATGATGATGATAATTTGCTTAGACAGCTTTAAAACTGGGTTGGACTTATGAAACGGAGAGAAGAGGCCTGTGTTAATTGCACTGTTGAAATGGAGCTTCCATGTTTGGAAATGGCCAGTGAAACAATTGGCTGCCCAGTATTAGATATGGTGCTGGGCAGGGCAGGGGAACATTCAATTCAAATTAGCAGGATCTTACACAATATGAGTCAAGTATATTCCTGGATTAGAGCAGTCTCCTCAAAACATTGGGTGCTAATAATGAATACCTATAGGAGTTGTTACTTTCATGTCTTGCATAACATTTTCCCCTCTGAGGCACATGCATGAAAGTGAGATGGAGGAAGTAGCAATCCATCTTAACAGAATAACAGATTTGGAAGGGACCCTGGAGGTCATCTAGTCCAGCCTCCTGCTCAGGCAGGAAACCCTATACCATTTCAGACAAACGGCTGTCCAGTCTCTTAAAAACCTCCAGTGCTGGAGCATCCACAACTTCTGGAGACAAGCCGTTCCACTGATCAAATTGTTCTCACTGCCAGGAAATTTTGCTTTAGTTGTAGGTTGATTCCCTCCTTGATTAGTTTTCATCCTTTGTTTCTTGTCTTGCTTTCAGATCTTGATCTTATCAAGTAATGCTCTTGGCCTAGATTAGACATGTCAAACTCGCGACGTCATGTGACATCACGCAACGTATCGGAGCTTTTTTGCCATTGCCAGCAATGGGGTGGGCGTGGCTTCCCGATGATGCATGTGGCCCACGGGCTGGCAGTTTGACACCCCTGGCCTAGATCTTAAGGAAGAAAGGAAATTAAGTAAGGGGATATTAGCTTTAGACAGATATTCCTATATATTAGAAAACCCTTTTTTAAAAAATCCCATTTATATCCTGCCCTTCTCCGAAGACTCAGGGCAGCTTACAATCTAAAGCACAAATCAATGTGCTTAGCAATAGCCTTCATTCTATGTATATGCCTGCTTATTAGGGTTTTCGCCCACCCCCAGCGGCATTATTACAAAGTCAGCTTATTGCCTCCAACAATCTGGGTTTGAAAATGTTACTCAGACATGATGCCATGATCTTGTCCCAGTTTCTGAAAGCCCAGCTGATGAGGTACTATTATGTAAGCCAATTCATTTTGGGAATTATTAGTAGCAACTAGGATTGATGATTGTTTACTACTTCCTGAATCACAGATATCTATCCTTATGTAAGGCATGCTATCACTTTCCTTGTCCATGCTGTGAGCATTACATGGCTGTTGGCCTGATCTAGGGTTCTTCTTGTGTTGATATGCTTCATGAGCCCCTACCTAGAAGATCCCTTATTCAGTAAGTAGTCCTGAAAATTGGAGCCAGTTTCAGACTAATCAGCTTTCAAAGAAGACCCTGCAACTGTCATGAGAACTAGAATCTTTGTTGTCAATTTGACATTTTGTTTAAAGTGGAAATGTCATCTGAAAACCTTCTGCACCAAATATCCAAGCAAATTCAAAAGCTCTGATACTCTTCATCCATGTTGGAGAACCAAGAGTTACATATCTGTATTGGCCTATATGCTGTTTTCAGGATTCCCACCCAACTTGCTTCCTCAACACCACATAAGGAGGGTCCCAGTGGCTGTGTAGATGCAGCATACTTACATCAATTAGTGATTTGCTGGGCTTCTACAAGACACCATATCATAAACTAAACAAAAAAAATGGCTTGATCCAAAATGGTAAAGTTGTCTTCAAATGCTACAATGGCCTTAGTGTTCAAGATGATTCGCCATTTAAATATTAACCAGAACCAACCCTGCTTAGCTTTCTAAATCAACTAAGCTAAGGTTTGCTAGGTCCTGTCACCTGCTAAAGTCCTTTGCATAACATACTAACCCCCCCACCCCCACCCCCACCCAAAAAATATCTAGCCAACAAAACACTATCTCAGCTTAGCATATTGTATGAATGAATTTGATAGACCCTGACTTGGCCTTGTGAAATATATTGATGAATACAATTCCAGGCAAATGCACATTGTTGTGGGGACATAAGCCTAGAAATTTGATAGCTTCATTTCTTTGCACTAGTCCTGGATTCTGTAAAGGGACATACATATTCTGCTGAAAACAATGCAGCATGGACAGACAGGATCTGCATTTCAATGGCTTGTCTGATTCTGCACCAAAAGTTCCTGGCTGAGGAATTCTGGGAGTTGAAGTCCACAAGTCATAAAAGGGCCAAGTTTGAAGACCCCTGCATTAAGCCATTATATGATCTGTTCAGCATGAACCCAATTGGCTGTTGCTTTTTCTATAATCAAGTTAAGCCAAACATGATTTAGCCCAATCTTTTCCATTGAATCCGACTATGTGCCATGCAGTTTAGTACTTACTGATTGGCAACACAAGTTGCGTTGATTTTCAGACCAAAAAGAGTCTTAACCAGCTGTATTTGGAGAATGAATTTAGATATATATATATTTTGCACCTCACCATGTGCAGCATCATTGAGCAAAGGCTATTTTAAAAATAGCAATTCTAATATAATTGCTATCCTTATAATAAAAAGAGTGATTTAAACAGAACCATGTGAACTTACCTAATGCAAAGTGAGATCTCACATTGGGACAAAGTCTTGATTTATTAAATTGGCTTATTGGTTATATCACAGTTAGCCAAGTTTCATGGTTTACAAACCTGAGTGGTCATATTCATGGAACATGCTAAAACCAAAACAAATGTAACTATGAATTAGTACATTGTGTGAACCAAGTCACTGAATCAGATGGAGTTTTCCCAGGCCTTGCTTACTTGGTGATGAAACTTCAAATTCTTCCCCTCTCCCCCTTCATATTCATTCTCTTTATCTCCAAACTCAGTGGGTATTCTTTCTTTACCTATATTTTCTTTCCTTGTCTTTTATGAGCCAGATTTACCTATCACCTGGTCTTTATTTCCATTAACTTTTAAAAAATTGGATGCAAAGCAGAACAAGACTGCACTCACATCATTCTGGAAGAGTGTAACTCAAGACTTTATCAGTTCTGCCCTTCCCCCCCACTTTTACTAAAATTCCTTGTTGCCTAGGTCAGAGGCCCCCGACCTTTTGGGCACCAGGGACCTATTCCGTGGAGAGAGGTTTTTCCTTGGACTGGAGGGGGCATGGTTTTGTGTGCTGCCTGCATCCCACGGATGATGCTTTGCTTGTTTGTGCGGACCGGTTGCTGGCATGCCGCGGCCCAGTACTGGTCCACGGACCTGGAGTTGGGGGCCCCTGGTCTAGGTATTTTAATTCCCAAACCAGAATACAGACTCAAGATCAGCTACAATGCAATCTTTACTTCTTTTCTTGAACAGCTTCAGCACTCTTTTATTTGGGACTTCCTTCCAGACAGATTAGCAAAGAATTGCATTCTTCTTTAATGGATAAGGATGCTTGTCAATTTGGTACCCACTGGTAAAATACTAGAATTCCCAATTTCATACAAAGAAGATCATAGAGGATTGAATTCAAGCCACTCAAATTTGAAATAACAGCTTTTCTGAAACAGAACATCCCCTGTGCATAATTTAGAAGCACTCCATCTCCCGTTCTGCAGAAGTCAAAAATGGAGGCTTCCTTTTAAAATGCTTTTAATAAGCATTTTAATGAGACGTTATTGAAAAGTTGTGCACGTATTCCCAAAGATCAATATATACATAGCATCAGAGGTGTCCACGGGATTTGGTTAAAAAAAGTCAAAATGTGGCCACAATGGTGCAATCCATCTGTTTTTTTATGTATGTCTCACTGACCTTTTTTAATCATACCTTGAGTCACCTCTGCATTTCAGTGAGTGTAACAAATAGAAGGAAAGAGAGACCCGCATTGAGAAATTTACCACCAGATTAAAATTTTACAGTGAGCCAAGATGACAAAAGATTAAAACTTAGCAGTGGGCCAAAGTGACAGAAGAATCAATACTTTTTTATTTCCAAAAATCTTTCAATCCAGTGATTTGACTCAGTTTTATATGTCACCAGTGACCAAGGAAAGGACAAAATGAGTGGCCAACAGTCTTAGGGCTGCTTTGCTGTAACTGAGCTTCTCACATTTTTTTCCCCTTTTGATGAAACAAGACAAAGCATACCTCTAAAATTCGATTTTGCATTGATTAATAGGACGGCCTGAGTTCTGATCTCCTCTTTAATCTCATTTTCTTGTTATCATTTTGGATTTGTCTTTTTCATCACAGAACACCCAAAGCCAGGATGAGGCATTCATCTTGGGAACATCTGCTAAAGAGCTCAGTGGGAAAAAACACAGCTGACTCAGAGCAAAACGGAGACTGCCTTCCAGCTGCTCCCACCAAGCATTGCTTAGCAGTTCCTTGCTGCAAAAAACTGAGGCTGTTTAGCTGTAGCTAAACCTTGTATTTGAGATTGGCCTTTAAGAAGATGTGAGAGGAATCCAGCTAAATCCTTCTTAGGCCCTAGGCATTATTTCAACCCCTTTGTTTGCTTTGTGTGATGAAAGTAAACCATGGGCTGTTTAATTAACTAAATGATTGTATTGGGTGGTGTGTCTGCTATAATGAAAAGAGAAGGTAGGCATATCTAGGGTGCAGTGTATAAGAACAACTGGTTTTGGGGAAAAAATTCCTCCCCCCAAAAGTGTGGGAAGTGTAGACCTCTGAAATAACAGAATAACAGAGTTGGAAGGGACCTCGTAGGTCTTCCAGTCCAACTCCCTGCTCAGGCAGGAAAGGCCTATACCACAGGTAGGCAACCTCGGCTCTTTTATGACTCATGGACTTCAACTCCCAGAATTCCTGAGTCAGCACAGCTCAGGAATTCTGGGAGTTGAAGTCCATGAGTCATAAAAGAGCCGAGGTTGCCTACCCCTAGCCTATACCATTTCAGACAAATGGTTGCCAGTCTCTTCTTAAAAACGTACAGTGTTGGAGCATCCACAACTTCTGGAGGCAAGTTGCTCCACTGATTAATTGTTCCAACTGTCAGGAAGTTTCTCCTTAGTTCTAGGTTGTTTTTCTCTTTGATTAGTTTCCATCCATTGCTTCTTGTCCTGCCTTCAGATGCTTTGGAGAATAGTGTGACTCCCTCTTCTTTGTGGCAACCACTGAAATATTGAAACACTGCTATGATGTCACGCCTAGTCCTTCTTTTCACTAATCTCGACATACCCAATTCCAGCACCTGTTCTTTATATGCTTTAGCCTCTAGTCCCCTAATCGTGTTGCTGTGTTTGTTTCTAGAGTCTCAACAACTTGTTTACATCATGGCGACCAATGCTGGATGCAGTATGCCAACTGTGGCCTTACCAAGGCATTATAAATTGGTTTTAACACTTCACATGATCTTGATTCTATCCCTCTGATAATGCAGCCTAGGATAATTGTTACTACCGTCAACAGACATGTAAGAAAAGTCTGTAGGTGGATCAAAATGAACCCATTACATCTGGCATTCTGTTTGCTATCGTGCCCAGTCAGATATTCCCACACAAAACAAGCTTATAGTTCTTTTGGTGTTGGGTACTTGTAACAAGGGCAAGAAGCTCACAACATTATGTTGGTGTTTTTGATTTTATATCTTTTTCTGTGAACAAGGCTGGAACAATTGCTCAGTGCTAAGAAAATTACCAACTCTGTTGTCTCAGCTGTACAGACGAAACAGAAATAAAGTGCATTCAGTTTAATAATAGCAGTCGGTGCACGTTTAAATAATGAATAAAATCAACACAATGCACTTTTAAATAATCTGTTCCACAAGCTTTCTGAAACAAAAAAAAAGTTGATGCTCTCCGAAAATGTTTCCATTTATGTGGTTTGGTTGACTGCTCAGAGACAGGAGCTCCATAAAATAACCCTGTTACCCAAAAGGCACTGTTCCAAGATGCAGGGCTTTTTTTCTCATAGAACGCTCAGAACGGAGTTCCGGCACCTTTTTTGGATGGAACCTTGTAGGGTAGGCAAGGCGGGTTGTATGACATGTGTGAGTTCCGGCACCTTTTTCTTTTACAAAAAAAGCATTGCCAAGATGGAATCTATATCAGCAACGGTGATGGCACCAGTTAAGGAAGAGCAATGCATCTTAACCGATTTAAGTGTTAGGTTCCAGTTGATGAGCTGTATCAGTTTGAATAACTCTGACATAGACCAAATGATGATCCAATGCCAATGAAATTCAGTAGCAAAACTGGCTGATTATCTGATTATTCTTAATCCTTGTGCACTTTCCAAAGCAACCTGAAATCAGCCTTCCAAAGCCTTGCCATTTTGCCAATGAAATTCATCCTTGGGATTTTTGCCCTTTGGGGCACTTGGGATCTTTGCCCTTTGTGGCACTTGGGATCAGGGAGGATGAAGGTAGAAATGGGAATTGTTGGCTTTCCAAACAGAGAGCTTAATTGCAACCTTGACTGCTGAAAAGTTGCCTGCCATAGTGCTAACTTGATTATCCTTGGGCAATAATCCAGATAGCTCAGAATTATTCTTTGAAAGGTAAGATAATTGATGACCAAAGAAGAGGCGGACGCAATCTTCTCTACATTTTGGAAAGTGTTTTGGGGATGTGGCATGATTTTGAGACAGTAGAGACTTGGTGCCAATTGAAGGACTAGACCAGGGGTAGGCAACCTTGGCTCTTTATGACTCATGGACTTCAACTCCCAGAATTCCTGAGGGAAATAGAGAGGGAATTTTTGATGATGTAACCTGAGATTTGTACAAAAGATTTTGTTATTGGACGTTTGATTACCCAATCACCATGTTGCTTCCTAATTATTTGGATGTAAAATTGGAAAATTAATAAAACTTGTTTTTAAAAAAAATTTGGTCACTTGGCAATCAGCATGTACTTAGAATAGCTGCAGTGTTCCAGAGTCACGTGATCGCCATTTGCAACCTTCCCAACTGGTTTCCAACAAGGTCAGTGGGAGAAGCTGGATTCATTTGATGGCCACCTGATCCATTTAACAGCTGCAGCAATTTCGCTTAGCAACCATGGCAAAAATAAAGGAATTTAAATCAGGCACAACTCACTTAACAAGTTCATTGCTTTGCAACAGAGATTCTGGTCCCAATTTTAGTTGTAAGTCGAAGACTGTAATTCATTTTTAGCTCAGTCTACATTACAATATTAAATATGTTCGAGCACCTGTATATGTAGACTAACAAGACAAATAAATAACATCGTTGAATGTGGATGGTACTTATCAAAAATAATTTAAGAAAATTAGCAGTGATTTTTCTTTTAAATGTTTTTAAAAATCCGCGGTGGGCTTAAGTTCAGCCAGATTCCATAAAATAGCTTGGGAAATAACTTGAGAAGAAAATAGCCTTAAAGGCTCTTGGGGATCTATCATTAATCTTAAAGAATCAGAGGACGTGGTTTTCTTTTTTCCCCCCATCTTATTGGGCAAAGGACAGTCAGACACCCCCAGTTGCAAATTGGGTGGTGTTTTCTGCCCCATCCTTTTCCTTCACCCTCCTCCAACTCTTTCCCAGATGGCTTCTGCAACAGATGCTCGCCATGGCCAAAAGGAGTCCTCAGACCAGAACTTTGACTACATGTTCAAGATCCTGATCATCGGGAATAGCAGCGTTGGGAAGACTTCCTTCCTCTTCCGGTACGCCGATGACTCCTTCACTCCGGCTTTCGTCAGCACCGTTGGCATTGACTTCAAAGTGAAAACCATCTATCGCAATGACAAGCGTATTAAACTGCAAATCTGGGTAAGGAAGCAGATGGAAGCTGTCTTGCCTTATAGCAGTGTTTCTCAACTTTAGCAACTTTAAGACAGGCTGCCTGGGGAATTCTGGGTGTTCAGGTCCACATGTTTTAAAGTTGCAAAGGTTGAGGAAAAACTGCCTTGCAGGATTGCTTGCAAACTTTACCAGAATAATTTCTTTCTGGCAGAAAATATTGCCAGCGGAAGGATCAGGGTCCCTGGGATGGCTGGGAAAGAGCTCGAAGGGGTCAAAGATCTTGCCAACTGAATTAAACAATATACAGTTGCAAGAAAAAGTATGTGAACCCTTTGGGATTACGTGGAGTTTTGCATGAATTGGCCATAAAATGCGCTCTAAACGTCATGTAAGTCACAACAATAGAAAAACACAGTCTGCTTAAAATAATACTACACAAACATTAGCTGTTGTCATGTTTTAATTGAACATAAGATGGAAACATTCACAGTGCAGGGTGGAAAAAGTATGTGAACCTTTGGACTTAATAACTGGTTGACCCTCCTTTGGCAGCAATAACCTCAACCAAACGTTTCCTGTAGTTGCAGATCAGACTTGCACAACGATCTGGAGTAATTTTGGACCACTCCTCTTCACAAAACTGTTTCAGTGTAGCAATATTCTTGGGATGTCTGGTGTGAATCGCTCTCTTAAGGTCATGCCACAGCATTTCAATCGGGTTGAGGACAGGACTCTGACTGGGCCACTCCAGAAGGCGTATTCTGTTCTGTTGAAGCCATTGTTTTGTTGAATTACTTGTATGCTTTGGGTCATTGTCCTGTTGCATCACCCATCCTCTGCGGAGCTTCAGTTGGCGAACAGATGGTCGTACGTTTTCCTGCAAAATGTCCTGATAAACTCTGGAATTCATTTTCCCATCAATGACAACAATCCGTCCAGGGCCTGAGGCAGCAAAGCAGCCCCAAACCATGATGCTCCCTCTGCCATGTTTTACAGTGGGGATGAGGTTTTGATGTTGGTGTGCTGTGCCTTTTTTTCTCCACACATAGTGTTGTGTGTTTTTCCCAAACAACTCAATTTTGGTTTCATCTGTCCATAGTATATTTTGCCAGTAGTGCTGTGGAACATCCAGGTGCTCTTTTGCAAACTTCAAACGTACTACAATATTTTTTTTGGACAGCAGTGGCTTCCTCCGTGGTGTCCTCCCATATACTCCATTCTTGTTTAATGTTTTCCTTATTGTAGATGTGTCAACAAAAATGTTAGCATGTGCCAGAGATTTCTGTAGGTCTTTAGCTGACACTCTAGGATTCTTCTTTACCTCATTAAGCATTATGCGCTGTGCTCTTGCAGTCATTTTTACAGGACGACCACGCCTAGGGAGAGTAGCAACAGTGCTAAACTTTCTCCATTTGTAGACAGTCTGTCTTACCGTGGACACATGAACATCAAGGCTTTTGGAGATACTTTTGTAACCCTTTCCAGCTTCATGCAAGTCAACAATTCTTGATCGTAGGTCTTCTGAGAGTTCTTTTCTGCGAGGCATGGTTCACATTAGACAGTGCTTCTTGAGACCAGTAAACCCAAAACAGGTGTGTGTTTTTAAAGGGCAGGACAGCTGTCAGCAACACATCTAATATCATCACACTGGTTGGAGTCAAGGTTGGCTCACTCCTGGCTCCAATTAGCTCTTGGAGAAGTCATTAGGCTAGGGGTTCACATACTTTTTCCACCCTGCACTGTGAATGTTTCCATGTTATGTTCAATTAAAACATGACAATAGCTAATGTTTGTGTAGTATTTTAAGCAGTCTGTGTTTTTCTATTGTTGTGACTTACATGACGTTTAGAGCACATTTTATGGCCAATTCATGCAAAACTCCACGTAATCCCAAAGGGTTCACATACTTTTTCTTGCAACTGTAAATATAATTAGACTAGTGCTCTCTTTTTGTGTGAGGAAGTGTCAGCCCTTCCAGATCAAGCAGGCAGGAAATATGATCAAATCTGATGAAATGTGCACTAGGAGCAGAGGGGGAGAATTTAACCAACTCATAGCTTCTCCAGAAAGACACACAAATCAAGAGACCAAGTGGTCCTAAACTGGCTGGAGAGGAGAGAAGAGATTCAGGGTAACCACATCCTAGAATATCTCAGGATAAAGAGCCGTGGTAGCACAGTGGTTAGGATGCAGTATTGCAGGCTCATTCTGCCGACTGCCAGCAGTTCAATTCTCACCACGTCAAGGTTGACACTGCCTTCCATCGTTCCGAGGTTGGTAAAATGAGGAGCCAGATTGTTGGGGACAATAGGCTGACTCTGTAAACCTCAGAGAGGGCTGTAAAGCACCATGAAGTGGGATATAAGGCTAAGTGCTATTGCTATTGGTATATTTAATAGTTGAGAAATTTATAGCTTTAGTTTGTCAAGATTCTGTCTATTAGGTGTAAGCAAATAAAGGACTGGACTTAATTGGCTCTCACTGTCTTGTCATGGGGCTTAGGCCTGATACCAGAGGAGCTAATTCTACTTTATTGTAAGGCTTCATTAATAGAATCTTGCAATACTGTCTCTTTTTACACTGTCTCTTTTTACAGCCTGCTCAATTAGGACAGGTCCTTCCTAACTTCCTTTCTCTGACGTTAAGCAAATGTAGGTTCCTCCATCTATCTGATCAGTATCTCTTCCCCCCCATCTCTCAAGATCACTCCCACATACCATTACATTAAGGTTCTTGTTAAATAATATTGAACTACCTTTCAGTGCTGTTATAAGGATTACAAAAAATACTCTGAAAACTTTGAGTCCATTTGAGTTGGATGGCTAATACATTTAAATAATTATTTTTTTAAAAAAAATATTTTTTTGGAAAATGAAAGCATGCTTACCGGTAAGTTTTCATTACCATTGCAAGAAATAGTCCTTGTATAATAACTGACCACAATTAGGGGGAAACATTTAGAGTAGAAATTCCCGACCTTGGCAACCTTCCCAACCATACTTCTGTTTTCCAAAAATATATGTCCTCCCCGCCCCCCAGGCATATGGATTTTAACTCCCAGAATTCTACAGGTATTACTAAGAATTCTGGGAGTTGAAATCCATTCACCTTCAATTTGCTAAGATAGGGAAACATTGCAGAGTATGGCAATTCCATAAGATACTTGTAAATACTATAACAAGTACTTCAAAGCCACTTTTTGTTTTTCTCAGGATACAGCAGGGCAGGAACGATACCGGACTATCACCACTGCCTATTATCGAGGGGCAATGGGTTTCATTTTGATGTATGACATCACCAATGAAGACTCCTTTAATGCTGTCCAGGATTGGTGAGTCAAAGTTTCTATGACTAGCTTTAATTAATTCTGAAATTTATAATAATTTTAATATTCAGATGTTCTCCAAGGATTATTTTGAACAAAGGCAGCTGGCATTTGAACAACCCATGGATCAAATTGACATCTTCAGTGTGTTTACTTATCACTTTCTATCCAACCTTCCCAAAGTTTATTTTTATTCGTTTTATTTGTATGCCACTGTTATTATTTTTACAAAATAACTCAAGGCAGTGAACATGTCCAACACACTTTCCTTCTCCTATTTTCCCCACAACTCCTCTGTGAAGTGTGTTGAGCTGAGAGAGAGGGACTGGCCCAGAGTCACCCAGCCGGCTTTCATGGCTAAAGCAGAACTAGAAGTCACGATCTCCTGTTATCAAACCTGGTGCCTTAACCACTAGACTAAACTGGTTCTCTTTCTGAGTTACTTATATCTTTCTAACAACACCTTGTGGTTACTTTTGCTCTCTAGTCTTATTTAATTTAGGTAGGACAGAATAGAAAAGTATAAAATGCCTTAAATGCTAATTAGGTAATCTTTGTTTAGCAACTGCAATTGGGGCCAGCAATTCAGTCATTAAGGGAAGCGGTTGCTAAGTGAAAAACCATGTGAACTGCAACAGTTCAAGTTTACTTAAGCTTTTTTTTTTGCTTTTATAGTGTCAAAAGGCTATGACCCCAAACAGCCAGGTGAGCCCAAATAGTAGGGAAGGTTTCTGAAACTCAATTTGCAAGGAAGAGACTGGACATCTATTTATCTGAAATAGTATAGGGCAGTGATGGCAAACCTTTTAGAGACCGAGTGCACAAACCGCAACCCAAAACCCACTTATTTATTGCAAAGTGCCAGGGGCGCATCAGCATTATGGTGCCCTTGGGGGGTGGGGCAGGGAGGCGCCTCTGGCACGGAAAAACCAGGGGTGCAAAAATGGGCCACCGTGTTGCAAGGCGCTGATAAAAGGCGCTGCACCACGCAAGAAGAGGGCAGGGCTAGTGAGTATCACGCAGGCACTAGCCCCACCCCATTTGCAGCGCATGCAAGCTCGCGGCCCCATGTGCACACGCACACATGTAAAATGCTTCTTCCTCCCTTTTCTTCCAGTCCGCCAATCGACAATGGTTGGTGACCTCTGCTCTACCATCTCTACTCGAGCTTGCTAATTGGCCGCTTCGCCTCCTTTGTGCTGGGCGGGGCTCCTGCTCTGGGCGGCGGTGGCAACCTGATGGACCTGCTGCTGGTGGCAGCGGCGCACGTGCCAACAGAGAGGGCTCAGAGTGCCGCCTCTGGCACGCGTGCCATAGGTTTGCCACCACTGGTATAGGGGCTCCTGCTTGAGTAGAGGGTTGGCGTAGAAGACTTCCAAGGTCCCTTCCAACTCTTGATGATGAAGAAGCCAGCCAAAAGGATAAATCTTATAGCCCTTTTCCCCCACTTCTCTGCTCTTTGGAATGCTTTCCCCATTGCTGGGATAATTAGCAAGCAGGTTAATATTTGTATTTACATTTATTGGAGAGGAAGGGGTTACAAGAAAATAAGCAGGCACACACAATGAAAAGAATGTGCTAGCACTGGCTGTTTGCCTAGTGCGCTGGGTCTCTATGCAGCCAAATGCTTAAGAGGCAAAATACGAATCTTCGGCGTGAAATTGATTAGGGCCTTGTCAGTTAGAGGCAGCACTTGGGAGGCAGTCCAGAGTTCTAATCAATTAATTAAGGTCAGAGAGAGCTGAGCTTGTTAACTTGGGGTGAGTATTTTCTAGGGAAATAATGTGCTGCTGAAAAAAGCAGCACCGGGAGAGATATCTTTTTGACGCAATCTCTCCTCTCTGTGAGGGGGATTACAAAAAACAGGCACAAGAGACAATGCCTATTAACTAACTGTAATGGTGAACAGGTGACTGAGAGATGCTCAAAGGTTATACATATGGGCATTGGTTGCAAAGTTACTTTTTCTTCATTGTCGTGCCTGCAAATTGAGCCGTGGTGACGCGGGGGTTAGAATGTACTATTGCAGGCAAGCTCTGCCCACAGCCAGGAGTTCAATCCTGATGGGGCTCAAGGTCGATTCAGCCTTCCATCCTTCCAAGGTTGGTAAAATGAGGACCCAGATTGTTGGGGAAAATAAGCTGACATTTGTAAACCACTCAGAGAGTGCTGTAAAGCACTGCGAACTGGTATATAAGTCTAAGTGCGGTTGCCATTGCTATTGCAAATGACTGCTCTTTGAGGCAGCTGCTAAACAAGGACTACCAGTATTTTATTGCATTCCTGTTGATTTGAGCAAGAATTTGAGTAGTGTATCTTCATGATGAATCCCTAGGTAGATGATGCCTGTATTAGGTCCAACCAAATGACATACATGTAGCTTAGTTTTTAGACTTTCCTTGCTTCTTTTGTATCTTATTTTTTGAATAATTGTGCTTGAAGGCTTCTCCAGAATTCAAAAACTTGCACATCCTTTTGTGACATTTTGTTGGATCCCAATAAAAATCTTGCCTGCCTATGGACATTTTCCCCCTGGAACAAACATGCTTCTGATTACTTTTATGAGTATAGCTGAAATATGCTCTTGTTTTTCCCTCCCATTCCTACACTAAGAAGTACTGACTGAATATAACTGAGTTTGTCACTCCAACTTCAGGTCAACTCAAATCAAAACCTACTCGTGGGATAATGCCCAGGTGCTGTTGGTGGGTAACAAGTGTGACATGGAAGATGAGAGGGTTGTGTCATCAGAACGAGGACGTCAGCTTGCTGAGCACTTGGGTAAGTGAACAACAATTGGAATGATGTATATTTGAGCTATAAAGATGAGTTTGATAAATAATATAGAAGTGGAATTTCAAGTCTTCAGGGTTCAAGGAAAAAATTGCCACCAGGAAAACAGAGGCTTTATATGGCTAGTGTGGATTAAATAAATTGTGCAAAACAGATTTATATAAGAGATACATTTGCATAATATATGCACAGTGTATAGAAAAAAATGTAGGTAGCTAATCTTTTTGGAACCATAGATAGGAAGCTGTTATTAAATGAATTAGACGTAGGTTCAAGTTAAAAAAATAAGACATTTGTTACAACATCTATCAGTAGTTTCTAAGATTGGTTGCTGAGATGTCTTTAAAATGAGATTAGATAATTTAACAGAGGAAGTACAGGGAATAAATGGGATATCACCTAAAAGAGATCTTGAAACTTTAGAAATTCTGTTTTAATTATTAGCTGATACTGTTGCTTCAAGACCTGTTTATGGCTGGATCCTTATTAGATACAAAATGCTGAACTTTATTAACTCATCTTGATGTTCTGGATTTCATAAAATATTTATAACAGAAGGGAGATATCTTTTCAGGTACTTAAAGAAGGCCATTACACCTGTCCATTCTCAAGGATAAACGGTTCGTGGTCCTTCAGTTACTCTTCACAGGACTTAATTTCTAGTCTTCTGATGTTCATTCTTTTCCCTCAACCTCTTGCAATTTCTCTGAATCCTTTTTAAAAATGGTGCCCATATTTTAACAGTACTTAAGGTGAGGGAACACTAACAGTTCATGATTGAACATCTACACCAGGGGTAGGCAACCTCGGCTCTTTTATGACTCATGGACTTCAACTCCCAGAATTCCTGAGTCAGCTATGCTGACTCAGGAATTTTGGGAGTTGAAGTCCATGAGTCATAAAAGAGCCGAGGTTGCCTACCCCTGATCTACACTATTTGCACTTACAGTTTTGGCAGCTAAATTACAATGCTTGTTCCTATTCCGTTTGCAAGCAACTTCTATTCCAAGGTTTTTTTCATAGGTACAACTGCCAAGCCAGCTTTATCTCTCTATTTCATTTTTATTTTCCAGGTGAATAACTTTGCATTAATTTTAATTCTTTCCTTTTCTACCCATGATGCTAACATATCAAATTATTTTATTTCAGTCTTCTCTTCATTCTGTCCTTTATTTATTAAATTTATATGCCACCCATCTCACTATACTGCTACTTAATTTTCCCACTCATTTGTGTCATCGGCAAATTAGATTAACTATTTTTTATGCCCCTTCATGCTAATCATGAATTAAAGATGATGAGTACAAAGCTTAGGATTGAAGCTTGGTTGTCTTATTAGACAGATCTCTCTGGTTCAATAAATTTATAATATCTCTCCGATGTGATTTTGAGTCATCGACGTATTCAGCTTGCTCTTAACAAGCTTGCTAATGAGAACGTTACAAGGTATTTTCTCAATGCTTTGCTGAAATCGAGATATATTATGTCTATGTCATTCACACAGTCTACCAAGAAAGTTACTAAGTTTATAAAAAGGGTAAGGCTCGTTAGGCAAAACCTGTTCTTAACAAAATACACACTGACCTCTGGTAAATCACTTCACTGTTTGCAAGAGGCTGATGGAATTCTTTTTTTACCCACCCACCACCACCTCGGAAATAAGTTGGTCCTTAATTTTCCTCAAGGCCTTCTGACTGTCCCGTGTTCCTCCTTCCTGTTCTTGTACATGCATTTTTGTATTTTGTCTTTTCCCTTCCTCCAGGATTTGAGTTCTTTGAGGCCAGCGCGAAGGACAACATTAACGTGAAGCAAACCTTTGAACGTTTGGTCGATATCATTTGCGAAAAGATGTCTGAGTCACTGGATGCAGCTGATCCAGCTGTGACCGGTGCCAAGCAGGGCCCACAACTGACCGATCAACAGGCTCCCCCGCACCAGGATTGTGCCTGTTAAGAGACTTTGGTGTGGATGCCCTGACTTTTCCTGTCCCACCCACCTTGCCTGCCTCATGTCTTGCAGTAATCAGAGCCCCTAGATTCTTGACAGTTTGTGCTCTCTGTCTGCCCTACCGCCGCCGCCACCACCACACACCATTTAGCTGTCCCATTGCTTATCCTTTTGGGGTAGGTGGTCGAGACTCAAACCCAGAGCTTCTCCACCTCTCTGTGGGCCTTTGAATGCTTCAAAAGTTTCTCCCTTTAATCTTTGGGTGGATAGCAGCTCTATCTTCCTGTATTCCCCCTTCCCCGGGATCAGAACTGATCAGCGTGAAAAAGGGGGTGGGGGCAGCGCTAGAACTTTTAACTGTTCTTAGTGGGTTTTATTTATTTATATATTTATAATGTTCCCATTTACACATTTGAACATCCTTTCCCTCTTCCTGCTTCATTTTCCTGCATTTTCCTGCACTCAGTATGGACAAAAATAGGCTGAAGCTGATGTCCCAAGATTCAAGGAGATCTGGCTGTGTCTTTATAGGAAGTAAAATATACCTGTCGGAAGCATCTCTTTCTTTCTTCCTGACCAGTGATCATGGGCTATAGAGAAAAAAATAAAATTGTTCAGGCAAACTGAGTTATCTGGAAACTATCCCATTGCCAGCTCTGAATTGGGCTAGATTTTGTAATGCTGTGAAGTGAGATTAACCTCAATGCTCCCTCTGGCTTAGCTCCAGGTCATGCCTGCTTCTTGCATGCTGTTTCCTCTACCGTGAATGAAAATAATAGGTTTTAAGGTGAAAGCCTTTCTTCACAGAACGGCAAGAATTTCCAGCTTAAAACTGTACTTCTGCTCACGTTGGATTCTAAGGCATTACGATCACTCTAGGTCTAGTTGAACCTGGTCACTTAGCAAGAAGAGGCTTGCACGGGTAGATCCTTTCCCATTCAGATAGAAGAGGAGGAAGGCCTTCCTGTATTTAGAAGGGGACCATATTTGGAGAAAGGACAGAGTAGACCCTTTTGCTCAACCAGCAAGGAATTTGTAACGGTGGGATTGCTCTCCTACTTGCACTCTGCTATGGCCTAGTCTACACCCAGATTTTTCCAGCTTCTCTCCTTGAGAAAGACAGGGCTAAATTGGAACCAAGGTTCATTGGCTGGCTGGTTATAGGAAAGAGGTTGGGCTATGTGTAGCAAAGCTCCTCACCTGCCCAGCAACACTGAAGGTGAAAGTAGATTGGAGAAGTTCTGCTGCCATTCAGTTGCCCAGCAGACGTTGGTTCTCCCACTTTCAACTTGCCGAGTGTATATACACCTGCTTGCTCCTCTTCCCGTCTTCCTCAGTGTACAGAAAATGAAAACGGAAAAAAAAGCAATCTCTCCGGTTACATGTAAATAGAAGTAGCTGGTGATGTTATGTGTGTATGGACCTTTCATTGCTGTGTTGTGATTTGTGTTGGTGTTTTTAGTTTGTTATTTTTAAAATAAGTCACCCTACCTGGTGGGTTTTCACAGAACTATGTATTTATTTAAGAGGAGAAAGGCGGAGAGGCAGCTGGAAAACCCATCTTGTCTGATCTAAAAGCCACATGAGAAA
Organism: Vipera berus; assembly: GCF_964194415.1. NCBI lineage: Eukaryota > Metazoa > Chordata > Lepidosauria > Squamata > Viperidae > Vipera > Vipera berus. The sequence continues at coordinate 16,966,265 of NC_138202.1, forward strand.
GTCAAAGAGTTCTTTGTCATTTTGGAATGGTTTCTCCACTGCCTGCCTTTCCTAAACAGACTTGAGTTTGCAGGAGTTAAGTTGAACCTGATGTTACATTCCCCTCAGTCCAGCATCCTCTTTCCCTAGCATGGACTGGGGCAGGTTGTGGTTGAATTCTATCAACAGCCACTGTTACCTTACTCCTACCCATACTCCTATTCCCCCTTCCCCATTGCTATCCTTAATTTATTTTTCATGGAAGCTCTGTAAGTTTGTTTTACAAATTCTTGGACACCATCTGCGCTCTCTCGCTCTCTCTCTCTCTCTCTCTCCCTCCCTCTCTCTCTCTCTCTCTCTCTTTGAAGTTTACTTTTATGGAAAAATATGCTGTACTGTATTTAACAAAACAAAACCTGTCAGAAGTGTCAAATAAATTCAGTTTCCTAAAATGAGCAAACAAAAATCACTGTACTAAGGAGATATTGTGAAGAAATAAAATGGCTAATCACAAAAGTTTGATGTCAGAGTTACTGTGAAGGAAATACAGTATAATTTTGCCAGAAACCGTGGTAGTTAGGGTTCAGTTAAAACTATCAGGGATGCAGATAAAAAAATACTTTCCCAGTCTAGATCATTCAAAGAGGTACTTACAGTACAGTATACATATTCAGATCCACCAGATTCATCGATAAGGAAATATAATCTTGTGTGGGAGAATAACTGCACAGTTAGCTGGCTTTATCTTCTTGTAGATAGAAAGACTTGGTGGTTACAATTTATTATTGCATTTTGCAGAGGTGCAGAATTGACCTTTTCTGAAGAATCAATGTTCAGGAACCTCTGGAATAATTTCCATTTATCTTGTGTACCATGTCAGTCTGCCCACCATAGCTGTGGTCCAGCAGATTTCCTAAAACGGGTGGGGAACCTTGGCTCTTTTATAACTTGTGGACTTCAACTCCCAGAATTCCTGAGCCAGTGCTGGCTCAAGAATTCTGAGAGTTGAAGTCCACAAGTCATAAAATAGCCAAGGTTCCCTACCCCTGTCCTAGAAGTTAGCTTTAATCAGAATGATAAGCTTTGCCTGGATCAACACTGCAGTTACAGGTGGTCCTCCACTTATGACCACAATTGAGCCCAAAAAATATTTTGTTAAGTGAGACATTTGTTAAATGAGTTTTGCCCCATTTTAGACATTTCTTGCCATAGTTGTTAAATGAATCACTGCAGTTAAGTTAGTAACCAGGTTGTTAAGTGGTAAGAAAGTCATAAAAAGTGACCCTGGGACACAGCAGCCATCATAAATATGAACCAGTTGCCAAGTGTCTGAATTTTGGTCACATGACCATGGGATGTTACAGTGGTTGTAACTGAAAAATGGTCATAAATCAGTGCTGTTGTAACTTTGAACGGTCATTAAATGAACTGTTGTAAGTCAAGAACTACCTGTATCTCCTATCATTTTTCTCAGGCAAGACAATTCTCCCAGCTTATTTTCAACAATACTGTAGATATGTTGGGTTGAGGGTGGAGCTCAAGACCATCTGCTGAGCACTGTGGCTAAGTGAGAATTTAAGCCTAAGTCTCCTCTGTATTTAGTATTTTAATCACTGAAAATAATAATAATAATAATAATAATAATAATAATAATGATGATGATGATAATAATAATAATAATAATAATAATAATAATAATAATAATAATAAGAGTTGGATGGGACCTTGGAGGTCTTCTAGTCTAACCCCCTGCTCAGGCAGGCAACCCTGAGTCCAACCCCAATTTCATTCAAATGGTTGTCCAATCTCTTCTTTAAAAACTCCAGTGTTGGAGCACCCACAACTTCTGGAGACAAGTCACTCCATTGGTTTATTGTTCTCACTGTCACGAAATTTCTCCTTAGTTCTAGGTTGCTTCTCTCTTAATCAGTTTCCATCCATTGCTTCTTGTCCTGCCCTCAGGTGCTTTGGAGAATAGCTTGACTCCCTCTTCTATGTGGCAGCCCCTGAGATATTGGAACACTGCTATCATGTCACCCCTTCTCATTAAACTAAAAAAGGTAAAGGTTCCCCCGCACATGCGTGCTAGTCATTTCCGACTCTAGGGGCCGGTGCTCATCTCCGTTTCAAAGCCAAAGAGCCAGCGCTTGTCCGAGGACATCTCCGTGGTCATGTGGCTGGCATGACTAGACACCAAAGGCGCACGGAACGCTGTTACCTTCCCACCGTAGTGGTCCCTATTTTTCTACTTGCATTTTTACATGCTTTCGAACTGCTAGGTTGGCAGAATCTCATTAAACTAGACATACCCAATTCCAGCAGCCGTTCTTTATGTTTTAGCCTCCAATCCCCTAATCATCTTTGTTGCTCTTCTCTGTATTCTTTCTAGAGTCTCAACGACTTTTTTTACATCGTGGCGACCAATGCTAGATGCAGTATTCCAAGTGTGGCCTTACCAAGGCATTGTAAAGTGGTATTAACACTTCACATGATCTTGATTCTATCCCTCTGTTAATCAGCCTAGCACTGTGTTGGCTTTTTTGGCAGTTGGGTACACTGCTGGCTCATATTTAAGTGATTGTCCACTAGGACTTCAAGATCCCTCTCACAGTTACTACTATTGAGCAAGGTACCACCTATACTGTACCTATGCATTTGATTTTTCTTGCCTAAATGTAGAACCTTATTTTTTTCACCATTGAATTTCATTTTGTTAGTTAGTGGCCATTGTTCAAGTCTGTCAAGATCCTTCTGTATCTTCCTAATTTCTTAAAAGGGACACAAAAGGGACTTCTAAAGTTAGGAATAGTATGAATAGTATAGTTTGGTGTAATGGTTAAAGGCATCAGCTAGACCAGGGTTCTGCAACCTTGACAACTTGAAGACTTGTGGACTTCAGCTCCCAGAATTCGTCAGCCAGCTATTCCTCAGCCAGCTTCTGGGAGCTGAAGTCCACAAGTCTTAAAGTTGCCAAGGTTGCAGACCCCTGAGCTAGACACTGGGAGACTGTGACTTCTAGTCCCACCTTAGGCACCAAGCCATTGGATGATTTTGGGCCAGTCACTCTCTCTCAGCCCTACCAAGAAAACTGCAGAGACTAGTCCAGGCAGTCACCAGGAGTCAACAATGACTTGGCACAAAATAAAATAATGAAGAAGTTGCCCAGTGGAAAGTCATTAGTCCTTTATACAATGTATAGTTTATGGAACTCTCATTTGCAAGCTGACGCAACCATATTTTCAATCACTTCACAGTCTGGATTGTCTAACAGTGATTGTGTAAACTAATTTTGGTCAGAGGTAGCTGACAGAGGGACCAACACCAGCTTCCTAGAGGCATCTGTTAATAATTAGCTGAATAGACCCTTGATACAACCATGTTCTTACAAACTCAGAACTGCCTTTCAAAAGTGTCAGGGAGAAAGTCTCAACTTTTCAAGGTATATCCTGTTGTTCTGATCTGACAAGTGAAACTTGCATAGAACATTTTTCCCTAGGCGGATCTCCTTTACTGTATCAGCACAAGGGGTTGTGATCAACTGAGAAATTATTTTCCAGACCCATTCATTCAATTTATTTTATTTATTTTAATTCCATTTATATCCCGCCCTTCTCCGAAGACTCAGGGCGGCTTACAAGCTTAGCAGTAGCCTTCATCCTATGTATATGCCTGCTTATTAGGGTTTTCACACACACACCCCAAGCGGCATTATTACAAAGTCAGCTTATTGACCCACAATCTGGGTCCTCATTTTACCTACCTCGGAAGGATGGAAGGCTGAGTCAATTGGTTACATCAGCCAAGAATGATTTTGTAAGTTATTGTAGAATTGAAAGACTCAAGTTGTAAAGCCAAATCCACGGCTGCGGGACTTGGGTTTGGCTAGTCTTAAAGAAAAGAAGAAATAGGAGACAGGATAGCAGTATTCCAGTATTTGAGGGGCTGCCACCAAGAAGAGGGGGCCAGGTTGTTCACCAAAGCACCAGAGGGAAGGATGAGAAACAATGGTTGGAAACTGACCAAAGAGAGAAGCAAACTGAAATTAAGGAGAAACTTCCTGACAGTGAGGACTATTAACCAGTGGAACAGCTTGCCTCCAGAAATCATGGCTGCTCCATAACTGGAGATTTTTAAGAGGCTAGACAGTCACTTGTCTGAAATGGTATACATTCTCCTGCTTGAGCAGGGGGCTGGACTAGAAGACCTCCAAGGTCCCTTCCGGCTCTATTCTATTCTAAAATATTTGGGAAGAGCACAGAAGGCAAATAAAATTATTACTGGTGCTTATACCACTGAATATTCAAGTGCTGCTATAATGATGTCCCTCAAGAGCCAGAAATGACTGATTGATGGAACAAAATTATGGATAAGTTGAAAGTACTGATTGATTTATGATCTGTGCATGTATCTCCTACAGTTTTGGCTGGTTGTCAAAGCAAATTGCAGGTTTGTTTCAAACCACTTTGGAGGAATTGGAGAGTGAAAATAGTGAGAGCTTGAAATTCCCCTGGGTCAAGTTCTTCGACAGTTGCCTCAACCAAAAATAATTATTGCAGGTAAGATTGTGACAGGTTTTAGTAAGATTTAATGAAAGGAAAGAGACAGGTACAATAATATCAGCAACTGAACAATTTCCAATTTAGAATACATTTATCCCCAAATACATTAGTGTAGATTTTTTTCTGTTCACTGATAGCACAGGACCTTGCAGGTGGCTATTTACAAAATCATTTTTAAAATCTAATGAACTTTTTCAGGTGACCTCTAAATAGAGACAGTCCTCGACTTACAACCACAATGGAGACCAAAGGTTCCACTGCTAAGTGAGAGAGTTAAGTGAATTTTGACCCATTTTCTGACTTTTATTGCCACAGTTGTTAAGTGAATCGCTGCAGTTGTTAAATTAGCAACACGGTTGTTAAGTGAATCTGGCTTCTCCCATTGACTTTGCTTGTCAGGTCACAAAAGGGGATAATATGACCCCCAGGGCACTGCAAATCTCAAAAATACAAGTCAGTTGCCAAGTTGTTTTGCGTTTTGATCACATGACACAGAGATGCTGCAGTGGTCATAAATGTGAAAAACATCCGAAGTCACTTTTTTCAATGCTGTTGTAACTTCGAACAGTCACTAAATGAACAGATGTAAGTTGAGGACTACCTGTATAGCAGATGAGATAAAACAAAACTGCAGATAACTATCGCCAAATCCAGCTGGCCAACAAGCAATTGCAACTGATACGTTTAGCATGATTGTGGGAATGCGCCTTTTACCACTGATTTCTCTGGACAGTCTCCTGGGGATCACACATAACCTGTGGACCTGCTGTTTTAGGAAGGAATGCAGAACCATCCAGCCCAGTCTAAATCACAATACTGTATCAGTATTTCTTATCGACCCATAGCACAACAATCTCTTCTGTATTCAGTTTATTCTCTCATCCAGTCCACTACTGACTAGGGCTGGCAATCTTCAAATGTACCAATAGAAGAGAATATTTGTAGTTCAGGGTTGAACTGCAGAGCCCTTGCTGCTCTTTGAGCTTGGTTTTCTTGCAGACATTTCATTACCAAACTAGATAACATCATCAGTGCACTGATGAAAGCCACCAAGCTCAGAGAGCACCAAGGACCCTGCAGTCTTCAAGGGTCCGTGCTGTTTCTCTGAGGTTGAGTGGCAAGATACAGAAAACTAGGTACCATCAGCATATTTATCCCAAAGGTGCTTTTTCCAAAAGGCAACTGGACTTTCTTGTTTGAAAACATTTCGCTTCTCATCCAAGCCACTTCAGTTCTTGGATGAGAAACAAAACATTTCAAAGAAAAAAAAACCCAAGAAAGTTCAGTTGCCTTTTGGAAAATGCACTTTTGGGATGACCATGGCCTGGATGATTGAGAATCTCCATAGACATCATATTTACTGCAACTCTCAAGTTCCACATACAGTAATCACTCCTGGTAGCTTGATCTACCTATGCAGCAAATATGGTACATAAGGTGAAGAATAACTTCAATAAAAGGCTGGATGTCTTGTAAGCAAACATTTCCCTGTCGTACTCCTCTAATCCACCGAAGGAAAAAATAGGGAATTGAAAAACTCCCCTGCTTTAGAGTCATTAGGTCACTCACTCTTGGTTTTAAGCCTTTTTTTATTCTACCTTCTGCAACACTGCTGGTCAGCATAACAATAAGGACATAAGCTAGTTCCCCGTATTTGAACTTTCAACACAATTGTGCGATGAAGTTACTCTGAAGCTTGTTTGTTATTTTTTAGATATATTCATTAAATTTATAGACTGCCCAAATCCATCCCCTCTCACAGCACGTTCTGTAAAGGATGCTCTAGATTTACAGGTACCAAGATGAATTTCCCTTTTTTCCCTATTTTTACGTCTCCCTTTTTTAGCTTGTCCGACTCTCCTGTTAGCTAAATAGTTATTATTTTCAAAACAGACGTATTCATACTCCAAAGAATGAACTGAGTTGCTAATTCAAACCATCCAAAGTCAATCAACAGTTCTCAAGTGTGGCCGCACCTCTATGGCAGTGTTTCTCAACCGTGGCAACTTGAAGATGGGTGGACTTCAGCTCCTAGAATTCCTCAGCCAGCCATGGAATAATACACCTTCCCTGCAAATACACTCAATGTCTTCCTTTTTGGCTTTTAGGAAGCTCTGGAAAACTTTCCTTATTCTTTTCAAGCTTAGTGGAGAAGAAGATGGCCATATTTCCTTTGTCCATAATTATTTTGGTTGACACAACTGATTTTAAGATCCTTGTTGAGATTCTTGCACACTATCCAAAATCGTGAGACTGAGGCGATACAAAGTTAGTCAATAAATAAGGAAAATCCATAATTTGGTACTTTTAAGGGATAGCACTTCTGCTAGATGCTGGTTGCTGCTTCAACTTACACCAGCCCATCAGAGGAAAATGTGCTTTCAGACTTGTTCTTTTTACAGAGTTTTTGGCAAGGAAAATCAGAACTGCTCGCAGAAAGCGGAATCATTCAGGCACCATTTCCTACACAGAAGAATGTAGTGTTTTTCGAAAAAAGATGCCAGATTGCTTCAAGTTTTAAAAAAGTAGTTTGGTTATTCACACCTTTCACCCAGTAGTTTGGATCTCAGAAGTGCAAGGTTTGGAGTCTTCATCCTGGCTGAGTATTGGCTTTTTATTCTAAACAGAAGGAAAAAAAAGTGAGCATACATTTAGCTTTATAAGCATGAAGTTTACCAAAGCTATCTAGTTTTTTTTTCCATTTTTGATTTCTGAAATTCAATCTGTGAACAACTCTTTTATTTATTTATTTTTATTTTATTTTAATTCCATTTATATCCCGCCCTTCTCCGAAGACTCAGGGCGGCTTACAAGCTTAGCAGTAGCCTTCATTCTATGTATATGCCTGCTTGTTAGGACTCTCACACACACCCCAAGCGGCATTATTACAAAGTCAGCTTATTGCCCACAACAATCTGGGTCCTCATTTTGCCCTACCTTGGAAGGATGGAAGGCTGAGTCAACCTTGAGCCTGGTGGGACTCGAACCTGCACTAATTGCAGGCAGCTGGTGTTACTTAAGGAGGCATTAGCCCACTGCTCCACCAAGGCTCCTTTTAAAGAAAACTACTGAATAATGCAGGAATCCTTACCAGGGAACAGGTTCACACAAGCCACTTAGTTACATTTTATTTTGTTGAATAAATAATTACTGGCTAAAAATAGTATCCCCGTGTGCACATGATCAAAATTTGGGCAGATGGCAAATGCTCTTCCCAGCTGGTTTCCAACAAACAAACTCAACAGAGGAAGCCAAATTCTCTTAAGGACTTCATCATTTTACTTAACAATTGCAGGGATTTGCTTAACAACCATGGCAGAAATGGGTGTGACTCACTGAACAACTGCTTTATTTAGCAATGGAAATTCTGGTCCCAACTGTAGTAAGTCAAAGGACTACCTGTATTTGTGCTTACACAACATTCTAAGCGAAACAAAACATGCCACTAAAATGGGGATAGAGATGCTGAGGTACATGTTATGTTTTCAGAGATTATCAGAGGAAGACCAATTGTGCCCAGTTAACAGGTCACCCCAACATAACCAGTGATGCCTATTCCTTTTGAGGATGTTGCTTAATAGTAGAACGGAAGAATTGAACACAAGAGAGGCTCAGATTCACTCGTTAGCAGCTATGATTTTAAAAAAGGCTAGAGAAAAGGGCTTACTCAACATAACTTTACTTTCCAGAATTACAGTCAGTCCTTGACTTATTTATTTTATATATTAATTCGGTTTATATACCGCCCTATTCCCGAAGGACTCAGGGCGGTTTACAGGGCAGAATTTAAAAACAATACAATATAAAATTAAAATAAAATAAAATTAAGTATAGCCCCAAAAAGTCAAAATCACAATTTAAAATCATTAAAACCCCTCAGTCCAGGCCAGATAGCTCAAAGAGCCAGGTTTTTAGGTCCCGGCGAAACGAACAATTGAGCCCAAAATTTCTGTTGCTAAGTGAGACATTTGTTAAGTGACTTTTGCCCCATTTTACAGTCTTTCTTGTCTCAGTTGTTAAGTGAATCACTGCAGTTGATGAGTTAGTAACATGGTTGTTAACAATCTGGATTCCCCCATTGACTTTGCTTGTCACAAGGTCACAAGGTCACAAAATGATCACATAAGCCCAGGATAGTGCAACTGTCATAAATATGAGTCAGTTACTATGTGTCTGAATTTTGATCACATGACCGTGGGGATGCTGCAACAGTCATAAGTCACTTTTTTCAGTGCCACTGTAACTTTGAATGGTCACTAAACAAACTGTTGTAAGTTGAGGATGGCAATTATTTTAGTGAGCCCTACTCACACGAAATTTAAGGTATGATAGGTAAGTGTCCCATCCTAGAGTGATGACATTCATGTAAATCACTCGATACTTAGGTGGCACGAACAGAAAATTGATCAGCTGTGTTGGTGGCCACACACACCAGTCCATCTGCAAATGAAAAAAAACTAAGTTAGTTACTCCATCCACAAACTCTGGGTCAGAAAGTAGGGAACAAAAATTAAGTTTACCTTGTAGAATTCCCAAAAGTTCTCCTCCAGTTCATGCCAGCTTTGCTCCAGAGCCTGTCCTTCCAAAGATCCAATCCCTGCAGATAATAACAAGGCAGATGGAAGTATGAGGGATGTTCTTTGGCAACGGGGAATTAAAGGAACTGTATGTTATTCAGAGGAAGCCAAGCACAGAAGGGACAGCAGAAATGCCACACCCCTCTACTTCTGCTACCCCCACACAAGATCTGTAGCAAAAGCCCATATATTTTCCCATCTATGATCCATTCATTTTTGCCCTCAATAGAATAAACTGTCCTGCAGCTTAATGAATTTAGTCTTACCTATGAAATACCAAACTCCAAAGACTGGAGAGGCAACAATCTGATCAATGAGAACTTTTTTCAGGACGGTCCTGATGCCACTGAAGCCAGCCGCAGGGAAGGCCCTGTCTAGCCACAGGTACCAGTAGTGCAACATTGGGCCCATAGTGCAGCCGATGGTGAACATTCGTGCTGAAGGAGGAAATTTGCTCCATTAGCAAAACACCAAAGAACCATCTTCAAATAACTAAATAACAAAAATCCATGATGCATAAATAAGAGAAAATACAAAAAAAAAATCTATTACAAAATATAGGTAATCCTTGACTTACAATCATTCATTTAGTGATCATTCAAAGTTACAACGGCACTGAAAAAAGTGACATATACCGGTTTTCACACTTATCACCATTGCAGTATCCCCATGGTCAAGATCAAAATTTGGGTGCTTGGCAACTAATATATATTTATGACATTCGCACTGTCCCAGGGTTATGTGGTCACCATTTATGACCTTCTCAGCCAGTTTCTGACAAGCAAACACATTGCAGGAAGCCAGCCACATGATTCACTTAAGAACTGCTATGATTCTCTTCACAATGATAGCAAAAAAGGTTGTAAAGTGGGATGCAACTTACTTAACAACGGTCTTGCTTAGCAATGGAAATGTTGGGCTTAATTGTGGTCGCAAGCCGAGGACTACCATCAGAGACACAAATTTACAAATTTACCATATATTTAACATATTGCCATGTTATAGTCTACAGCAATTTACTATAAAACCTTTAAAGCTATTTACTATAAAACTATATAAATTTTAAACCATCTAAATTTGAATTGTGAATCCTGGCTCTGATGTTTAATTATTTTAACTCTGCGATTTTTCCCCTCAATGTAGCTAACTGAAGAGGCCTTATTAATCCAAACTCATTTATTAAGTTATCTATTGGGCGATTATAATTTTAGCAGCTAAAATTAAGTAAATAATAAGTTTGTTACTGGACTGCTTGAGATTCAGTCCTGTAAATAAATGAAAACAGCCTAATTTCAAAAAAATGAATTCTTTATTTAGTAATGGTACTTAAATTTTACACCAAAAGAATATAGCTTTATCTCATGCCCATCCCAAATGGAAGATCAGCCAATTACAGTTTCAACAATAAAACATCCACGCTACAAATAATTTTACATCACAGTAATTGCTGTATGGATAAAATAATAAAACAACCAAAGAGCCTTGGTGGAGCAGTGGGCTAATGCCTCCTTAAGTAACACCAGCTGCCTGCAATTAGTGCAGGTTCGAGTCCCACCAGGCTCAAGGTTGACTCAGCCTTCCATCGTTCAGAGGTAGGTAAAATGAGGACCCAGATTGTTGGGGGCAATAAGCTGACTTTGTAATAATGCCGCTGGGGGGGGGAAGCCCTAATAAGCAGGCATATACATAGAATGAAGGCTATTGCTAAGCACATTGATTTGTGCTTTAATTGTAAGCCACCCTGAGTCTTCGGAGAAGGGCGGGATATAAATGGGATTTAAAAAAAAGTGATAAAAACAGAAGACTGCATCTAAAAGGCCATCTTAAACAAATTCTCCCCACTTGCATCTGCCCATCCCATCTGATTCAGCAGAAGATATATATTATAGGTCCTATATATTAATTAAGGAGAGCCTGTTCTGCCAGCATCATCCCCACCATCCCTATGGAGGCTAGACTGGCTCCAGTCCAACTTGCCTTTTGGAGGGCTCTAAAGACATGGTTTTGTGCTTGGGGAGCCAATTGTGGGGTGAAGCCTGCTAGATGGTTGCTTTGACTGACAACTGACTTGTACTTTCCCGCTATTTATGGGGTTTTTTATTCTTTTTTTACTTTCTTCTCATTTGTATTCTTTTTATTGTTTGCGGCGGTTGCTTTTAATTATGTGAGCCACCCGGACTCATAAATGTACGACAAGTGGCAACACAAATGGAATAAAAACTCCCTTTTTACAACCCTGTAATCCCTTAACTGAACGAATGAATAAAAATGTCCTGAAACCCAGCAAAGTAGGCATTCAGCAGAATTCAGAGGGCAGGATGTTCCATATCAGTCCTGCTACTACAGAAAAACATTTGAGGCCTTCAGTCTCCTAATTTCCTGGAAATGGGGACTAGTAATAGATTTTTCTGGAGAGCTCTTCATCCAAGCAGATTGAGTGGAGATTTCCTAGAGATATCTCAAGGTCAAGCCATGAAACATTTTAAAGGTTAAAACCAGCAGTTAACATGACATAAACTGACCTGTCCGTGCATGATCCCATTTTTGTTTAGAGTCCTTCTTTATCTCCCAGGATTGGCGAAATGCGTCTCCTGTTGCTAGAAGCCCTCCACAGCTGACTGTATTGGTTACCAGCAGGAGGCGGCCTGTGAAGAGAGGCTTCCAGTAGACAGAAAGTCCAGAGAAAATTTGTCTGCCACGAGCAAGCATGGCTGCTCTCCAAGAACGAGGTGAAAGGGAACTGTAGAAGGAAAACAGAATGAAAAGCATGCTTCTGAGAGCCAAGCACATTTGTGTCTGTTACCCATTCACTCCACACTTTAAGTATTTCTGTGCATTTTCCCTGAATTAAATCCCCCAAAGGATTTGTTTTTGAATAAAATGATTAAGAGTAGGGCTCCCTGAAGACTGATTTCCTTCTAGTGCCAAAGGCAATAAGTAGTCCTCATTGAGCGACTGTTCAGTTACAGCAGTGAAAAAAAAGTAACTTGGTAACCAGTCTTCACATTTACGACCCTGACAGGTTTGTAAAGCAAAGGAAAGTTTAAGTACGAACATACACACAGTTGCGATTTGACTCGGTGATTGAGTTGTCAGTCCCAATTGTGGTTGCTAAGCAAGGACTACCTGTATGCCGTTGACACCTGTAGACAATTTAGGTAAAACCAATACATAGATTTTTCCCTCTGGGGAGTGCTAGGAGGAGCAACATCTCCAGAGCACCCACTTGCTGTACAGCAAAGAAAGGATACATCCCATGCTTTCCAATCTCCAATCATACTTTTCAAATTTAGCTATGCTGTTGCAATTTAATCTTGTTATAATGTATAGACCTTCCTGGACACTGTTTCAGATTTTGGAGCACTTGTTAAATCATCACAGGAGATTATAAATTCCAATAGACCAAAATTTCTTAAGGTGTAGGCCTAGGACCCCCTGAGGATCCCCAAGGTCCTCTCAGGGTCCTTAAAATCAAAATTATTTGCCAACTACGTTGAAAAATTACATTATTAAAATCCCATCAAAGAATAGAGAAGCAGTCAGGACAGCCAATGCATCAATTTAAAAAAAATTGTAATATATTTTATTATTTGTTTGCTGCCCATCTCTCCCCGATATGACAACTATCAATAAATAGAAACAAAAGCTCTTTGGGGATCCTCTGTAATTTTTAAAAGAGGAAAGGGCCCCCGGGAGAAATAAGTTTAAAAAACACTTGCAGTAGACAATATCGGGTAAGGTACCCCGGTTTTGCGAACACCCGGGTGCACTCTGCTCATGCCCAAAGGAACAACTTTTTCCACTGAGCGAGAGGAAACATGGACCTACGAAGAAGAACGTGCCGGTGGCCAGCCGCAACCCCTCTCCACCTTTCTGGAACTAATTCGGACTTTGCCCAAACGTCCCGAGACTGAGCCCGGGCACCATGCGGCTCCTCACCAAAGGGAGAGAAGAGTAAGGAGATCTTGATTCAACCCTTGTCCCAATAGGTTAGGCTTTGTCGGGGCTGCTCACCAATCTCAGTCGAGGGTTGCGCTTTTTTGCAACAGCGGAAGGGCCAAGAGCGCAGGAAAGCGGAGGACGAAACCGGCCGGCATGAAGCAAGAGCGAGTCACATGTACGAGCTTGCCAGTCTATTACAGCTACGAGAGCGGAAGTAGGTTCGATCCCCACTGGTGGGGGCTACAGGCACTCACAGAATGGGTTTAATAATTAAAACGGCTAAGCCAGTCCCGCTATTTGCCTTGGAAAAATAAATGGAAAAGTTAATTTAAAAAGAGCAGTGCTCTGCGCATGCGTCAAGCCTGGCCGCCGACCGAAAACCTGAGTGAGCCGGAAGTGAGACTTTTCCGCTTCGAAATGAAGTGCTAAGAGAAGTGAATGAACCGAGACACGCCCTGAAAGTGGGACGCTCTAGTTTCCGTGCTTCCGCCTTTCGGGTGGCTCGGGCGGTCCCTTCCAACTGGGCTCCAGGGCGCGTGCGCTGAGGCTTATTTGTTTGATGGGTGGGAAAGTCGTGAGTTCGTTCGACGGAAATGGCGGGAAAGGCGCCGCTCGGCGGGTAAGAGTGGAGAGAAGGATGGGTAGTTTGGGTTTTGATTTTACCTTTCACCCAAGTTAATTTATCTTTCTAGGGAGCCTGGAACGACTGAGATGCAAATGGGTGCCCGACCGAAACAGAGAGGTGAGTAATGGCATTGGAGAGTAGATTTCATGGTCCAAAACCAGCAGCTGATCCACTGCACAAGCTGTCGGAGCTTAATATCATACCTTTGCACAGGAGTCTTTCTATGGAGTCGAGTGCTTGGTCTCAGCATTGTTCCCTAAAGAGTCCGGGAGTCTCTGGGAAAGCTGCTTGTCTCGTGGTTCATAACGGTACGAATGTAAATTTACTCTCCTTGGTTCTCTTTCAATTTTTCCTCTGTCAGGGGGAAGAATTGTGCCATCTCGTTACCTGCAGTATGACAAAAAAACAAGCGGAAAGGTGAGTCTAAACTTAGAAACACATTGCTCTACAGCAGTGTTTTTCTAAAACTTGGCAATGTGAGATGGGTGGATTTTCAACATCCCAAATTCTCCAGCTGGCATGAAAAACACTGTTCTATGGCTTTATGGAAAGTTGCTTTGGTTTCTGGCCTGTCTGCTAATTTTTTAAAATAAAAATTTCAAATTGCTGCTTTCTTTGTGTTAAGGGAGCTTTTTTATCTGATTAAAGCTCTGTAGGTTTCAAGGGCTATTTTAAATTTTAGATTTGTTGTTATTATTATTATTAATGTTAATTTAGATTGTTATCTGAGTGAATGTAAAAACTTTATTGTCATTTCTATTAGACTGTGAGCCTGCAGGAACAAGTTTCATGTTTTAATTAGTATACAACAGAAAACATCAGAGAATTCATAAATAATAATAATAATAATATAAAGTTGGAAGGGACCTTGGAGGTCATCTAGTCCAACCCCCTGCTCAGGCAGGAAACCCTATACCATTTCAGGCAAATGGCTGTCCAGTCTCTTCTTAAAAACCTCCAGTGTTGGAGCATTCACCACCTCTGGAGGCAAGTTGTTCCACTGGTTAATTGTTCTGTCAGGAAGTTTCTCCTTAGTTCTAGGTTGCTTCTCTCCTTGACTAGTTTCCATCCTTTGCTTCTTGTCCTGCTTTCAGGTGCTTTGGAGAATAGCTTGACTCCCTCTTCTTTGTGGTAGCCCCTGAGATATTGGAACACTGCTATCATGTCATAATACTGATAGAAAATAAATTGCTATTTCCAGGAGGCAACATTTAAGGAAAACTGTTCAGGAATGCAAAAAAAATTATGAGGGACCTATTTTGTTTGATACATACAAAGAAATAATGTAATTGTATCACATGCTACATTTCTTATAACTAAAAAAGATAAGGAAAGTTAAGCTCGTGAAACTGAAAACTCTCCGAAAAGGACCCTCTATATCAATATATTTTCCCGTTATTTTCTATTATTATTTGTTTTGATAACTAAATGTAAAATGTAAAAACTATTCCCAAACAGTAGCAATCAAATAAGACTGTATTGTTTAGTTTCAACATGAATGTATTTAACTGGCAGGGCACCTCAAATACCAGCTTGTCCCTTGCAAAAGGTCTAGGAAATGTTGGATCTCCAAAGAGACCTGTTCAGCTTCAGAAATTCAAGACTTCAGTAGGTAAGTTTTCACTTTACACAATCCAGAAATGTTCCCTGCATTTTTTTTATCAGATGTCTACAGTTTGCACTTTCTAGAATCCAGGCAGCTGTGGAATATTCAGAGAAACAATCTGAAGAACATTTAGCTACCCTGTGGTCCTCCAGCCATGGATATAGGTTCAGAATTCTATTGCAGAGTTGGCTATATAGGAAAGCTTGTCTGCCGTTATTACTATTGTAACTGAAGAAGTATGGGGAAAGCTCCTGATGGCAATGTTTTGACAAGTAACACCAGCTGCCTGCAATTAGTGCAGGTTCGCATCCCACCAGGCTCAAGGTTGACTCAGCCTTCCATCCTTCCGAGGTAGGTAAAATGAGGACCCAGATTGTTGGGGGCAATTAAGCTGACTTTGTAATAATGCTGCTTGGGGTGTGTGTGAAAGCCCTAACAAGCAGGCATATACATAGAATGAAGGCTACTGCTAAGCTTGTAAGCCGCCCTGAGTCTTCGGAGAAGGGCGGGATATAAATGGAAGAAGAAAAAAAAACAGTACAAGATGAACATAATATTCTACCTAGTAAGGGTTTATATAAAATCCCAAGATTCATTTTTGAACATACTTGAAAATTGTTTATTGGATTCTCTTTAGGCTTCTAGTCTGCCGAGATTCTCTTTTTGTCCTGAATGCATTTAGTAAGGGCCTGTTCAACTTATGAACTGCTCTACATCTTTCCTTGGCCTCCTGGTTGTCTTATCTCTGAGGAAGTATTCACCTTCTAGGATTTAGATCAGTTTTGATTGTGGGCAGTAGGAGCTAATGTAAAACTTCATTGCAACATATGGTAGCTTTTAGAGAGGAATATTGTGAAGACTGTATCTAATTCTGCAATCCTTACTTGAAACATCACCCTTTCTATGTCGTCATTTCAGTGGAACCGCGTCCCTTACCTTCAGCTAATTAAAATAATTGGAATCCCAAAGGAAAAACCTCTTTTTCACTCTTTTTTCTGCAGAAACTACACCTAGTATATTACAGTCAACCTTTCTGGATAGCCATGAGAGTACTCGACCTGAATTGGAGGTTTCAGCTATTAATGGTATGTGCGCTACTTGAATGTAAATTTAATACCAATAAAATAAGTTTGTGATTTTATTCCAAAAATTATACAAAAATCTATTTTTAAATTGAATTACAAACACTCAAGATTACATATTGTAATGTAACATCAAGATTTTTTATATAGAACGAGTCAATCAAATCCAAATGAGCTTTTTGGATCAATTAATATTTGCTTTTGTTACTTAGCCACCCCTATCTAACATGACTTTGCACCCCTGATTTTTGCCTTTAATTACAATTGGCAATATGGAATCCAGTTCATATCCTTTACTTGCATCTCCATCTTCGTGCTTTCAGAGAAAAGATTTGATGGTTCCTATTCCTTTTTAAGAAGACGTGGTGGCTCAGTGGGTTAGGACGCTGAGCTTGTCGATCAGAAGGTCGGCAGTTTGGCGGGTCGAATCCCGAGTGCCGCATAGCAGTTTGAAAGCACGTAAAAATGCAAGTAGAAAAATAGGGACCACTCCGGTGGGAAGGTAACAGCGTTCCGTGCGCCTTTGGCGTCTAGTCATGCCGGCCACATGACCACGGAGACGTCCTCGGTCAAGCGCTGGCTCTTCGGCTTTGAAACGGAGATGAGCACCGGCCCCTAGAGTCGGAAACGACTAGCAGGAATGTGCGGGGGAACCTTTACCTTTACCTTTATTCCTTTTTAATCAAGGCTATGAGAAAGGATTTCTGTAAGCAGAGCTTACAGTACAGAATGGAACATCCGTGTTTGTTGCCATTCCCTCTATTGTTAAAATGCCAAAGAAGCAGTTTACTGTATGTCATTCTTGTTTTCAACATTTTTAAAACAAAATTTTCTACCCATAGATTCTAAGTAGGTACCTGAAAAATATTAGGACATAAGTAACTGATCTCTTTCCTTTACCCAACTGTCTTTGATTGCCTTTTTACTTTCAGAAAAAAGCCACTACAAGACACCAGTTTTAAAGCTCCATATGAAAGGCACTTCCAAAAAAAAACAGGTCTTGGTAAGTAAAGCAACTTAATTGTTAGCTACAAAGTGAACTTTGAATAAGTAATTCTGAGCAATAGGGACTGTGTTCTGAGACCTCCCGTGGCATCTTTTGATACTGGAATAAGATGAATTATTTCCTGGGCCTGAGCTTTCATATACCAATTGCCACTGTGTTGGTGATAATGGCAGACGTTATCTCCTTTAGCATCCTTTCTAGAGATGCCTTCAATTACTTGGTGCTATGTGAGGAATTTATTCAGCATAATTCATGAGGAGAAATACGGCTGTAGTAAGTTATATTGGCCACTAACCTAGATGCTTAACTGGATTTGGACTATTGTAGTACTCTCTGTATGGGAGCTGTCTTGACCATTTGGAAGACCAGAAATCAGCAGCAAAAAAGGGCAATTATGTTCATACCACAATATCCCTATTGTAATACCTCTGTTTGGTTAGCCAGACTAGTTACTAATCCATGCAAGTCAAGGTGCTGGTGGTCACCTATAACATGGCGTAGCATGTTATGTGAAAGAGACTTGATTTTCCATAATGTCTCCAGGCTCTGGGTTCTACTGGTGAAATGGTGATATCTAACAGGATCCAGGAAGCAGGCCTTCTCTGTCATGGCCTCTGCCCTCTAGACTGAGATTTCCCCAGAGATCTGCTTGGTCTCCACCCTGACCTTATATAAATGAACTCTTCAACATGGCTTTTCTCCAGGCCTTGGGCTAGAGTAGGCGGCAGACTTGCTAATGGGTGTCATGGGATGATTGGTTTCTTGGATTCTGTTGGTGGTGGAGGTTTTTATTTTTGGTCTTCCCTTTCTGAGTTTACTATGTCACTGATTTACATTGTTTTGGATTGTATACTGCCCAAAATCATGAGGGAGCAACCTAGGAATCAAATAATTAAAAGGGGGAATATGAAATTAATAGAAGGTACCAGTGGCTACTACTTAAAGGTAGTCTTCCCAGAACCGGCTGCTGTGGGATATTTACCTAAAAGGCAGAATAGGCCTTTTGTGTGCCTCAGCTGGGCCATCTTAATGGTGATTCAAGTATTTAAGCTTCTGGTGCATATTGAAAAAGGAGGACTGTATTCAACTTTTTAAAATAGGCTGATTACTGCAATATCCATATTGCAATATGGCAATATTACAACAAAAAGCCTGCAAGCCCCACATTCACTGTGCTTTGTGAATTTTATATCTCTCTAAATATTTTTTATTGTTGCTTTGACTGCAGGGGGAAAAGAAATCTAACTTTTAATAAAATTGATGCCCTATTTCAGGTTATATGCTGTGCAGATTTTCTATGACAAATGAAATATAAATACTTGTAGGATAATCTAAGGAGAGGGTATTTTGTACGAGTTATTTATACAAATAATAAAGATGGGATATAAATAAAATAAAACACATCGGTATTGTCTGTGACAAGAACTGGTAAAGAAGTAATAGGAGGAGGGAGACCCAGTTATGGAGTGAAAGTTGAGCCAAACAAAGTAGGAGCATAAAAGGCTTTTTTCCCCCTTGCAAAATAAAATAAAATACATTATTATTATTATTATTATTATTATTATTATTATTATTATTATTATTATTATTATTATTATTATTATTATTATTATTATCCAGCACGGTATCATGCACCGGACTGGTAGAAGCTCTTCAGATTTCAGAGAATTTTTTTCAGCCCCATCTAAAGATGCAATAAAGGCTGCTTTGCATACAAGGCATGTACTCTGCATTAAATCATGGTGTTATTTTCATGATCACATTAACTGCAAGGGTGATTATTCAATATCTCTAATAAGAAATTTTGAGGGAGGGGTAGTTGAACCCAGAATGGGCAATTATATGTTGCGTTAGGTGATCCAACAGGTAAGGGAAACAGTTGGACTCTTGGGCTAAAACCTCATTTGATAATCTTCTTAATCCTGAAAAATCAGTAATGACATATCTACCATGGATTGACCTGAGTTTCCTTTTCTCTGGAGCCATTGAAAAATAATTGTGTGACTGTTAGGCATATGGTGATAGCCTACAATGTTGGGTTGAAAATATATTAACCATGATATTGTGACTTTAAGATGTTAATTGGCCAATGGGTGTGTAAGTGTTCTCATGGCCATAAGAGGGAGCTAGGAACGTAGCTTCTCTGAATTCTCTGCTCTCTCTACTATTGCTGTTTTACTGTACTGTTGGTTTACTACTGTGATAAACCTGAGCAACTGTGTTTTTGACCTCTGGACCGGTAAGAAGACTTTGTACTTGGAATACTCTTTGGGCTATTACTATTGTGTATGACCTGGACTGTTTATTTTTGACCGTGCATTTTTGTTTTTACACCACCTCAAAAGTAAAATACTTTCTGTTTTCACAGCTCAGTGTACTCTTGTGGTTACTGTGTGACTCTTACTGCTCTCAGTACCCTTCCTTGTCTATGCAACTCCTTGGTAGCACAAGGAGACCTCTGCACAACAATTCCTAACAGTGACCATTTTTTGGCCTACCCACTTCACACAATATCTGTTTCTTTATTAGACATCCTCTGATTCAGATGATCTGATTGGGATGCTGGACTCTCAGATGCTGCTGTTAACGTATGCCTCCATGAAGGTAATAACTGCCTAAATACAAGATATCCTTAAAGAAAAATTAAACACATGTTTTGGAAACATTTTGAAATAAGTTTTGAATCTAGAGACGCTCTATTGTAACAGATGGAGAAAAACCTTGTCCTTCTGGAGGGGAAAGCTGAAAGAAACTTGTTAATGCTCTGTGAGGAAGTGGGGAAACTACAGCAGAATGTACAGGAAAAGAAGCTTAAGCTGCAGCATCTGAAGAAAGAGACTGAGCTCTTTGAAGCATTAGAGGGACAGGTTTGCTTAGTTTTATATAATATATGTTGAATAGATTGAAAACACTAAAATTAAGGTAAAATGCCTACCAAATATCTACTGATAGCTTCCTAAGCAAAGCTTAGATTTGGAAAGTATATAAAGCATTCCTCATTAAATGACTTTTCTATAAATGGATAGATAATACATTGTTATTACATTGTATTTCAGGCATAATGAATACAGGTGTCTCCCCTTTTTTCTATTCTGGACTTCTGTCAATTCTTATTATTTAGGTTTCTTTCATTATTTTTGAGGGCTTTTACTAACTTGGTAATAGCTACGGTAAATTGCTTTATCCACATTAAAATTAATATAGGGGGTAACCTTGCTTACCAAATCTAATAGGTGTACCAGAAACTGTCATTAAGTGACATGTCATGAATTGGAAAATAAGTTGATTGCAACTTATGTTTGCTGTTTGCTGTCGTTAAGCAATGGCCTCACCTGACTGAGTTGTGACTTCCTGCTGGCTTTGCCATTCACTTTGCTTGTCAGAAGTAAGTGGGGAAAGTTGCAAATCAAAAACATGTGACCATGGGATGCTGCTACTGCCATAACTACAAGGACTGGTTATAACCACCATTGTTCAACACTGTTGTAAGATCAGTTGCTGAACAACCGTACTTTAAATGAAGACCACGTGTAGAGATTAAATCTAGAACAAAATTAAGAAACAGACTTGTAAGAAAATAGAGCAGAAGTAAAAAAAAATGACTAAGTATAGTTGAAGAATAGGATTGATTTTTAATAACTGGGGGTTGTGCTGATCTCCAAATGTGAGGAGAGAAAAAGTGGTATCGCTTCAGAACTCTGGTCTGATGGCCCATGGCTTTTGTAAGCAAGCTGAGTTGTGGTATGGGCCCAAGGAGATGCAGCCAGTTGTTATGTTTATAAAACATCTTTATACAAAAGATGGAAATTATTTGTTTGCAGAAGAGATGGAAATCCACATACGTTACCACAGAAAGTAATAAAATACATTATAAAATGTATCAATAGAAATCCAGTTTTACAAATAACAGTTGAAAGAGATGAAAAAGAAATGTTTTGCCAAAGAAAAAAATGTTGCTTCAAACATTTTGTCCAGATTTGAAATAAGTGCAGGGTACCATGCAAAAGTTGGGACAATCATGTTCTCCTTTGTTTCCAAAGGCTAAATGTGAACCTGTAGATGAAACCTGAATAAAACACATTTTTGGCAAAACACCGAATGTAGTGCAATCTTTGGAGACTTCCAGATGTGCCAAATTTCAGTTCCCATCCTACTTTATCAATAGGGACAAGACCATGGCCCTAAGCCAGGGGTAGGCAACCTTGGCTGGGTTATGACTTGTGGACTTCAACTCCCAGAATGGGGTGGGTGCAGTTTTGCTATGATGCATCCGGCCTACGGGCCGGCTTTTTGACACTCCTGATCTAGATATTGTTACCATTTTACTCCTTATTTAAATGGGAGACACTGGATCAACTTGTTTTCTTTTGATCTCTGGAATAATATCTTCAGATAACAATATTCCACAATATCTTCATCAGAATTAGTGTTTAGGCTTTTTATCATTTCGATCTTTTAATCTTCTCTGTCATGCTACAGTCATCTGTTAGTCTGTTTTCCTATTCAAGCACAATCCTTTCATTAGTCATGTTGGTATATGAACAATCATTCTAGTATGTTTTTTTTCATTAAGCTGGCCCTTAGTCATGTAATAAATAAATACTTAAGTGTTACTTTCTGTTCAAATATAGATACTATAGTCCCTTTGGTTTAATTAAGTTCCACTTTTTTGTCTTATAATAGATATATATCAACTGAATTAGGAAGTTTGAAGTTTAATATTTCTGGAGAAGGCATCAAACTGGGGAAAACTGTCCTAGTGAAAGGTGCTATTTAAAAATGGAACATCTATCTGGGAGATAGAATTCTTGTTTACCATAGGTATTCATTTAGAAACTTAATAGTCATCAAAGTTGTTGAGCCAGGGTTGTTAAAGGAACATTTTACATTATCAGTGGTAGATTCAGCTAAATGACCTTCGTTCTACCTCTGGTTTTATGACTATTTCAAGCCAATGCAATGATTAAACAGGAAGTGTTTTCTTAGGAGAATTCAAAACACTACATATCATAGCTATTACGAAAACTAGTATCATTCACCCAGTTAGTAGGAAGATGTTCTTGCTGCTGAAGTAATAAGCAAGGTACCTTTTCCCTGCTATTATAGGTAGTCTTCAGCCAACAACAGCAATTGGGCTGGAATTTCCATCACTAACATTTGCAGTCATAAAAGTGTGCTGTTATTGCTTAGCATGGCAACCCCTGCAGGGTTGGGTAGGGTACAAGAGAGTGTGAGATGTGTGTTAGGGAGGATGCACAAAGATGCAAAAGTATGTGGAAGAGGCCTTAGTCAAGAAGGGTGCATGAGGATGTGCACAAGAGGTAGGGGTTGGAGAGAATGTGTCAGGGTATGTGTGAGAGGATCAGAACGTTGCAAGGGAAGCATGGTGAGGGTCAGGGAAGATGTACAAGTGGCTGGCATGGCAGAAGCACAGAAGAAGAGAAAGGTGTTTGGGTGGGGAAGACTTATCCCAGTAATTTGCAACCTTCCCTGCTGGCTTCCCCAGAAAGTCTATAGGGAAGCCAGCAGGGAAGGTTGCAAAAGTTTATCACATTTCAGGACATTGCAACTGGTTGTTAGGTGTGTACCAATAGCTAAATGCCTAAATTGCAATTGGGGTGGGGCAGGATAGTCAGAACTCCGAGAACTGAGCATAACCACCATTCATTCAGCATCATCATAACTTCAAATGGTCATAGGTCAAAGAATTACCTACACAGTTGCAGTGAAATTTGTTGTTAAAAATATTGTGGGGAACTATGCACAGTTCACAGATCATTTGCCTCCGGTGACTAATCATCATAATATTACTCTTTTTCCCTTGCTCCACACACTTGGTTTCCAGCTTGAAATACTTGGACCTGTTTCTGAACAATGTCCACAGTTTAGGGAGGACTATAAGCACTTTGCCACTGCCATGGACACAACTAGGCATGAACTGCCCATGAAGGACATCTACATAGAAGACGACATGGGACAATATCTAGGTACAGCAATGTCATCATGATATTATCAATCAGGTGGCCAATCTGGCTTATGAATTAGCCTTAACAGCTGACTATGGTCTGTTAGGAAATGTTTTTGTATTTGAGAATTTTTTGAATGGGTCCTGTATATATATGAATTCATGTGCATCTTGAATTCTATTACTGATGGCTTAGAATATTTTATTACTAAGATAGTAGTGAATCTCATGCTAACAGAAGTTTCGAGGCCGTTGACAATCCAATTTTGCAAAAAAAAGACATGAAACTTTGTAGAAGTTTATGCAACATTATACACCCCATGAAAATCTTATTTATGCATACGTCGTTCTGTTTCCACTAGTCAGTACAGAGAGATTTTTTTAATAATATTTTATTAATTTTCTAATTTTACATTTAAGTATTTAAAAAACATGGTGGCTGTGTTAATCAACAGTTCAATAACATACAAAAATATTTAGTACAAATCTCAAGTTACATCAAATATTTCCTCTCTTTTTCCCTAAATATCTACTATCTCGTATTTAAGCTAATACAGTTCTTATTATATCAACTAAGTAAAAACATCATTATTACATTTATCAATAAATTTTAGCTTATACATATCTTAATTACTTTTACATTCAATCTTTATAGACAGTCCTGTCATTGGTTTTTTCCAAATTTTTAGTTTCCCATCAATATTCAAATTTAACATTTGATATTTATAATATCCAGGCTTTAGGTAACCAAAGTTTCCCTTATCTCATTTGATAACTGAACCTAATATTCAAAATACACATCTTATCTATTTGAGTATGGTCTTGTTCTATTTTCTAAAAGTTATCTATTTCCCACCATATTAAATCATCTAATTAATAATACAGTATCCCCTTTAATAAATCAAAACCATTATATATATTTGTCTGGGTTAATAAATCAAACATATTCATATATCTTTTTATTTTGGGTCTAATTTTTAAATATTAAACAAATAGAATCCTTATTTTCAATTAATTTCCAAATATTTTAAATTTAATAACCAAAATTCCAGTTATCTCAACTTCTCCCTTTAACCTCTAATTAGTAATATAAAATCCCCTCTAATAAATCAAAACCCCAATTTTCTTCAGCCTTATTCTGGCTTTCTTCCTTTGCCAACTAACCTTCCATGTCAGTGCTTTTAAATCATCAAATAGATCTCCCTCTGTTATTATATATATTATTTGAAATAAGAGAGACCATTTAGTTGCCATGTTTGTGGAATGACTAGCCCATTTGTATTCATTAGATCGTCTCCCTATTATTCCAATTCCCCATGATTGTCCTGATATGCTTATCTTCCATTCAATCTGTTCTTTCTCCTCAAATTTCCTTGATTTATATAGAAAGTCTTCCATTTTCAGTGTTGTCACTCCCTTTTCTGGATTTTCCATTAACTGTATTTGTTGGTCAGTTGAGTTCTCTGTCTTAGTATTTGTTCCACTTCTTCTGTTATCTTCTGCATTGTTCTTTGTAGTCAAAATTTGGGTTTGTATATCTAAGCTGGCATCTTGTTCTTTTATGTTGCATTTTATTTTGTCACAAGCTGAAAAAATGATTTCATGTATTGCTTTCAACATGGAAAGAATCTTTTCCTGGTCTTCATTCATATTCTCTTAATAGTGTGTTAAATTGAGGACTTTAAAATCAGACTTTAAAAATAATTTTATAACTAGGTGTGGGACCTCTATTTCATGTGTTTATAGTCTTTATAGTAGAAGTCGTTTGTCAAGTAAGATTTTATAGTCAAGTTATTTCATCCTCGTATAATAACCAATGTTCCTCAAATAAAGAAATAGGAAAGCAATTCCCCACATATAGTTCTGAAAATCAATAAAGGTTTACATTCATAGTTCAAGCAGGCCAGTTATGCTGCCCAGAAGTTCTCTTTACAGCTGAGTTTCTCACAGGTGGTATCTGTCAAGGTCGAAAGATTTCTACTACTTTTACTCCGATATATCTTCTACTACTAAAATAATGACAGGCAAAGACTGTAGTTTTGTTATAGATAACAAAACTTTTGTTTGAAATCTGGGATAAAAATGTAATAATTACTTTTCTTCTTATTCTGTTCTTACATATTGAGTAGTATAGATATTTTACAGAATTATTTTTAATGGCCTGAAAGAAAAAAAAATATTTCCTGGATGACATGGAGGCCAGTCTTATTGAGTAGGAAAGTCATCCTTTATAAGCTTGTTTTAAACTAAGTACCCAGGTTTGTTTATCATCACCACTATATATTGTATGAGCTAACAGCTGCACCTTTTGACTTTTACGAGACAGCTGAGTTGCGGAAAAGCTTGGTTATGACTCAGAATGTTTTGAATGAAGCTCTGCTACAAAACTTTGAAGAAAATGCCAAAGCGCTGAATGTCATGAAGGAACTAGAGGAAGTATCTTTGAAGCTGGATGCAGAGCTGCCAAGGTACTTACAAAGGTGTAAGAAGAAACTGTGCCCTTTTCAATTGCAGAATACATCCATGCACTGATGATCACATAAGTCGGATCTTTTTTATTGAGAGTAGAAATGTTTGAAGAACAAGGCCGCTTCCATTTAGACGTTTCCCATTATAGTAGGTCCCTATTATGTATTTACTGCCATAGTTTCTGTTGAAACACCTTTTTATTAAGATAAGTTAGAATGAGCCTTCAAGTGATTGAAGTGAAAACTTAGGCTGAAGCAATTGCAAATTCAGCTAAGTAGTAATCCAAGATAGTACTGGTGGTCATTAGAAGATTGGCTAATCAGGCTCTTTCACTCACTGGCCTCCTAAACGTCTACAGCTTAGCCATGGCCTCCCAGCAGTGCACTTATCAGTTCATCGTCCTTATGGGAAAACATTTGAAATTCTGCAAGAAGATGATGTGCTCATAAAATGACTGACAGGGCCGATTTGCCTATACATGAAATGGTTGCCAGGGTGGGCAGAGTAAGTTACAAAATGCCCATATACTGAAAGATAATCTATCCCCCGTGATGCCTGCCCCTATCCTAAGAGGACTTTTTTGTATATCAAAGTCAGCATGAAACCAATACATTTAATATAATTCATGCTTTGTTTTGCATCAAGCCACATTCCTATTTAACTTGTAAATTAAAATTTATTTCTAAAAAGATGAGGCAAAGGAGCCTGGGGAGGCTAGCTGTAGTATCTAGGATTTAATGGTGCCCCTAGGCACTGCACTGCCTGAACCTGAACTAAATGAAATTTAAATCAGTTCAAGCAGCCGTGCTATTAAGGTTTTAATTACCTTTACAGGTTCTTTAGAGGAAATTAGAAGTCTGTTCATATAATTGCTTCAACTAGTTGTTTTTTTTTCCCTTCTCATCTTTCCCCCACAGGACCTTTGCACATATTGTGGATTTGTCTGCTGATGTGAGCAAGGAGGCCTCTCTCCATTATCAGAAAATGTGTGAAGACAGCCTGGGTCTGGAGACCATGAAGCAATTGTACTTTAGTTAGATCCAATCTTTAGCTCTTGGTGTCACTGAAACAGGAAGCTGGTCCTTCTGTTCTTTCATTGAAAGATTGAAATAGGTTACACCACTTGGAGTAACATTTTCTACTCATTTGTTACAATTGCTTGAGAGAGGAGGATATTTTAAGGAAAATCCTAATTGTTTGACGTGAACAATTGGAAAGGTGCACAGAAAAAAAAGGAGGCATAAAATGTGCTTTCTTTCCCTCATCCTTCTGAGTGCCATTTCAGCTAGTAGAAACGAAGATGTATTTGCACTTTTGAGATTCTTTCACTTTTGTATTAAAAAAATTTTCTCATTGCAAATCTTGTTACAGTAGTCTTCATTGGAATAGGTTATTTCTCACCCTGCCTGCAGGGATATTTTAGAAATGTTAGCGTTTGAAGGAATGTTTTTGAAAATAATTTGAAAAATGAACTACACCTTGCCTGTAGTAGAGTTTGCCACTGTCTTCAACATGAATAATCAAAACCAAAAAGATGATGATCATAGGCCAAGCATGAGTAATAGTCTGGGGTGTATTTCTTGACTGATGGTAGTTGTCCCTAAAAGGCAGTTGTTCCTAAAAGGCAGAAACTATCCCCCACTTGAATATCTTATTTGTCAATTCTGAGGGTGGTATATGTTACCATTTGTTTTGTCTTCTTTATGTTTATTCTTAGTTTTATTTATTCACTGTGCTGCTTGAATTTCACTGCTGGAACTTGCAGAACATTTGCATTTTTACTTACCATAGTTGTGTCACCAGAATAGCAGTTATTTTTAATTTTAAAAACATCCTACTTTTCTATTCCAGCTCCTTCAATATACAGTATATTCAGCATGTAGGTTAAATAAATGAGAGAATATACAGTCTGTCCTTTCTCTTTTGCCAATCTGGAGCCAGTCTATTTTTTTAAATTTTTTAAATTTAATTTTTTTAATCTGTAGCCAGTCTATTTCACTATATTCTGCCTGCACTGTGACTTCCTATCCTAGGTACTGTTTTCATATGCAGACAATCAAATGTTCTGGGATTCTCATTTTCCTAAGCCCATTCCACAGCTTGACATGGGTTACACAAAGGCCTTTCTGTAAACAATAAAAATATTAACTTTTTTATAATAGATAATTGCCCGGCCGCCCTGTTTAGGGTGACTCGCTCCCTTCTTAATCAGGAGGTGAGGGAGGATCCCTTACAGCAGACATGTCAAACACAAGGCCCGGGGGCCGGATCCGGCCCATG
The DNA here is from genome assembly GCF_964194415.1 of Vipera berus. Classification (NCBI taxonomy): domain Eukaryota; kingdom Metazoa; phylum Chordata; class Lepidosauria; order Squamata; family Viperidae; genus Vipera; species Vipera berus. Next base: position 16,994,355 of record NC_138202.1, read on the forward strand.
AAGTGGTTTCATGTGGCCCGCGAAGCTATCCTGGAAACAGTGAGGGAACAGCCCCCACTGCCTTGGCTCTGGCCCAGAGACCCTCAGATCTGTCCCACTCCTGCCCAGGCCCTCATAGGCACCCTTGATGCGAATGATGTAGAGCTGGCCACGCCTACCCAGTAGGCCATACGCATTCTGGCCACGCCCACCCTGGCCATACCCACCTGGCCCCCTGAGGGCAACCGCAATGCTGATGCGGCCCTCAATGAAATTGAGTTTGACACACCTGCCTTACAGGGATGGGCCGAGGAGTTTAGTCATCATCTGACGGACAAAATTGCTCAGATCCGGGCCGGCTTGGACTCTGACTGGGCGGAGTCTGACGAGGAATCGGACGGTCTTGAGCATGTTATCTGGACTGAGTTCGATCCTGTTTCCCCTGATGATATGGACAGGATCATGGGGAGGCTGAGCTTCACCACCTATTTGTTGGATCCGTGCCCCTCCTGGCTAGTTTATGCAGCTCGGGAAGGGACATGAGGCTGGTTCCAGGCAGTAATAACTGCTTCTTTGAAGGAGGGTGTCTTTCCTGCCGCCTTGAAGGAGGCGGTAGTGAGACCCCTCCTCAAAAAGCCTGTCCTGGACCCGGCTGTTTTAAATAACTATCATCCAGTCTCCAACCTTCGCTTTCTGGCGAAGGTTGTTGAGAGTGTGGTGGCACATCAGCTTCCTCTGTTCCTGGAGGAAACTGATTATCTCAACCCGTACCAATTGGGTTTCAGGCCCGGGCACAGCACGGAGATGGCATTGGTCGCGCTGGTGAATGATCTCTGGCGGGCTCGGGACAGGGGTTGCTCCTCTGTGCTAGTCCTATTAGATCTCTCAGCGGCTTTCGATACCATCGACCATGGTATCCTGCGGCGTCTCAGGGGGTTGGGAGTGGGAGGCACCGTTTTACGGTGGTTCTCCTATCTCCTGGGCCGCTCGCAGTCGGTGTTGACTGGAGGGCAGAGATCCACCCCGGGGCCTCTCGCTTGTGGAGTTCCTCAGGGGTCGGTTCTCTCTCCCCTCCTGTTCAACATCTACATGAAGCCGCTGGGTGAGATCATTCGTGGTTTCGGGGTGGGGTATCATCAGTGCGCTGATGATACCCAACTGTTTTTCTCCACCCTGAACCAACCCAGCGATGCCCTCGCCGTGATGTCCTGTTGCCTGGAGGCGGTTCAGGTCTGGATGGGGAGAAACAGGCTTCGTCTCAATCCCGCCAAGACTGAGTGGCTGTGCGTATCGGCATCTTGGGCTAACCAGATTATTCCACCTTTAACGGTGGGGGATGAGGTGTTATCCCCCGTTGATAGGGCTCGCAACTTGGGCGTCCTCCTAGATTCACGGCTCAATTTTGAAGATCATATAGGAGCCTGGTGCGCCAGTTGCGACCCTATCTGGACCGAGATGCCCTACGCACAGTCACTCATGCGCTCGTGACCTCCCATCTAGACTACTGCAACGCTTTCTACATGGGGCTGCCCTTGAGGACCACTCGGAGGCTTCAGCTGGTGCAGAATGCGGCCGCACGAGTTGTGATGGGGGTTTCCCGGTACTCCCATGTAACACCTCTACTCTGCGAGCTGCATTGGCTTCCAGTTGCCCTCCGGGTGAGATTCAAGGTGCTGGTGATTTATTTATTTATTTATTTTATTTTAATTCCATTTATATCCCGCCCTTCTCCGAAGACTCAGGGCGGCTTACAAGCTTAGCAGTAGCCTTCATTCTATGTATATGCCTGCTTATTAGGGCTTTCATACACACCCCAAGCGGCATTATTACAAAGTCAGCTTAATTGCCCCCAACAATCTGGGTCCTCATTTTACCTACCTCGGAAGGATGGAAGGCTGAGTCAACCTTGAGCCTGGTGGGATGCGAACCTGCACTAATTGCAGGCAGCTGGTGTTACTTAAGGAGGCATTAGCCCACTGCTCCACCAAGGCTCTATAATGGTGATGACCTGTAAAGCCCTGAATGGCTTGGGTCCGGGATAACTGAGGGAACACCTGCTGCCAGCATCAAGCTCCCTTCGTCCAGTGCGCTCCCACAGGGAGGGTCTTCTCAGGGTGCTGCCGATAAAAGACTGTCGGCGGATAACACCCAGGGCAGGGGTCAGCAACCTGAAACAGTGAAAGAGCCACTCGGAACCGGTTCCCTCACAAAAGGAAAAACTGGGAGCCGCAAAAAATGTGTGTGCATGCGTGTACATGCGTGCATGTGCAGAACAGGGTTTGACTGAAGAGTGGAGCCAAGGCGAGATATGCACCTACCCTGCATATTTGAATTGATTCGTTGAACTTTTTTAGTCCCACTTTTTTTGGGGGGGGACTGCACATGGCAGAGGACTGGGAACCGCAGGAGACGGCTGAAAGAGCCGCATGTGGCTCCGGAGCCGCGGGTTGCAGACCTGTGACCCAGGGGAAGGCCCTTCTCTGTGGGTGCGCCTGCCCTCTGGAACCAGCTGCCCGTGGAGCTTAGGACTGCCCCCGACCTTCGCACATTTCGCCGGGACCTGAAGACCTGGCTCTTTGAGCTCTCTGGCCCAGGCTGAGAATTTTTAACTGGGGTTTTTAATTTTAGGAATGATTTATTCTTTTTTAATTTGTTTTTAACTTTTGTACTGGTTGTTTTAAATACCCTGTAAACCGCCCTGAGTCCTTCGGGAAAGGGCGGTATATAAATTTAATAAAAAATAAATATTCTTTGCCTTTCTCAATTATTCAGAGTTCATTAGCAATAATGTAACTTGTTACTCCGTTCAAAGAATAGCTTGAGAATCTGGCATTTTTCTCGCTGTTGGGCTCTGATCATAGGCATTTTTTTGTTAGCCTCTGAAATTGAGAATTTTGTATGATAGTTTGCACACTGTGTTTTTGGTATGTAGACTTAACTCTACTATTCTAGTCCCTCTATTTATCCTATCCCGAATTCTGACAAAACACACCTGTATACATGAAATTATAGTATGCCTAACAGAAAAAAAGTTGTATTTTCTGCTTTGGGCTATATAGAAAAAAATCACAATAGCTAAAGCAAGGATAAAACACGGGAATCAACAATTCCATGTGCCGATTGGCTTTATGATTAATTTTTAGAATCTTACAGAACCTATTATTCAGTGAATTGACCAGATCTCAAATATAGTTGTATGCTTGTTGGAGAACAATAGTATGTTTTCAAATTTTAATAATAATTGCATTTATTTTCCACTTCATCTGGGAGTTCAAGGTGGCTTATATGGGTTCTCTCCTTTTAGAGTTAAAACCAGGGAAAGGTAGGTTAGGCTGCCAGATGACTGGCCAAAGTAATCCCATACTGCTATGCTTGTAAGCTGCCCTGAGTCTTCGGAGAAGGGCGGGATATAAATGGAATTAAAATAAAAAAAAATAATCTCCATAGTTAAACAAGCAGCTGAACCCTGGTATCCCAACGCCAAACCCCTTAACTATTATAATACGCTGTCTTGGTAACTAGAGATTTATGATCTGAAATTGGTTCTCCCAAATCCAAGTATGGATGCGGGTAGCTCGATCAACCCAAATGGGAAGAGAGGATTCAGAATAACAAGAGTTGGAAGGGACCTTGGAAGTCTTCTAATCCAACCCCTGCTCAGGCAGGAAGCCTACAATTTTAGACAAATTTGTCTAATCTCTTAAACACTTCCAGTGTTGGAGCACCCACAACTTTTGGAGGTAAGCGGTCCCACTGATCTAACAGGACATTTCTCCTTAGTTCCAGGTTGCTTCTCTCTCCTTGATTAGTTTCCATCCATTGCTCGTCCTGCCTTCAGGTGCTCTGGAGAATAGTTCACTGAGTTTCATTCATTCCCTCTGGGAAAGATTGAAGGCAAAAGAAGGGAACTGCCATAGACGAGATGGTTAGGTAGTGTCACCGACGCAATGAACATTTATTTATTTATTTATTTAATTTAATTTTTATACCGCCCTTCTCCCGAAGGACTCAGGGCGGTGTACAGGGCAATACAATAAAATACAATATACAAAAATAAAAAAAATATTAAATACAATAGCCCAATTTAATAAATTACAAAACGTTAAAATACCCCTAAACCCATCAGACCAGGCCGGCTTGTTCAAATAAATATGTTTTTAGGTCACGTCGGAAGGAGCGAAGGTCGGGAGCCGTCCGAAGCTCCACCGGTAAACGGTTCCACAGGTCTGACGCGCCCACAAAGAATGCCCTCCCCCTAGGGGCCGCCAGTCAACACTCTTTCACCGACGGCACCCTAAGGAGGCCCTCTCTGTGGGAGCGCACAGGACGAAGGGAAGTTGATGCCGGCAGCAGATGTTCCCGTAAGTAACCCGGACCCATGCCATTTAGGGCTTTATAGGTCATAACCAGCACCTTGAATCTTACCCAGAGGACAACTGGAAGCCAACGCAGCTCACGGAGTAGAGGTGTTACATGGGAATATCGGGAAACTCCCACCACCACTCGCGCGGCCGCATTCTGCACCAGCTGGAGCCTCCGAGTAGTCCTCAAGGGCAGCCCCATGTAGAGAGCATTGCAGTAGTCCAAACGGGAGGTCACGAGTGCATGAGTGACTGTGCGCAAGGCATCCCGGTCTAGATAGGGCCGCAACTGACGCACCAGGCGAACCTGAGCGAAGGCCCCCCTAGTCACAGCTCCTATATGATCATCCAAGGAGAGCTGTGAATCTAGGAGGACATGACTTTGGGCGGGCTCCACTCGGTCGCGAAGAGTCGGATACAATTTAGTGGTTGAGCATAACAAAAGCTCGAGCATCTCGGGCCCTCCAGGATTTTTCACTCCCATCGCCTTCAGAGCCCTTTCTGGGGATCCGGAGACCAGGACTCCCACCACGAACGGGACTGACTGAAAACGCCACGCGAGTCCCTCCCGCCTCGACCCGCTTTCGGCAAGAGGGCGCTTGCGCTCTTCCGCTCCCAGTTCTTCGCCTTCCCCCACCCCCCACACCACCACCACCACCACGCCTGCCGGGTGCGCGTGCGCCGGAGGGGATTTTCTCTCTCTCTCTCTCTCTCTCTCTCTCTCTCTCCCTCCCCCCAACCCGGAAGTGCCTCGCGCCGCCTCAGCTCGCGGTCAGGCAGGCGGGAGAGGAGGCGGAGGCGGCTCCGTTGCCGAGGCTGGTTTGACTGAGGGCGAGGGAGTCGCCAATTGGAGCCGCGGCCTGGCTTGGCCGCATTCTGGTCCAGGTAGGGGTGAGGGAAAACGGGTCCAGGAGGTTTTTTTTGTTTTTTTTCGTGAGCTGAGGTGGGGAGGAAGAAGGTAGCGGGCAACGTTGGGGCAAGCGGGGCGGGAGGGCTGTTCGCTGTGACAGGGAGGTAGCCTGAGAGGAGCTCTCCTACAATGGGCGTGGGGGTGGGGAGTCTGCTCTTGTGGAGATGGGAGCTCACGGGTGTGGGGTATGTTCAAGGGGCGACGGGACGGAGCCGGTCTCGATCCCTGCAATGACAGAGCTTTGAGATCGGGTTGATGGGAACGTAGCCCGAGTGCCAGCGTTCTCACGAGGCACCTGAACCCACCCACTGGGGTGACTTTGGATCAGGCGTTTGGTCGAAGTGAGATTCGGCAGTTCATGATGCGCGTGTAAAGGGCTGACCCTGGCTGGGTTGGCTGGATACTCTTAGCCAGGGTTAATGTAACCATTATTTTACCTAGTTAACACAATTTCCTGTGTTTCCTTTAGACCAGGGGTCTTCAAAGTTGGCCCTTTTATGACTTGTGGACTTCAACTTCCAGAATTCCTCAGCCAGGCATGCTGGCTGAGGAAGTCTGGGAGTTGAAGTCCACAAGTCATAAAAGGGCCAACTTTGAAGACCCCTGCTTTAGACCCCCGAGCCATTAACTCACCACATCGATTGTGGCTTGTACAATAGGGTAGGCTAAAATGTAGTTGCATGGTTTGTGGCGCAGTATCCCTTACAGACAGTAGCAGAGAGAGAAATTGTCTGGGGTTGCGGGGGAGAATTGAGGTTGAAAAGAGCTATCCTGAGAATAAGGCTCTAGGCTGGGAAAGGTCTTCCTATCCCCGATGCATTCATTATAGATCGGAGGCAGAGATTCTTTGAGTTCCGGAGATGGCTTTTGCTGTGACATTGGGGAGATTAATAAAAAGTTTTGAGTGGAAAGGAGAAGGGTGTTTTTAGTATACCCCTGGAGTTGAAGTAGGTGAAGGGTTTTTTTCGTGGTAAGTGAACAAAAGATTGAAGACGTGATGCATGTTTGAAATGCAGAGTTGATTGGTTAGTAGGTGGGATTATGGGTGAAAGGATTCTTGAAGGATGGGATTGTTTAGAAGTGGCTTGGGCAAAATGACTTTTTCTGGGGGTACCTTGGAGTCAGGGAAACATTAAAGGAGAAAAGCATTTAAGTCTGAAGAAATGTGACAGTTCATATGTTCTTGAGGGTGTATTAAATGAATGAGTTTGCTTTCTTGAATAGTTGAAATTTATGTGAAGTGAGGACGGATGCAATTGAAGATGGAGGGGATCAGAAATTTATTGATTGTGTGAGTATGTAGGATCACACATACTGGGTCCTGCAAGTAAATATAAATGGAAGAGACGTTTGACAGAAAGTTACAGAGGTCATAAATCTTAGGGCAATGCATGGGTCAGGAAACTGTTTGATCTGCGGACTGTAAAATAGGTTGTGTGTGATGAACATATTGCTACACTTTTCAAGAATGAGGAGCATTTAAAATACTTTTTCAGTAATTTGAAATAGGAGCCTGTGAAGTGAGCCTTGATGATCCTTTTTTAGATAAAGAAAACTGAGAGTTGATATCTCCATTATCTAGCCTTCCATTTAATAGGTTTTTGGGACAACCACACAGTGGAAACAATAGAAGAATGAAGAGTTATATATTTTAAGTTTAGATATTTTTTTTGAGCCTGAATATTATTTGATGCATTGTTAAATACTTTTTTAGTGCATGTGTGCATCTTAACTTGGTAGAACTGTTAATGCCAAAGGGAACTAGTTTCTATAATTTCATGATGGTTACTTAACTGAGAAATGTGCCCCACCCCTCTATGGAGCTTTCTACTTGTTTCCCTACAATTAAGAATATGGGTTAGTGGTTGAGCTCTTTTGCCCACTAGCCTCAAATTGTGCTTGACATACTCATATTTTGAAGAGCATTTCCAATTAGGACTCTTATCTTCTTACATCAGTTTGCTTAGCAGACACATTACTAATAAGACAGTCCATCTGGGAGTTTGACGTGTCTGGAGATTAGTTATAGTGGTAGCAGGAAACTTAAAATAGTTGTGTCTGATTTTCTAGCAGATGTCAAAAAACTAATTAACACACTTTTTTAGAACTGGTTTCTGTTCTTTGTGTTTAAAATTCATCTGACTGTATTTAAAACACAGACTGGGGCTAAAACTGCTGTGAAGTTACATGTCCCAAGATTACATCACAGGGCAACTCTGCGTTTCATGAAGTATAGAATGCTCACACCCATGTGGTTTGGACAGTTGTTGAGTTTTCATCTTTGCAGCTAATTATTAATGTTTTTTACTCATACAACCTATTGGGGTTCTAAAATAACCAGCCAAGTATTTAAATTTTCTTTATTTTAAAAAGGGCAACGTTTTTAAGATGTTCTGCCTAATTAAAGTGATTGGCAGTGAAATCCATGATAAATACTTCTGCCCTCAGGGCAATAGTGAAGATAATTACATGAAATTTAGACTGACATGATCACAATTGGGTTTAAATCTGTATTATTATTCCCCTGCATCCAATTAGTTTCTCTATTCTAACTAATCACAACAGAGTTGGCTTGTAAGTAAAATGAATATTATTTGATCAGTACTAGTTTGAGGGCAAATATATGTTAATGCATTAAGCAATGAAAAGTGCATCTTTGCTGTTATATGTGTGAGAAAATACAGGAGCTATATGATCCAGCCAGAAGTGTATGTTTATCTTACATGGACTTTTTTTAAAAAGAAAGTCTTCTGAATCTTGTCTACTATTTAAGCACCTTCCTGGTTTCACCAAGTTCTTTCTTTTTTGGCTTTGAATTTCAGATACTGTTTTGTCTGCAGATAGAAGAACTTGAAGTAGGCCCCTCAACTTCTTATTTGGGGTCCTTTATTTCCTACTCCTAGAGTAATCTGCCTGCACCCAGCATTGCTTGTTGGCAGATGTTCTTGATAACTTCCTCTCTGTTCCAAATTGAGCCATGCGTTTCAAACTGAGTCTCGAGGATGACTGGCTGACTAAACAAAGAGATCCTTTTTCCCTCAGAGATTGACTCAGTTCTTTTTCTGTGTCAAGAAAATCAGCCCCCAAATTAACATCTGCACCATGTTGGATTCTTGAGCTTAAGATATGGCTGTCAGATTCCTGGATTTTGTTCAGCTCATGCCATGGAACCTAAAAAAAATGGCCTAGCTGAAAGAAATAAAGCCAATTAAAGTTTGCCTGATAAAAAATGTAAAGGATAATGTCTGTGTAGCTGAAACTTTATGAAGGCTTGGTTTTCTGATAAGAAATGATTCATAAATGAGACTAAGGGAACAATCAGACATACGAATAGACCTTTTGAGTTGGATGTTTATGCACTTCATAACTGTTTTTATAGGCTAATTGAATATATTGATAGATGGTGAATATTTGTGCTTAATGTTGGATGTATATTTAAGAGAATGCAACTCTTGAATATATAAACAGCAGTTTTGCGGTGCAAATCACTTTTGGAATCATTCCTTTATGAATGATTACTGTTGGATATCTGTTCAAAACTCTCTCTAGGATTGAACTCTCAACCATTCTGGCAGTTCTCCCTGTAAGTGGTAAACTGGAAGGAATGAAATGAGAGAGTTTTTAGTATGAAAGGTTTGAGAAGAGAGAAAGTTTTAGCCTGTTACAGAGGAAGATCAGCTACTTAATAGCCAGTCCTAAAGCATCTATTTAGGTTCCAAATTAAAAGAGGAAAGGAGTAGTTTACTTAGTTCACTTCTGTCAAAGGATGAAATTTTTAGTGAGACATGTAGAAGCCAAGCAGTTTTCAGGATATATTGCATATATATATTTAAACTTAACCTATGCAGCTGTTGTGTCTAGGACAATGTTTCTCAACCTTGGCAATTTTTAAGTTGTGTGGATTTCAGCTCCCAGAATTTCCCAGACAGGCTACTGGTCTAGGATAATAAACCTAGGATGCATTTCTATATCCGTGTATATACAACATGATGTCCTTGGCATTGATGGAGCAAACAGATGCTCGGTGTTTATTTCTGACTTCCCCTCAGTGGCGAAATGAAGTATGGATAGGGAACGATTTAATAGGCTCTTATAATTATTATGCAATAATTATAAATAATTGTACACAGCATAGCTGTGAACAAATATTTTCCCTGTCCTGATTCTTCCACTAGTCAGTTTACTGTACAGGCTTTATTATTATAAGAGCAATAAGGAAAATGTTATTCAGTTTATAATTATTTTGTATTCTTCTGCCAAGTCTTCTCTTTCTGTACCCCCTATAGCAGGGGTAGGCAACCTTGGCTCTTTTATGACTCGTGGACTTCAATACCCAGAATTCTTGAACCAGCCACTCTGACTCAGGAATTCTGGGAGTTGAAGTCCACAAGTCATAAAAGAGCCAAGGCTGCCTACCCCTGCCCTATAGTAATGAAAATCTATATTCCAACCTCTCTATGATTTTTCTGCAGCTTGGTCAGTTTTTTAATAGTTCAGCTTTTTTCTCCCCTTACAATTTTCTGTCTGTCTGTCTATAATAGTCTATAGATCCATCTCTCTCTCTCTCTCTCTCTCTCTCTCTCTCTCTCTCTCTCTCTCTCTCTCTCTGATATTGTAAACCACCAGAGTCAGCCTGCAGCGAGATGGGTGGCACACAAATGTAATAAATAAATTGTTAACTGTAATCTGCAGAAGTCTTTAATTTCTGCTAGGAATTGAGCCTGCGTTAAGGTGCTATATAAATACATGCTAAAATGCCTATATAAAAATGAAGGATTCTTGAGTAGTTGAAATGGCCATACTGCCTTTTCTTTTTCTTCCTTCCTGCACTACTTTGTTATAATGTTAGCTTTCCCCTTTTAGCATTGGCGTGATTCACTAGTTAAGCATGCAATTTAAAATTATGGGTTTATGTAGACCAAACCACTGCTTTGGATGGACTGGGGGGATATGCTCTACCATGTTTTGTTGTAGCCATAAGATATACAAGTTCTCTTCTTTATAAATTGTACATCTGTGAACTGAAAGAGGTTAGAACACGAGCCCACACAGGAATCGGTCTGGCATTGGATTTTAGCCTTTAAAATTGGTTTGCATGAAGAGTTCAATAAAAATATACTGCATAATATTTTCTAAGTCACAAATACTTTTTTTCTTTTTTCTCTTATAAGTTTATAGTTTGCCTTTGGCAGAAGAATGTTTGGAATTATCACATTTATTCTTATCCCACATACATACATATTCAGCCTTTTTTCTGCAGGAAAGATTCCACAGCTTCCCTTTGAGGTAGAAGTGTGAGTTAACTAAAAGAGAAGTAATCTTCTATGTGTCATGTTTTCCTTAGGAAATAAGGAAGATTTTTTTCTGCCTTGAAAACTGACGTTTTCCTTTGGATATGCATAGGCAGCTTGTTTAATTCTTAATTTTTCCTTAAATAGATCTGTTTAGCAGTCATGCTGCAGCCAGTTCATTCTGGCAAAGCTTATAGCCAGGAAACACAAAGCCTTTTCTGTTTTGATTTCTCTTTTCAGTTGCCAATTTGGTAAATGAATTTATAGTAGGGTTCTTAATACTTTCCTGTAGTTGCACTTCTGATATACCCTTAATCTCAGATTACAGAGGGACTCTGCTATCTAACATCAGGATGAGAGACTATTTGATCTGACAAGTGAAAGGAATACTATATAGATGACAAATATTTCAGTTGTGATATAAATAATATATCATGACTTTCTGCCAAAACTGTTTCTGAAAGTGGCTATACAAAATAAAATGTGTGTTTGTACACATGGAGTTAAAATCTAAGAATGTAATAAAACAAATCACCCAAGTACAGCTTCTGTTTAGATGGCCTGATTTGAAACACTTTGTGTCTCAATACCAGAAAAAGAAAAAGTAAAAGTAAAAGTAATCTTACTTTTAACTTTTGTAAACTTTTGTAGTGCTTTTATTGCCCTGTACACCGCCCTGAGTCCTTCGGGAGAAGGGCGGTATAGAAATTCAATTATAAATAAATAAATAAATAAATAAATAAATAAATAAATAAATAAATAAATAAATAAATAAATAAATAAATAAATGAGAAAAAGGAATCTGACCTTGGCAAGAAATTTCAGAGCCTCCAAGTACTCACTTGAAAGACTAGTTTATGTTCGTACTAAATATGTCTGATGAGGCAGTGAAAGAAATGGGTGTCTTCCAAAGATTCTGGTCATATTTGTAAAGGAGAATGCACTTATGCCCAATAAGTGATAAATTTTAATGAAGCTTTAAAACAAGGGAATCAAATGTATCATATAATTGGTCATAACCAGAAAGCTCTAGTCTAGAGAATATGCCAGAGTAATCCAAGTATAAGGTAATTGAGACAGGTGCTACCATGGCTACATTTGGCATTTTTAAGAAAAGATGCAGTTGGGATATTCATTTTATTTTTACAAAAGCTTTTCTGGTCACAGTGAAATGTGGACATCCCAGTTCAGGAATATACTTGAATTGTGTTTCAGAGTACATAGTCCTTGACTTACAATTGGTCACTTAGACACCATCCATAGTTGCAATGGACCCCCAAAGCTATTTATGAGCCAGTTCTGATGGCTGACCTTCCCCAGGGACATGTGAATGCCTTTCGTACACTCAGCCATCTGCCCATATTTATGGCCATTTGCAATATTCCATGGTCACATGACTATGATTTAAATGTTTTGGCTAAAAATAGCAAAATAGTTTTTTTTGCAAAAACACCCTATAACAAATAATGGTTTTGTTTAATGACTACGGTGTACACTTTACAACCGCCACAAAAACAATCATAAAAATGGCTCTACTCTTTATGATAATCACAATTTAAGATAGTAATGGGCAGGTTCCATTATGGTTGTAAGTCAAGTATTACCTGTATTCAAAAGGAATAATAATAATAATAATAATAATAATAATAATAATAATAATAATAATAATAATAATAATAATAATAATAATAATAATAATAAAGTTGGAAGGGACCTTGGAGGTCATCTAGTCCAACCCCCTGCTCAGGCAGGAAACCCTATACCATTTCAGGCAAATGGCTGTCCAGTCTCTTCTTAAAAACCTCCAGTGTTGGAGCATTCACCACCTCTGGAGGCAGGTTGTTCCGCTGGTTAATTGTTCTAACTGTCAGGAAGTTTCTCCTTAGTTCTAGGTTGCTTCTCTCCTTGACTAGTTTCCATCCGTTGCTTCTTGTCCTGCTTTCAGGTGCTTTGGAGAATAGTTGATCCTAGTTGATCAAATCTCTTCCTTGATTTCCTTTTGAACTCAGTAAAAACTATTTTCTTTTGACTAGATTACTTTTTTTTGCCCTCTTGCTATCCATGAAATCATAGTAAGGAAAGATAGGGTTGGTGTATAGGCATTAAAGGAAAAACGGGTGGGGTGAGGACAAATTATAACATGCATGTCGCAACATCATCATGCAGATGTTATAGTCATATATAGTAAGTGTGTCACATATCATGATGCAATCATAACTACATCATTTATATAATATGTGAGTTTTTATTCTGAGTTCATTGCGGCTTGTTATGCACACCTACGGTTAGATGTTGTCAGCATCCTGATAATACTAAAATTCAAAGCTCTAGATAATCTTTCCTAGTAGTTTCTCTCATACACACACACGCACACACACACTCACACACACACACACAGAGACCCCATCTTAGAGCAGAAGTGCTTTTGAGATGAAAAAAATATTTTAATAACTTTTGGTGCAAACCCTTCTTATAATATTGGTGGAATTAATTTGTTTAGCATATCTTTATATCAGTGGTTTTCATCCTTTTCAGTTACAGAATAAACAACTTTCTAATATGCTGTTTTTGTAACATATTTAACGAGTCCTTCCCTTTTTATCTCTTACACAGTTCCTCCCCCGTCAGTTTTCTCCAGAAGATGATTCAACCCTTGGGATACAGATAACCAGTATTTAGGGAGGCTTTCTGAGTTAGTTTCCCTCCCCTATCCAGACATTTTTGACCTTCAGTTATGTTTTTTAATAGTCTGATTTGAAGTGTCGATAGTAGCACTGTCTGGATCTCAATCCAGTCTCATAGTCATGCTCAGAATAATAACCACTACTTCGTAGGTAAGCAAAGTAATTTTTTCTTAGAAAGCAGAATATGTGAGATTATGTTTTTCAACTAAATCTGTTTTATAAGATTGGAAGTAAAATGAACTCAATTTGCTGAATTAAAATTCTATTATAAAGAGAAGGTACTGCTTTTATTGCATCTGCTTTTTCTATTCTCTAGAGGAAAAAATTAAAAATCCATGATTAAATCCTTGGTTAAGATCTTGCTGCATACTAATGTTCTCTTGTATAGTAACCTTGGTTGTCAATTTTTCTGCATTTCCCTTTAGGGCAGGTACCCCCTTCTGATAAACTGAAAGTAAGAGGTCCTGAACATAGAATGCAGCAGTCGTGACAATTGAGTATTTATCTGTAAGCCCATTATTACATGATAGTGCATTTTAAAAAGTTGTTCTTGCATCCTGTAGGTAGGAAACTTTCAGTTCCTGTAGAATTTTTCCCCCCAAACTATATTTTTCATAGTTCCTCAATGAAAAGTTAACAATAGTAGGCAGTTTCCTCAATTTTGGCAATTGCTAAAATTCCTATATACTGTAACATATATCTGAGGAAAGTCATTACAGAGAGGTCTGTGGAGATTCTCAATCATCTGGCTCATGGGTCAGAACTGAAGAAGCTTCTTGGATGAGAAGCGGAATGTTTTCAAGGAACAAAAAATGAAGTCCAGTTGCCTTTTGAAAAGCACCCTTGGGTCATACAAAGAGATTATTAAGTGCTTAGAGGTCTTGTTAAAGGAAGGACTCAAATTATTTCACTTCAGGATATAGTAAGCCTGTTCTTCTTTGATTTGGCGCTGTCTTACTCAGCCTACTGAGGATTTGTAGATTTTTGACTGTTGAGACAGTATTAATCTACTTCTGAGTCCGTCTGCAGCTTAGCGATTAGCCAAATATCTCCAGGAAGCCAGCAAGTAGAATCCATAGATGGAAAATGCTTATGTCTCCTTATTGCAGCTTGAGGAAAAAGCGGCTTCCCACTTGTGAATTACTGAGATGATATGTCATTGTTGGAGCTTTTTGGCCCAAAGCTCAAGCTCTTTGTATCTACGCTGCAGGGGCTTGAACTCCCTGTTTGGCTGGTTTGATATAATTTGCAGATATATCAGTTTGGTTAGAAATTGTTGAGAATAATCGTAGCTCGGGTGGTAGGTTTTGGCAGTCAGTATTGTTGTGGCTCACAGCTTTGGCTTGAGCAGAAGAGGGAGGCTGTGTGCAGGAGTCCCTTTGCACAGTTACATCTTAAAATGCCAAAGGAGCTTTTTCCAAAAGGCATCCGGACTTTCTGGTTTGGTTTGGTTTTTCTTTGAAAATGTTTTGCTTCTCATCCAAGAAGCTTCTCCAGGTCAGAAATTAACAGTTATTTTGTCCTGCTGAGTGATTGGTGTGTGTTGTTGCAAAGAGACTCTTTTGTGGAGATAGCAGAAAGAAATGGGAGTGTAGCAAAAACAACTTGTGTGCTTGGAAGAAAAGAACCCTACGATTGCCCTGCACCTTTAGAGTGCCTCCATTCCTTTTATTATTGCTAAAATATGAAACACAAACTAAGAATCTGGGGGTATGGGATTTGCATTTATTTTTTCACCCAACCAAGGTTGTAATCCGCAGTTTTAAAAATGTGTTTATAGGTGCTGAGAGTGTTTTCTTGTTTGCTCCCCTTATGCTTCTGTAATCATTACGCTTTACATTTTTATTGAACTTACCTTGTTATCTTTTCAGTTTTATCTTGCCAACCACAAACTCCTGACCCTACTGGAAAATGGTTAGGGGCATTATTGTTTCGTGTCTGCTGTGACAGCATCTCAATTGGGATATATTTCTGATACTCTCCTTCCTTGTTTTCAGATAACTGGCCCAGTGCATCAAGCCAGGGCGGCATGCCGAGGCAGGGCATGGTCCAGGATGAGTTTAAAAGATGTCAGCAGTGCAGCTTGTCCGGAGAATGTAACCTATGCCCTTCATATTTATCCCCAGCTCTCAACAGAACACGGTTCCTGTTGCAGGGTAACAGCAACTAAGGATGCCACAGCCACCGAGGTCATTAAGGATGTCATCAGCTCCTTGAGTTTGGACATATCTAAGCATTATGTACTTGTGGAGGTGAAGGAGACAGGGGGAGAGGAATGGGTATTAGATGGAAATGATTCTCCTGTCCATAGGATCCTGCTTTGGCCTCGCCGGGCCCAGGATGACCATCCTCGGGAAGATGGTTATTATTTTGTTTTACAAGAGAGGAATGCTGATGGGACTATCAAATATGTCCACATGCAGCAGACCTGTGAAGAAGAGAACCAGGAGGAAGCCCGGCGACTGGTTGAAAGGGGCTTCCTTCCTTGGCAACAGGAGGATTTCAATGATCTGTGCAACCTCCCCAACTTGACGGAGACCACCCTGTTGGAAAACCTCAAGCGGCGTTTCCTGAAACAGAAGATCTATACCTACGTGGGCAGCATCCTCATTGCCATCAACCCTTTCAAATTTCTGCCCATCTACAACCCCAAGTACGTCCAGATGTATGAGAACCACCAGCTTGGGAAGCTGGAGCCCCACATCTTTGCCATTGCTGACGTAGCCTACCATGCTATGCTGAAGAAGCACATGAATCAGTGCATTGTTATTTCTGGTGAGAGCGGATCAGGAAAAACCCAGAGCACAAACTTCTTGATCCACTGCCTCACTGCCCTGAGTCAAAAGGGTTATGCTAGTGGAGTGGAGAGAACTATTTTGGGAGCTGGACCAGTGCTGGAGGTAAAAGAAAAAAAGTATATATCCATACTTACACATGCATATGCGCGCGCATGCACACAAACACACATATTTGTAAATACTTTCTTAACTCAGATAATTAAAGATAACTTCAGAGTGGTTTTAAAACTTCACGGTGTTTTGCGGTTTTTGGACTTCAGTGGGGAAGGAAGCTTTCATATGAAACGCTTTCTTCCATTTCTGGCTGGGCTTTTTTTTCCCCCTGCACAAGACTCTCCTAAACCTTTCCAAAATAACTTCCTCCACATATTTTTTTTCCTTCTGAAATATTTTTTAAAATTTTGTAAATGGCTGTGTTGTCTTTCAAAGATCTTGCCTTATTTAGTCATATTTGGCTGCGTGAGTTTTTACAACTGAAGATAAAGAAACAAGACTTGGTGCTGGACGCTAATTGCCTTCAAAGTCTGCATCCAGCCTCATAGCTAAGTTCTACTGAATCAGGAGGAAGACAGCTGAAATTCATACAACTTTTAAGTTTTTTTCCCCCCACAGAACATTAACAGTATCACCTTGTAAATGAAATGTAGGGCTTTTCAGATGTGCTGACTACAACTGCTAGAATTTGTTACTATTGGTTGTACATGCTGAGGATGATGGAAGCTTTAAGTGCAGTAACATCTGGAAGTCAATATGCCTCAGTCTCCTTTTAGTGTAGGCTTCTGTTTTGAACCTGCTTTTTATGCTTCTTGATCCTCAGCCTTTGTTTTTTCAGGCTAACAGATGAATCACTTCCATTGTACTGTATTTATACACTATTTTGATAGTATCAATACAGGTAGACCTCGACTTAGAAACCATTCGTTTAGTGATCATTAAGTTACCGTTTTTCACACTTACAACTGTTGCAGCATCCTCCTGGTCATATGATCAAAATTAGGATGCTTGGCAATTGGTCCATATTTATGACGGTTGCAGCATCCCAGTGTCATGTGATCACCTTTTTTCCAGCCTTGCGACCTGACAGGCAAAATCAGTGGGGAAGCCAGGTTGGCTTTACTAACAACTGCAGTGATTGACTTAACAACTGTGGCAAATGCAGTCGTAAAGTGGGCCAAAACTCATTTAACTTAATTGCTTAGCAACAGACATGCTTGGCAACAGAAATTCTTGCTTAGCAGCAGAAATTTTGGCCTCTATTGTGGCCATAAACCGAGGACTACCTGTAGCAGGAGTTCTGTATTTTATTTATTTATTTGTATCCCACCTTCATTATTTTTGCAAGGTGGTGAACATACAGTATCCAATACAACTTCGTCATTTTATTTTCCCCATAGCAACAATTCTGTAAGGTGAGTTGGGCTGAGAGAGAGTGTCTGACTCAAAAGTCACCCAGCTGATTTTCATGGCTAAGGCAGGATTAGAACTCAGTCTCCTGCTTTCTAGCCTGGTATCTTAACCACTGGACCAGGGGTGTCAAACTGCTGTTCCGCGGGCCAGACATGTCACCGGGAAACCACGCCCACCCCATTGCCGGCAATGGTGAAAAAGCTCCGATATGTTGTGCGACATCATGTGATGTCGCAAATTTGACATGTCTGCACTAGACCAAACTAGCTCTGTTTAATCATTTAATATCTGTAAAACCTATAACAGTATATTGAAAAACCAGTACAGAAAAAGATACAACAGAGCACAAAAACCAAGTAGTTCAAATCACAATATAGTGTATTGTGTCGTGTAGTGTCGTGTATAGTGTATTGCATTAGGTGAATACACTTTAGAACCTTTATGCTAACGTTGCCATCTTTTATAAATGGAAATTGAAATAATGACATTCCGTTATAACATCACTTATGACTACGTTGTGAAAAAACCGTTATAAATAGTGGATTGGAATGAAATTGTTGTTCAAATTATTTAATAGTCATGGTCTTGGTGTGTCCTTAGTAAGGTTGAATTCATATTAGAGACTTCAGGATTTGCAGTTCTTCATCACGGCACTATATCCCCTTTCTCTTGGATCTGTGCTTCTCAGCAAATACAGCAAACTGTCAGATATTTTTCTTTTTCAATTTATAAAAGCTTTTTGTGCTCTTTGAGCAAGATGGTTTAGAATGCCTACATGTGTCTGTCTATTCAAAAATTGTTCCACAGAAAGCAGAAGTTGGCTTTTCAAAGTCTTGCTGACTTTTAAAGGCTTCACTTGTAATTCTTACCCAGAACAGGAAGATTATTCTGAGGAAGCCCCTTTTGGGTCTGCTAACTATAGAATACCGGATGCTACTAATAATTGACAGCTGGGGGTTGCGGAGAGCAAGTGGAGACATGTCTATGGTCATAATAGATGCACATGTATTTATATTGATCTAAGGACAAACCTGTCAGATGTCCACATCTAGAATTGAGCTGTCTTGGTTAAAAACAATTTGTCTCAAGTATTCTCAGTTGCTGTATTTTTCAATATAGATTAGGAATATAAGAAACTTTCTCATGCCGTACAATTTATTAGGTCCTTTTTTCCCTATTTGGAGCTACTAAGATTTAAAACTGGAGTTTGACTTATCTAGGACCGGATGGGCCCCACATGAGAGACCAGAAATGTGAGGATAGCCTGGTCTGCAGTATGTCCAGGGCCACTGGAAGAGGCTTGGGGTACTGATTTGCTTCCACTTTGACTTTGTGGGGTTTGAGGAACGGAGGGGTACCTGATCTAGTGTTAGGTAGTGGGTCGCTACTAAGAGGCTTGATTTTTTTTTCCAAATTGCTGGTCCCACTTGGGTATCCTATTCCATTGCTGGTAGGTTGAGGTGCCAGGTAGCTATTTGAAGAGACAGTGGTCTCCATTTTGGTGACCATTTCCTTCAAATCCAGCTGCTCCTTTGTGGGGATCCTGGCCTGATTACCAGGCATCATGGCCTCAAGTTGTCGTTGACTAGCATCAGGTCTTTGTAAAGATCCATTCATGATTTGATCTTGGACAAACAGACATTTAAGAGAGTGAAAGAGTTCTTACTACTACTTATTACATCAAGAGATTGTTGTCCAGCTGCTCTTTTGGGGGAATTACCATCTGGCCACTCTGGTCAATTAGCAAAGCATTTTGCTCAATTTGAATCATTATGGCTGGCTGTATGAAATGGCCTCCCTATGGAGTTTTATTAGCTCGAACATTATCTGCTTCCCCCCACCCCAAATAAGACAGAGCTCTTCCAGAGAGCAATTGGAACATAACACCTAATAGGGTTTTTTCTTAGCATTCTCAGCATATCACTCTATTTTTAATTGCTTATTTTAAGACACTGGGACAATAGATAGATAGATAGATAGATAGATAGATAGATAGATAGATAGATAGATAGATAGATAGATAGATAGATAGATAGATGATAGATAGATAGATAGATAGATAGATCCTGGTGGATAAAACTTGGTGAATTAAAGAAAAGTAGAGAAATTCATACTATTTATCCTATTCTACAAGTTTGCATTTTCCAGAATTTCTGCAACTAGTTTTCCGTGAGGGAGGGATTATCTTAAAAATAATCAAGCAACATTTACTATATTAGTTTGATAGCTAATAGCATACTACCTTGGATTTTTTTAAAAAATAGCTCTGGATAACTTACTTATTCTTTGTTTAAATACTAAGTGTATGAGGTCATCTCATATTTTTAATATTTTCACATCACAGGCAGTGTAATTGAGCTAACAGAAAGAGAGTGCAAAAGTATAGTTTGCAAAACTCCCTTTTTATTCTAAGAGCTATCCTTCTCCCCCAGGTGGATGAAACTAAATATTTTCAGCTCTTTTCCCCCTTAATTTTGGAATTTAGGGTAGAAGAAAAGTTAACTGCAAGGTCATTTTGCCTTTTAAAACATCTAACTCCTTCCCAATCACTGGGTTCACCCACTTTTTGAGAGCAACCTACTGCAACCCTCAGAGTTGATAGAATTTGCACATTCTTTCTGTGTGCAACCTATGTGTAAAAACATAATTCAATGACTTGACATGTAGCTCTGCATACATTGTTGAAAACTATATACTTACAAAACAAAAATCTTCTTGGACAGGCATAAGAAAACTAGGAAGATTATTTACCAGAAAGTAAAGGCTGGGCAAATATACCATCTATACTTGTTTGATTGCAATTCCATTGAATAAAAGTAAAACTCTGTTTTGAATAAACATGGGTTGGAAAAGCTCTAACCATGTGTAAAATCTTTCAGAAACAAGGATGGATTTTATTGGATAAAACAATATTTTTATAAGAATAGAAGCAGATGATCCGTACTATGTTTTATCAATAAGAGTAATATAAAACCTGAACATGTATTTTAATACGTATCTGCACTATAAAGATTAAGAATGCAAAATAATTTCCATCTGGACTCAGCAGATGTTTCCAATGAGAGATAAGCGTTCAGAACTTAGTCCAGTTACCTTTCATACCTTTCATAAGCAGCTCAAAAGAAAATGAATGGAAATATTTTAATTATAACTTCAGAGGTTAGCATTTTCCTTCTTTTTCTCTTCCTTCCCAAAAGCCTTTCATATTATGCCATATATTTTAAAATATCAAACATGAACATACCATATATTATTATTGATTGTTGTAAGATAACCTGAACAAGACAATAAAACTGCAAATAAGATTTGCATAATTGTTGTCATAGGGCATGCTTTATGGGGGGGGAAGTAATATGCAGAACCTTGTATCACATGAAGGTCACACTCATTATTATTTGCTTTAGTGGTGCAAGAGGTGGAAGAACTATCTTTGCTATATGATTATATTTTATTTATTAAGAAAATTTGTATGGCTGCCCATACATGGCCACTCATTCATAGTGACCCTAGGTGGCTTACAGAAGTAAGTGCTTCTTACTATAGTATTGCTCCTCTTTCGGTTTTTGACAATAAATAATGTTTCTATTAAGAGCCTAATGCTGGGAAAGGTTGAGAGCAATAGAAGAAGGGGACGACAGAGAATGAGGTGGCTGGATGGAGTCACTGAAGCAGTAGGTGTGAGCTTAAATGGACTCCAGAAGATGGTAGAGGACAGGAAGGCCTGGAGGAACATTGTGCATGGGGTCGCAATGGGTCGGACATGACTTCACAACTAACAACAACAGTGTTTCTATTACATTGTATGGGGATAATGGTTAAAAAAAAATTAGTCAGCAGTAGGAGCTGTACTCTAGTAGCAGAGCACATGCGTTACATAAACAATATATTTGGTTCATTGTTTGGCATCTCTAAGACTCAGAGAAAATTCAGATAGCTATAAGTAATTAGACAATAGCAATAGCAGCAGCAATAGCACTTAGACTCGTATGTCGCTCCACAGTGCTTTCTTTACAGCACTCTCTGAGCAGTTTACAGTATCAGCATATTGCCCCCAACAATCCTCATTTTACAACCTTGGAAGGGTGGAAGGCTAAGTCAACCTTGAGATGGTCAGAATCAAATTCCTGGCCATGGGCAAAGTTAGCCTGCAATACTGCATTCTAACCACTGCACCACTACACTACAGCTCCTAATATCCTAGTTAAGTGTAAGGCAAATTATAATTACTACATGGAAGCATAGCCCATGGTAAAGCATCTTTCTTGCATTTTGAGCCTGCCATTTTCAATTACAGGATTTTACACTACAGACTTAGCAGCAAGAGTTGAGTCTTAAAACCTTGGAAAGTTGTCAGCCAGAACACACAGTACTGTATCATCATCACTGAAAATAAAATCATTTTGCTTCATTTCAGGCCTTTGGGAATGCAAAGACAGCCCACAATAACAACTCAAGTCGTTTTGGGAAATTCATCCAGGTCAACTATTTGGAGAATGGCATTGTCCGAGGGTAAGTGCTGTGCATATGCTCTCACTGTTGTTCCATCAAGTTATAATTCTGGTAGTGAACAGTAGAGTTCAAAATAAAACTAGTCCCCTGCATTGCTGATAGTCATAAACAAGGGTCTGAGCAGTGTGCTGTGTTCTGTCTTGAAAGAGATTTTTATAGATTCATAATGTCTGCTTTTGCGCTGTTGTTTCTTTTCTTGGCTTCCAGAGCTGTGGTTGAAAAATATCTCCTTGAAAAATCTCGCTTGGTGTCTCAGGAAAAAAATGAAAGGTAAGAAGTTATGGACTATGTAACAGAAACTTCATTTTTGCTTCATCCAGGCAGCATAATTAGTGACATTCATTTTGCACTTTATAAAAAAATATATACCGTATTTTCCAGCGTATAAGACGACTGGGCGTATAAGACGACCCCCTACATTTCCTGTTAAATTATAGGGTTTGGGCTATACTCGCCGTATAAGACTACCCGTCTTCCAACGCACACCAAATAAAAATTAAAAAACATCAGATTTGATTTTAATATGGTGATTTTAATTCAAATGCTTATGACATGCAGGTGCTTAGTAGGAAAACTGTCACTTATAAACATAAGGCTGTTTGTCATCAAACATGTAAACATAAAACAGTGCAAGTGAATTAAACTATAATAATAATAATAATAATAATAATAATAATAATAATAATAATAATAATAATAATAAGAAGAAGAAGAAGAAGAAGAAGAAGAAGAAGAAGAAGAAGAAGAAGAAGTTGGAGGGGACCTTGGAGGTCATCTAGTCCAACCCCCTGCTAAGGCAGGAAACCCTATACCATTTCAGACAAATGGCTGTCCAGTCTCTTCTTAAAAACTTCCAGTGTTGGAGCATTCACCACTTCTGGAGGCAGGTTGTTCCACTGGTTAATTGTTCTGTCAGGAAGTTTCTCCTTAGTTCTAGGTTGCTTCTCTCCTTGATTAGTTTCCATCCATTACTTCTTGTCCTGCTTTCAGGTGCTTTGGAGAATAGCTTGACTCCCTCTTCTTTGTGGCAGCCCCTGATTCCAGCAACCATTCCCTATTTTCCTAATTCACTTTTTCACTTTTCCTAATTCACTCTAAAGCTTTCCCTGCGCAGAGCCTTAAGTAACACAAGCTGCCTGCAATTAGTGCAGGTTCGCATCCCACCAGGCTCAAGGTTGACTCAGCTTTCCATCCTTCCAAGGTAGGTAAAATGAGGACCCAGATTGTTGGGGGCAATAAGCTGACTTTGTAATAATGCTGCTTGGGGGGGGGGTGAAAGCCCTAATAAACAGGCATATACACAGAATGAAGGCTATTGCTAAGCACATTGATTTGTGCTTTAAATTGTAAGCCACAGTGAGTCTTCGGAGAAGGGCAGGATATAAATGGGATTTTTAAAAAAAAAGACCAAATGGGAGATCCGCTCCAGGTTTTCCAGCCAGCCCGCCCAGTTCCTGAGTCAAATGTGTCCTTAGAGCTAAGCTGCTGCTCTGGCTGCTGCCTTCCCCACCTGCCTTTCAAGTTGGGATATACTACAGCTGCTCTTCAACTTTAGAAGGAAAGACGCCCAGACCCCAGCCTGTAAAAAATCACAGACTGCAGCTTCTTCTCCAATTGGTCCCGCTTTCCCTGCGCAGACTAAATGGGAGATCCGCTCCAGGTTTTCCAGCCAGCCCTGTCCCTAAATTTTCAGCACCCGGTGTATAAGACAACCCCTGACTTTTGAGAAGATTTTCATGGGTTAAAAAGTAGTCTTATACGCCGGAAACTACGGTATATCCCAAGCAAGAAATCAGAAAGAGGTTAATTATTTTTTTATAACTGTATTCAAATGATATGTCATCAAAATTCTGGAAAACCAAGTTTTGACTGGTTATTCATCCAGGTGTATTTGGTTGATCTGACTTGAAAAAATAAATTTCTCATTTTTTTATTGGTCTTTCTTTGAAACACACTTGTTTTAAAGCAAACGTGTCAAATCATCATGCAGGACTCTATAGAGAAGCTACTATGATTTATAAACATTTTAATAACTTTAACAAGAAAGAAGAGAATGAAGATTAACGAAGTCTGGTTTCCAGCTCTACATCACAACAAAATAAAAGAAAACAGGCCGTAATTAATGAACACCATAGACAATCTTCAGCAGTCTCACCTAAAAAATAATAAACAGCGTGTTTCAAAGACAAACCATCCCAAACAGCTCCTTTGTAATTTCACCTCTGAAGACGTCAGCCAGAGTTGTTGGCAAAACATCAGGGTACCAAATAATTAAAATACAGTCTTTTAGCCCAGAAACTCATCACCAGTGGAATTAGAAAACATATTACATCTTCCATCATAAAATGTCTGCTGTAGGCAAACTTACCTATTCACATAATATGCTAAGCAGGCTGAGCTACACAATACCCATTTAGTGAGCACAAATGAGAAAGGTTTCTGCCTGTTATTTCTTCCAACTCCAAAGGACGCTTTCTCTTAAGTCTGGCTTACCTTTGCTTTTTTCTGAGCAAATAAGTACATTTTCAGAACAAAACCCTGGATTGCATTCATTTATACTTAGAATGCTACCGAACAATGTCAGTTTATAGAATGCCATAAATCTATTTAGTTTTATATTGATTAAAAATAATTTCACAAAGGGAATCTGTATACTTTTGTGTAAGTAAATGTCAGCTGAGGAACAGGGTACGGATTTATCAAGAAAGATGTCTGAAGGCCCTGCCCTTTTTGGATATGTTACTAAAGAGCATATTGAATACTTCAACAATTGGAAAGAGTTTAAAACATTTCAGAGTAAAAATGAGCTAGAATAAAAGGTAACATTCCACTTGGAGGGAGTTCCATGCTGTTGATGCCATCAACTAAAAGGCCCTTACATTCCTTATCTTTATCCAAATAGGAATGTCATTCAAAAAACAAAGATTCTCAAAAGCTAATATTAATATTGGATTAAATTGTTTCTGTTAAAGGATCCTTTTAGATTCCATATGATTCTGATATTAATTTTAGGAGCTTAGTGATTTTACTGAAGATGCCCAGGTAAAAATAATAGGATCGGGAGTCAGAGAAGTACTGTTAATGGAAGGCTGGTGTGCTTGTTTCTGTAGGAACTACCATGTATTTTATTATTTGCTGCTTGGCGCCAGCGAAGAAGAGCGCAAGGAATTCCATCTCAAGCAGCCTGAAGACTACTTCTACCTCAACCAGGTATACAAAGGCTTTTTTGTCCTGACTTTGGCTGACAAACGCAAGGCTCTGCTGTGATTTTCACTCTCAGGAAGTGAAGGGAACCCCAAACAGGCCTCCTTTGTTCCTCCATGAAAAACTGCAAAGATCTGGCTTAAACCAGACGTGTTATAAGTAAAATGTTATAGATGTGTCAGCCAGTTGAATAGCCCTTAATTCTTTTAAGCCTTTTTTTAAAAAAAAAAAAGTCTGTGATTTTCTTTTAGTCACATATTAGGAAAT
Source organism: Vipera berus (assembly GCF_964194415.1). Lineage (NCBI taxonomy): Eukaryota > Metazoa > Chordata > Lepidosauria > Squamata > Viperidae > Vipera > Vipera berus. Next base: position 17,019,765 of record NC_138202.1, read on the forward strand.
TAATTTTTAATCAGCAGAAGGATATACTATTTTTTCTGAAATTAAGTTTATTTATTTACGCAGAAAAGTAAACCAAGATTTTTGAGATTTCTAACTTTGTGAAACAAAATGTTGAACTAGATTAACCTATGGCTGATTTAAGGGTAGCGGGAGGGCCTTATGTTGTAATGAACGGTTTGTAAGGAAAGAACAGTTGTGTTAGGTCTCTCTCTTACCATCTGACTTCCTTTTTTTGCTCTTGAGAAAATTTTTAGAATGGGCAAAGGAATGGAATACTTCTTACTTCTCCAAGTAACTTTGGTAGGAACTGATTATTCTATTCTATTTAAATTGGGTTTAAGGACTAAAACAATCATGATTCCACCAGGGGATTCACACCAGGGGAATGCAGCAGTAGTTCACTTCTGTTCTATATATATTTGACATTATATTCTGCTTTTTCATGACACAGGCCAAGTCTTCTGTTAATGGTACTTCTATTTGATCCTCTTCTAGCAGCTGAGAACCTGTACCTTTATTAGTCCCTTCTCCACTTCTGTAACTGCAGTTAAATAGAATTGCTAGAAAAGGAATTACCAAGGACAATTGTGGTAAATTTTGTCAGTAGTAGATATCCCTACTTATACTTGCAAGTTTGGATTTATTCACAGCATAACTTGAAAATTGAAGATGGAGAAGACCTCCAGCATGATTTTGAACGATTAAAGCAAGCCATGGAAATGGTTGGTTTTCTTCCAGCAACAAAAAAACAGTAAGCTATATTTCAGCTGTCTCCTATCAGTTTTCAGTAAGCACAGAAGGATACACCATATATTATATGAAGTCATTTTCCATTAATGTGCGAATAAAGTTCTATGAAACTAATCAAAAGGCAGAAAATTATGTTAAAGACTCATGAGTATTAACTCATGCATAAATGTACATTCTCATCACATTCTAATGGACAAGTATATATGACACTCAGTAAAGATATTCTTCATCTGAAAGATACACTATCCTGCTTTTTACTTCCACAGAATTTTTTCAGTGCTTTCTGCAATTCTCTACTTGGGAAATGTTACTTATAAGAAAAAGGCAGCAGGTCGAGACGAGGGGCTGGAAGTGGGACCCCCTGAAGTGCTAGATATTCTCTCACAGCTTCTGAAGGTAACTCCCATCTTTCTACACAAGTATTTGTCTTGGGCAGAGAAGACACCCCTGATCACTGGGTGCAGAAAAGATCCTTAATTTTACCTTTCTTAAATAACATTGAAAAAACACTGTGGAATACAGTGGAATTTTGGTACTCAACAGCTTTGAAACTCATCAAATTTGGTACTCAACGCATTTTGATGTGAAAATTTTATCCCAGTACTCATCATTTGTTTGGTACTCAACCCACAAGCTAGAATTTGTCAGTGTCGGCTGCCTTGTGGCTCACTGCATTATTCCTTAGGGGAAAAAATTGTTTGGTACTCATCGTTTTTGGGGTTCGTTGTGCCTCCCAGAACCAATTAACAATGAGTAAAATATATATTTTGTTTCTGTATTGATAAACTTGAAGCAACTTACATTTTAAAACCCAAAGGTGCTTTTTTCATGAGGTAATTGGACTTTCTCGCTTTTCTTTGAAGACGTTTCACTTCTCATCCAAGAAGCTTCTTCAGCTCTGAGGAGAGCTCTTGAAAAAAACACCTTTGGGACAACCGTGACCTGAATGACTGAGAATCTCCATAGACATTTACATCTTAAAACTTAAAAATCAAGCAAACATTTAAGCTAAATAAATATCTGAGCAGGGAAGAAAAAATGCACTTTTAACTTCACTGCCTTCAGGAAAAGTTACTCCTTGGAGAGGATATTGCATGAAATAATTGCTATTATTGGACCCTGATCCAAATAGATACATGAAATCTTGGTCTGTGAATGCATTTGGAGCAGGACTGAATGCAATTTGAGCATCAATGTACAAGAAAAGGCAGACGTTTAAGTAATCATGGCCCAGTCCAGTCCTATTTCAGGGTGGATGGCAGACCAAGCATGTGAATCCTGGCTATTAAGAAAGGAAAACAATAAAAAAGTCTGTATATATTTGCATGCAAATGATGCTCTGCTAATGGAAAATAAGAATTGAGATGTTAGAAAATTGCAAGTGAGATATTTTGTAATATCGAATCTATTGCATTATCAAATCTTCCTGTTAAGGTACCTTAAAATTTTTATACTTTGTCATTTGCACTGCCTTGCTTCAAAAGCTTAAGATTAAAACCAATGGGGACAATTCTCCATTTTCTGCAGCAACTTTATAGGGACTGGATAAGTAGAATTTTGATTTTCAGCAATAATGGATAATTACAGATCATTTTCATCCTGGATTTCCATGTCAGATTGTTCATTTCAGCTCTTTTTCTCCCAGGTGAAACGTGAAATCTTAGTGGAAGTATTGACAAAAAGAAAAACAGTGACAGTGAATGATAAACTGATCCTTCCATATAGCCTCAATGAGGTGAGTTCCTAATAGGTTGGGGTTAGTAAGATTTTTTTTGTTAAAAAAAATTACAGATGGCTCGGACTGTAAGGGCAACTTCATCTTTTCGTATATTTATAGGATATCCTGTAACAATTCTGAGAGAGTATAGTCAAAAAATCAATAAAGCTATTAAAATTCAGTAACACCAAAAGAAAACAAATCTATATTGCAGCATCAAAACACAAAATTTCCAATCGCCAGAGGCTATTGCTTAAGTAGCAGATTTTTTTTAAAAAAAATAATTGGTTTCCCCATCAATTGTCTGCCCTCTAGAGCAGGGGTGTCAAACTCAATTTCATTGAGGGCCGCATCAGCATTGCGGTTGCCCTCAGGGGGCCGGGTGGGCGTGGCCTGGGTGGGCGTGGCCTACTGGGTGGGCGTGGCTAAAGTGCGTATGGCCTACTGGGTGGGCATGGCCAGCTCTACATCATTCTTTTCAAGGGTGCCTATGGGGGCCTGGGCAGGAGTGGGACAGATCTGAGGGTCTCTGGCAGGAGGAGGGTCTCTGGGCCAGGGCCAAGGCAGTGGGGGCTGTTCCCTCACTGTTTCCAGGATGGCTTCGCAGGCCGCATGAAACCACTTCACGGGCCAGATCTGGCCCCCGGGTCTTGTGTTTGACATGTCTGCTCTAGAGCCTTAATTTTTTTTCTGCTTATACCTAAAAGATGGTAGGGGTCTTGCAATTATGAGACACATAATTGGAATCAGGAGGCATAAAATGGAAAATATAAATTATGGTGATGATTTCTTGGAAACCAATGGGTAAAATGCTAACAATACTAAGCCATTTTTTTCAGTTTTTCATGTCCCTCAGAAAGGCTTAGGAGCAATAAGGGGTACCTAAAGGATTAGTTTTTTTCCAAGGACCTCTACCCACCCAACTAGGCCAAGCAGAAGGGGCATGCTGCAGATCTCATCAGCCAAAGAATTTGGCTGGCGAGACCAGAAGACAAGCTTTTTCCACAGTGGCCCCTGCTCTGTGGAATATCCTTCCTTCGGAGAATCAGAATGGCCCTAGAGTTGTTTCATAAAGCCCTAAAAACCCGGCTTATTCCTGAGCCTAGGGTGATGAATGTGTGTCAAGGGCCCCATTTCCTGGCTACTCTTTTAAAAAGTTTTTAATATTTTTAACTGTCATGTATTGTTTTGAATTATAAGCCACCCAGAGTCATTGACGGAGATGGGCAGCCATAGACATTGAACAAACCAACAAACAAACAGATGAGCAAAGCAAAGTGATATGGAGTTTTCTTTGTGCTTTTAATTTGCAGGCCATCACAGCTCGTGATTCTATGGCTAAGTCTTTGTACAGTGCCCTCTTTGACTGGATTGTTCTGCGAATTAACCATGCACTTCTCAACAAGAAGGATATGGAAGAGTCTGTTACGGTATGTTTCCAGGAAACAGATGATTCTTGCTTCTGAACTGTGTAACCGTCTGTCACCAGGCTAGTTTTTTTTAAATGGGCAGGGAGGGTCTGATTTTGAGAAGGTACCAGCCACAGTATATTCAGTATTGAGCACATGAATGTAGTCATGCCATTCTCCTGATTCTGTTCCCATCTCTTCCCGTGCATAGTGCTTGTCCATTGGGGTACTTGATATATTTGGTTTTGAAGACTTCAAAACAAACAGTTTTGAACAGTTCTGCATAAACTATGCAAATGAGCAGTTGCAGTATTACTTCAATCAACATATTTTCAAGCTTGAACAGGTAAGCAATGGAAGAAACGGAAGGGTTTATGCTTTTTATTTTGCAGATTAAGTATGGGTTTTTTAAAAAAAACTTTACAGCAAGGAAATATGTATAAAACATTTTGAATGACATCGAAATATTGATTTGGGATTTGAGATCTTGCTGATAGATTTCAATTTGCAAACCTCTGTCTTTTACCTTTTTTACTCATAAATTACTTTCCAACATAAAACATTTTACAGTCTCTATAAAGATGCAAATCCAACCATGAAAATAGATTAAAGAATACAGTTATGAAGCTATTCAGATCCAAGATGAAAAGGGTGTTTTGCAGGGGCCATGAGCATCATTTGCATGGACGTTGGAAAGCAGAGATGGCGCAACAAACATATTCCCAGATATCAAATGTTCTCCCCTCCACCCCTGGTATTGTGCAGCAGTCTGGTCTTCCTATAAAGGAAGAGGGTCTCAGTAGTAGATTGGAATATGTTAGTGGAATATTTTAATAGCTAATTCTCAAGGTAGTTAGGCTGAAAAACAATGTCTTATCTAACCTTCATTAAAACCTCCTTCTCCCAGAGTGTCACAGGATACAGTCATGAGTTCTTGGAGAGTACAGGTAACAACAACAACAACAACAACAACAACAACAACAACAACAATAATAATAATAATGTTGGAAGGGATCTTGGAGGTCATCTAGTCCAACCCCCTGCTCAGGCAGGGAACCCTATACCATTTCTCTTCTTAAAAACTTCCAGTGTTGGAGCATTCAGATTGTTCCACTGGTTAATTGTTCTAACTGTCAGGAAGTTTCTCCTTAGTTCTAAGTTGCTTCTCTCTTTGATTAGTTTCCATTAGTTTTTACTATTACTTCCCTTGTATCTGAATAGTATTAAAACTCTTGTGTCTGTAATGCTTAATGGGATGAAACTCTGCACTGTAGGGCAAAATGTTTTGAACCAAAGTACCTCAAGTGGGCTAACTTACAGATTGTGTCCAAAATCAGAGGCACATGACTCCCATGGAATTGACATTTGTCAAATTTTATAACACATTGTATGACTCAAATGTTATCGTAAAGCATTTCATGGCATAATACAAAATGTTTTAAAACATTTTTTATGATCAGTTGCTGATGCTTGACTGTGCTATACAATTCAACATGGGCTGCTTTCAAGGCAGATACAGTACATCTCTCAATAGCTCCGTAAATTTCTTTCAAAATTTTCAAGTACATTAGAAGCTCTGCCATTGTTGAAGGCACTGGGAATCTGGCAAGGAAATACCTCTGAAAGCATGACCCAAGAATTCATGGGTTGTCTAGTTATTTCTAGAAAATGGTCATTTACAAGAAAGCCATTGTTAAGTTTGTAATTGCTGACATGTAACTTTTCTGCTTTAGAGAAGACCTTGATTGGAAAGGGGAGATATTCTTGCTTTAAGATTATGTGAGCGCTCTGGTCCATTTAATTTACTTTCTGTTTTTTATAATGACTGGCTAGCAGGCAATTCTGAGAAACTCAGAACCAGAATATAGTGACAGCCCTAGAGCTTTGTTCAGCCACAATAGACAGCAAGATACTTCTTTCTCTTTCAATAAAGCCACCTAAGAAAATGGTTGTCATCTTATGATATTCCCTAAACCATGTGGTACACAAAGAGTTTATTTATTTTTCTGTCCTCAACTGCCAGCCAGATGACCCCAAGTTCTAATATTATGAGCGGTGAAAAGGTAATAGTATGAGAGATAAAGAAAAACTGTTGATGCCTGACTTCCAGCGTTTATTTCTTGCAGGAGGAGTATCAGAGTGAAGGGATTGCATGGCACAACATTGACTATACAGACAATGTGGCCTGCATCCATTTAGTTGGCAAGAAACCAACTGGTCTGTTCTACCTACTTGATGAAGAAAGCAAGTAAGTCTAGCTAGCTGTGGGACAAGGAGAAAATCTACAATAAAGAGAGAAAAAAGAAGTATAAATTTATTATGATATTGCCTAAACAAATGTGAAATTGGGAGGGAGAGGAGATTGGAGAAAGTGCAGCCTCTGTCCACAAATTTACAGTTTAATAAGCCTTATATAAAATAAAAGAGATATGAAAGTAACAGGAGGAAAAGCACATTTAGGCATATATTCCCCTAAAACTAAGTATTAAATCATTTGGAACAGAACAGTCCTGGGAAGAAGAGTCATAAAGTATCAGGGGGAGAAGTATAAGGGAAATATTTATTGAAGCAGGTGAAGGAGAGAAGGAGAGACTTGTAAGTTGGACTAGAGGACTTTCCAAAAGAATGATTCTATGATTAATGATGCTGGACTTATTAAGGTTTTTTTCCCCCTTTGTAAATGCACTATATCTTCTAGTAAAGATGAACAAGTGGATATACTGTAGCTAGGGCCCTGGATTTGCTATTGAACCTTTAAAGTGCACGATTTGTGAAACTAGGCATATAGGAGTCTGATCACTATCCGCTTGAGAAGGCACAAAGTCCCCTTTCCATTAATAGTGGAGGGTGAAATCAGTTATGCAACCAGGAGCATCTAAAGAAGGAAGGGATAGCCTTTATTGCAATTATTGTCCAGTCCTATTAGTAGTTCTACAATTATATTTACCAAAGAAAAGTGCAAAGCTACCATGCAGTGACAGTTAAAGAAATGTGCATGAATTCAGTAGAATTTAGAATTTTACTTTCGACAGGTTGCGAATTGCCGGGATGCAGAATTTTAAAATATTTAGCCTGGGAAGGAAACAGAAACTGGGAAAAAGTTTTATTATTTTTAACTAAGTCCTCTTAATTTATGAAAATTCTTAGGAGAAATGACAGATACTTTTAAAGATGTAACAACAATGATGTAACAAAAACTGCTTATTAAAGAATATCAGTAAATGTGAATGGAATACTGCCAACCCTCTTACCTGCAGAACTCCTTTCTACATTTGGGAACTTCTGGTATCATCTCCTCCCCAGTTTGCCAAGTTTAAGCTCCACTGAAATTGATAATTTATTCTGCCTTTGGCTTCCTCTTTTGCTGCTTGCAGTTTTCCACATGCCACTAGCGAGACGCTTCTTGCAAAGTTCAAACAGCAACATGAGGACAACAAGTTCTTCATTGGGACTCCTGTATTGGAACCTGCTTTCATCATTCAACATTTTGCTGGCAAAGTGAAATATCAGATAAAGGTAACTGGAATATGATTCAAGTTGCAGAGAGTCAAGGAATTGCTTGTGGCTTAATCAGCAAAAAAAAGTCTGGTTGAAAATGTCATAAGAAGATCCTTGCTAGTTAGAACAGGCTAAAACACATCGTTTAAAAAAATCTCATCTCATCAGTTTGGAATGGAAGTTTTACAAGAGTTTCAATAAAAATGATCATTTTTCTTCATCATTCATACATAATTTTATGTCTGTAAGCAATTTGGTCATGAGTCACAGGAACACGAGGTCTTCAGTGGGTGATTGAGGCCATAGGTTTTTCTTTCCAATTTTGAACAAGTAGTCACTTTAATAAGGACACTGTCAACGCTGCAAACATTGGATGTTTTTGCTCTGACAATATAAGAGGCAGCCTTTTCCTTTAAACTGTTTTGCTTTGAATCAATGAAGCTGGGGGGGGAGGGGGGATGTTAACCCGGTTGTTTTAATTAAGATAAGGGATGGCAGCTATAGAAAGGAAGTGAAACTTTGCATGTTAAGCTAATTGGAGAATGTGATTTATGGCGTGTAAGGGAGGGAATTGTGTATGATACGATGTGTTCAGGGGAGGAGAATTCAGATTCTGGCATCCATCCATGAGGGCCAATGCTTCGTTCTCATTATTATAGACTTTATAGAATAAACAATGCTGGAATGTTCTTTGATCTGTCTCATTAGTCGGAACCATGACAGACACAGAGAATCCATTGCCATTGCCCAGTCAATCAGTGTTCGTGTAATAGAAATGTTATTCAAATGAATGCGCACATCCCAAAGTATATTTTATGGTACTGATTTCCAGCGGTGAATCTACTACCAGGGTGAAGAAGGGAAGGAAGATATGCAGAGCTCTGGTTAAATCCATCTATCCATAACCCTTGCTATGTGCCTTAGCTTCCATGACCATTCTCCCTTGTAGGATTTCCGTGAAAAGAACATGGATTATATGCGGCCAGATATTGTTGCCTTGCTGCGGAGCAGTGACAGCACTTACGTTCGTGAGCTGATTGGAATGGATCCAGTGGCTGTTTTCCGGTGGGCTATCCTCCGTGCAGCAATCCACGCCATGGCTGTTTTTGCAGAAGGTGGTCGCCAAAGAGCTGAGAAAACGGCAGGTAAGCATGAGGACAGGAAAAAGTAGTCAAAATAACGATATCTGCATCTACATTTTAATAACAGAAGACTTGATCTTCAGGTAGTGTAATCCAGATTAATCCCTCAGCAATTCCATTCAAATTAATTATCTGAAAATGCTACGATGGATATAAAATAGTTGAAGTGGGAATAAGGTAGGTTCATAAGTTTCACACAATCTGCTCATAGAATTGTTTTAAACATGATATTTTATCTAGTAGTTTATACTTGCCTTCTTCATGTAATATTACTGATATTGTCTATTATATTTTAAATTTGTATTTCTGATTATTGAAAGCCAACAAGGGGTCCCGTGATTTTCAAAAGCAAATAAATGCATTTAAATTAATTATACTGCCTAAGAGTGTTCTGTACAAATAATAAGACAAAGAGGAACCAAACAAACCACAGTTTCTTCATTGTGGTTTCTGTGATTCACACAAGTGGATGTTGTGCAGGTTCATTTGGAAACTTTCAGAGCTTAAGCCAGGCCTCCTGTTTTCATTGCATCTATGGATGTGGCTCCTGCTGATCCCTCAGTTATTTTAAGCCATACTGATAATAATTTGCTGAAATGTGGGATTTTTTTTCCCCCAGAGTGATTTTCTGGACTTTGCTCAAAAACATTTTCATCCTTTTATTGATTATTTCTTTGCCTCTCTCCTGTTGGTTTGGTTTCTATTTTGTGATGGGGGGGGGGGAAACCTCTCTTTGGGGCTCTTTTCATTTATTTAACCTCATGATGAGCAATTGATTTGTTTCTTATCCCACCTTTATTATTTTTTCTAAATAACTCAAGGTATTGAACATCCCTAATACTCCTTCCTCCTCCACAAATTCCAAAAGTGTGTGAAAAGTCTCCTCCATCAAATGGGCATATCTTTTGCTTGTTATGCTCTAGAGAAGTCTAGGTGGGCGAAGTCCTGCCCTCACTGCAAAGCTTTTATTAATCAGGGAGAAAAGAACCATTCTTTACACCTGTGAGGTGTTCCTTTAGAGCAGTTGTCCGTAACCTTTCTGGCACTGTGGACCACCGGCGGCAGCGGGGGGGGGAGGAGAGGAGATGGTTTTGTGTGTGTGCTGCTGGCGCAAATGCAGCTTCGCCCGCTCACCCAACGCCTCCGTGGCTCAGTTCCCAACAGGCTGTAGCAGCCTGGCATCAGGCTGCAGACCAGGAGTTGGGGACGGTTGCTTTAGAGCAAACTTTGAAAGTGCCAGGTGCTATTTTGCAAGCTACCTTGCAAATCTCAATTGCTCAGTTGCTGTTATAGATAACAGAATAACTGAGGTGGAAAGGGCCATGGAGGTCTTCTAGCCCAACCCCCTGCTCAGGCAGGAAACCCTATACCATTTCAGACAAATATGTCAAGGTGTGGCTTGGGGAACTGGTATTCTGCTTCTGCCCCAACTGTGTGCAATTTGGAGAATGCAGAGGGTCAAGCTACAGACATGCAATTATTTGTGTCTACTTCTGCCCACAGCCAGTGATCAGTGAAACCGGTTCTCTCTGAGGGCAATTGCCATACATCTCCCCCTTCTGAACGCTTTGAATTCTTGAGCTTGCAAGAAGAGACTACTAAGGATTTACTTTCTGAGGTTAAAATCCTAGAACCTTCATCAAGACAAGCTTGTCATTTCTTCTCCAGAGAAGCATTGTGATCCAATTAAATCGCTAGTGTACCTCTTTCCTACCCTTCCTACCTCTTCTTTTGTTCTCTTGCTTCACACTGGGAGGACAGAAGGTGGTTAGATTCTCAAGGGCAGCCAACACAGAGCTGCATTTCTTTTCCCCAAAGACCATAACTCTACGTGATGAATAACTCCTGGAGTCACCACACTGGTTTGTAAGATAAAGAGTGGCGTCGGTTTCTCTTTAGCTTCTCAATCCTCACCAGTTCAACACTGTGGGGATTTGAACACTTGTAACGTCCTAGCTTTTTTGTTACGTTTAAATGACCACACTTGGTCTTTTTTTATTATTATTATTATTATTATTATTATTATTATTATTATTATTATTATTATTATTATTATTATTATTATTATTTTAATTCCATTTATATCCCGCCCTTCTCCGAAGACTCAGGGCGGCTTACAAGCTTAGCAGTAGCCTTCATTCTATGTATATGCCTGCTTATTAGGGCTTTCACACACACACACCAAGCGGCATTATTACAAAGTCAGCTTAATTGCCCCCAACAATCTGGCTCTGTATCTACCTTCCTGCTTATTTAGCTCAAGCGTTGTCCCATTGGAGGTATCTCAGTGTTTTCACATTCTTTACTTAAAAGTTTCACAGATTCGCTGAATCTTTTCCAATCTCTTCTATCTCTATTCTTAACCCAGAGGTTATATTGTTAGTCCTAATACGGGTAGAGAAATATTCAGAGGAATCAGTGGCTGTTCAAACTGACTGGCTACTTTCGTGGAAGACAACCTCACTGGTCCACTGTGAGACCCTAGAGAATTTCCCTGCTTATTTTTCCAATACAGCAACTTGTCTTTTCCTTCCTTTCCTAGTGCATGTTGCTGGCATCTTCCTATTGCCCTGTTGATCCTCATCTCTTCCTATATTGGATAGTTCATGCAAAAATAAATTACCTTCTGCAATATTCCGTATGAACCACTGCAACAAGTGAGGCCTTAATATAAACGTCAAAGCAGCCATTGCCTATTAGATGATAACCTATTGGGGCAATTAGTAATTTAACTTCTCATCTGAAGCGTAGTACCTTGAAGTAGTTAAAATGGGCGGCAATGTAGACTTTCAGTTTTACTAAGCATTTCAAGATGGACTTTTGGCCAGAGTGAGATGTAGCCTTTGCCAAAGCAATCCGATCATCCATTGCATCATGAGTATGCATCTGACACCACCCTCTCCCTGAGCCCAACCTATTCCACTGGGTGACTGCTTTGGAAAAAATGGGTTAGCTCCTTTTTTTAAAAAAAATCAACATTTAATATACAAACCAACCGTTTGTACATATATAGACCATTAATTAAAAAGGCTGCTTATTTATCAGTAACTATAGTTGTTCAAATGATCACCTGAGTATTCCCATTATTCTGTTTCCACTTCATTATTTTGCTGGTTTTTGGATTCAGATTTTGCTGAATCAGCCTCAAGAACTGAGGAATGACTGGGAATTATGTTAAGTTATTGAATATGCAGTAATGATCCTGTCTTTTAAGCTCTAAAAGATTCTGAATTTAGCTTTGACACATGCAGGATCTAGGTCAAGATGGCTGCTCAAAGAATCCCATTTATAAAACAGTAACGTTGTTGGTGATGGGCAAAGATTACCGAGGTTAGGCTGGCTGTTCATGCCAATATAGATTTTTTTCCCTTTTCCCCTAGGGGTAATACGCCATGGACCCAGAATCCCTCTTGGGGAACTGCAGCAGAGCAACACCCCAAATGAGAGAGTTTATCGGTAAGAAGCACATTTAATTGGGTTTTGTTATTATTGTTATATTTCTACCCTTGTCGTGGCTTCTTTTGACAAAAGACGATTCCTTGTACTGCACCGTTTCCTGATCTTGTTTTTTGTTTTACCATAGTAGCCCCTAGAGTAGGGGTGTCAAACTGCTGGCCCGTGGGCCGGTTGCATCATACAGAGGCCACGCCCACCCCAGCTCCAGCAATGTGAAAAAAAGTCACAATATGTCACGACATGTCACATGACGCAGAGAGTTTGACACCCGTGATCCAGAGGAAATCAGTGCATTGCAAAAGTAACTTGGCATCTTCGCTACTACCTAGTTCAGAGGTAGGCAACCTTGGCTCTTTTATGACTCATGGATTTCAACTCCCAGAATTCCTGAGCCTGCTGGCTCAGGAATTCTGGGAGTTGAAGTCCATGAGTCATAAAAGAGCCAAGGTAGCCTACCCCTGACCTAGTTCTTTGATTTCTTTCCTTTCCCATTCTGAGAACTTCTTATTTTGGTAATCCTACCCAAATCCTACAAGTTGGCCTCTGTGGTTTATAGAGAGAAATTAATTCAACTATTTTGTACAGTAAAGACTTTGAATTCACATGTGTGTGGTTTTTTTCTTCTCTTAATGTACGATAGCAGGGGGAAAAAGACAAATGCCACGTACTAGGTTCTTCAAGAAGTTTATTTTCTATCAGTATCATAACTTCTCTTTGTAAATATGTGATGTCTCCATCTGGAATAATACTACTATATTTGAAGAAGAATATTAAGAATGAAAATTGAGAAGAAAAGAGTTATTGGAATGATTGGGACTTCAAAAATCTGAGGGGGGAAAGACTAGCATGTTGGGAACTGTAACTCCCCCCACCCCATCCCACCCAAAAAAATGCAAGTGAGGAGAAACATGATCATGGTATATAAAATCGTGCATGGCAAGGAGAAAGCGAGCAAGAAAAACTTCTCTTCCTCTCAGAAAAATAGGACTGTAGGGTAGTAAAGCTGATTTGGAAGGAGATTTAGAACAGACAAAGGAAAGCCCTTCTTGAATTAGTAAACTATGGAATTAATTGCCAAAAGACGTGGTGGCAGTACCGACTTAAAATGACTCAAAAGGGTTGGACGAATTCATGGAGGACACGTCCATCAGGTCTGATTATCCTGCATCCTCACAGTACCTCCAGCTTGGGGCTGCCAACTACTAGAGCCCAGCTATTTTTACATTCTTACGTTTTCTTTCTCGTGCTTGAATATTGGGTGGAAATGACTGAAATCCACCGTTTCCATCCCTGCTCCTATCACCACTCCAATTAATATGCTAAAAATTTGGTAATTGACTAAAGATAATGGATTCAAACCCGTCTGGACTTCCTTGCAGGACGAGTACCATAATTTCAGTTACTTGGAGAAGCACTAATTTTCTAGGTTTGGGACTGCACTCTTTTTTTTTTAAAGAGCTCACCTTTGGACATTGACAGGCTTCCCTTTTAATTCTGCTTAGAGTTGGAAGCCTGCAGAGATACCTACAGCTTTTTCTGGTTGAAGTGTTGTACAACAGCAACCTTTAGCATAAGTTGTTAGCAGGCTAGAATTTTCATGCAGCTTAGTATTAGCATTATGGCAATTCAAAATAATGAGTTGAATTTTAAATTGATAGTTAAATGTGTGTGAACGTGTGTGTGATTTGCATAACTAACATTATGTTGTAGACCAGAGGTCTTCAAACTTGGCCCTTTTATGACTTGTGGACTTCAACTCCCAGAGTTCCTCAGCCAGCATGCCTGGCTGAGGAACTCTGGGAGTTGAAGTACACAAGTCGTAAAAGGGCCGAGTTTGAAGACCCCTGCTGTAGACAGTGCTAGATGAGATATATCCATGAGCAGTTTTAAGGAATATCTTATATCAAATATTAGAAATATAAGAGAAAGTAATTGATTCTTCCTGATACTTTTATCTCCTTTTGGTATGCTGTGTCTTCCCTGATGATGATGTTCATCAGTTCCCTGCCATATCAAAGCACAGTTGCTTGTTGTTGTTTTCCTTGGGGAAGGCTTATAAGAAGATAAAAGTGGGTGGGGGGCATGTCTGACCAACTTACCCTAAAGCTTTGCCTTTCTGCCTACTTTATTACTTTGTTGATTGAGCATCGTTGCATGTTCCCCTTTTTGCAGCTGTTCAGTACTTGATTTCTCATTTGATTGCTCTGAGGATTTTGATATAAACGCTTTTGAAGACATCATTGCTTCATATGAAAGCAAGAAGTAAGTGGGTAAAGTTGGAGGACCTTGCCACTGTGGCAGGGGAAGCACGATCCTGGGCAGACAGACCTGAGAATGACCTGGTGCAGAAAACCAGGGATAAAAAGTCACTGTCTTCTTCTCCAACTTCATTCCAGAAGTCACTGAAACTCACAGTTGGGATATTCTTAGGCAACTCAAAATACTGCAGATATAATGGAGTGTGCAGGTTGTCCTCGACTTACGACCACAATTGAGCCCAAATTTTCTGTTGCTAAGTGAGACATTTGTTAAGCGGGTTTTGCCCTGTTTTATGACCTTTCTTGCCAAAGTTGTTAAGTATAAATCACTGCAGTTGTTAAGTGAGTAACACAGATGTTAAGTAAATCTGGCTTCCCTATTGACTGCTTGTCAGAAGGTTACAAGAGGTGGTCACATGACCCTGGGACCCTGCAACTGTCACAAATATCAGTCAGTTGCCAAGCATATGAATTTTGATCACATGACTATGGGGATGCTGCAGTGGTCGTAAGTGTGAAAAACGGTCATGTCGCTTTTTTCTTGCCATTGTAACTTCAAATGGACACTAAATGAACTGTTGTAAGTGGAGGACTACCTGTATTCCTTTTTTAATGCTGAAATGGAATGCTGTAATTGAACTTTCAATTTAAAATACGTAGAGGAGTGGGGTAACCGATAAGAAGTGGAAAGAAGTGTGTTTCAGAAGAATGAAGACTGTTCCTCTGCCCAGGAATGACTTTTTTTTACACTTCTATCACTTTTTTTCTCTTTCTTTTTTCCTTGGCTTCCTTTCTTGGTTTTCTTTCTTATTAATTTGTGCCTCTCTGGAGAGTGGCAAAGGTAAGTTTTTGTGTTGAATAAAGCTGTCCATAAGCATGCTGCATGATTGGAAGGCTGTTGATAACCACTCATTTATTGGGGCACTTTCCAGGCTGACTGTAGGAACTAAACATGGAGCAGAGTTCACTTGCAATTTGTATGCAATCTTCCTCAGAGAATACGTGCGTTAGAAAACTAGAAACCTGAATTAAGAATCTTTTTTTTCCTGCTACAGAACAATCTGTCTGGAAAACTAGTTTCAATATTCACAGTTCAATCAGGGAGCGTATTTTTATCTGTGGGGTATTGGTGGGGAAATTGTGCACCTTTCAACCACTGGGTCATAAAACATGTCTAAAAATATCGTGCCAAACAAAATAAATAAATCACCAAATTATTTTTATCTGTAGGTTGACAGCCAATCTTGTTTGGCATTCAATGCAAAATACACTAATGGCTGGGCAATGGCCTGCTATGAATAGTTCATTTAAACTGATAAAACGTCTTCCATGGTCCAAAATGTGAACAGTTTAAGAGCTATCCCCCAAAATAGCAATCTTTGCCATATTCTATCATATATTCCAAATCTACAAATTAAGGATATTCATCCCTATTTTATATTCAAGATGAACAGGTTTTAAGATAAAGTCAGCTCAGGAGAAAGCCTCTTGTTTGACATTTTCAGAGCACAAATGGCAATAGTGGGATAGAGACTCCTTTGTTTAATTCCTGGTGCTTCTCTTTCACACCTCTCTCCTCTGTGTGTTCATATGTCTTGTCTGCCTTGTTTTGGGTGTGTGTCCATCATGTCTTAGGGACTTGCATGAGCAAATAGTTAGGAGTATAAAGGGCCTGCCCTGGCAGGGTGAAGATCCCCGCAGGCTCCTGCAGTCACTCAGCCGGTACCAGCAGCCCTGTTGCCATTTCCTGTGAGTTTGTGGAAAAAGGATGTTGTGGGGCAGGTGGGGGGGGTGGGAAGCTCAGGTTTTCTAGCTTTGCAGAGTTGTATGGTGCAGAGTGCATAAGCAAACCTGTGCAAATCTTAAGCTTGCATTTTTGTGGAAATTACTGAGGTTCATTTCTCTTAGTCTTGCAGAATTTGGCTCTATTTCATGTGCAGGAAACACAGAAGTGCTGTGGTAGATTTCTCAGTTCTTCCACATCAAGCTGCATATTCTGGCTTTAAAGCATGTGCTGTGTATTCAAAGGCAGGCAGGTCTTGACTTACTAATTTCAGTAAGTTGTTTATAAACATAACCCTTCCTTCCCCAAGAATGTCCAACGTAAAGAGCCAGAAAGGCATAGATAGATTCTCTCACCCATGTTTCAGAAAAAGAAAAAAAGTCTCTTCTGTGTTGCAGGAGAGCATTCAGGTTTTTCCTACTTCAGGTTTCTGGATATATATCCAAGTGAAAACCTTATTTTTCTGAGCCCCCTACAGGTAGTACTCATTTAACAACCAACTGGCAACTTGTTCATTAAATGAAGCAGTTACTAAGTGAAAACAACTTCAGCTTTCCTTTGCTTTACAGATCTGTGGAGGTTGTAAATGCAAGGGGCTGATCATCAAAGACACTTCTTCATCACCGTTATAACTGTGAATGGTCACTAAACTAGTCAGTTGCTAAACGAGAACTGTCTGTAATTACAGGCTGAGGAGAATTTAAAAAGGGGAGCCTCTTTGCACTGTGATTTAAAGAAGAAATTTCTTATCACAGCTTAGTAAATTTTTAACATTATTTCATATCACATTTTTTTTATTTTAAAAATGTATAACCCCTTTACCTCAAGTAATTTTCAAGGCAAGTTATAAGGAGCAGAATATCTCCTACAGAAAGAGAGCCTTAATCCTTTTATTAAAGGCATCTCTCTTCTTTTCTTTTCGTTCTTCAGTCCCATGTCAAGAGGCAGCTGGGACTGCTCTTTTTCTGTGGTTCCCAAAAAACAGCTTTACCTTAGACTAGTGCTGGGTGCTTTCACCAAATGTCCTCTGGATTTAGGCACGTAGGAAGACATGAGGCTTCCTTGTTTTTAGTCAGACTACTCATCGACTAGCCTAGCATTGCCTCCTTTTAACTGCCAATAGCTTGCTCAGGTTTTAGGAAGATTATTTTCATCTAGAATGCCAGGGGCTGAACAGATTCAACGTGGAAAACTGTTATCTGAAGCTTCTTGCAATAGTTTTTAAATAATCCGAATAGTATCCTTGGAAGCATAGCCATGTGAGAGACTAGTCGTGAGACATATTTAAACAGAAAATAATCTCTACAGCTCCTGTTTTGTTTAAGGGTCAGGTTTTGTTGATATCAGAGCTTATTTGTCAGGCACAGTTATTTTGAAGGATAGCTTTTTAAAAATACTTAGATTTTAAAATTTAAATTTAAAGTCTAAAAATGTTTAGATTCGCAGAAGAATACATAGTCCTGCTCTGTCACAGAGTTAATTCAGTGTTTCTCAACCTTGGAAGATAGGTGGACTTCAGCTCCCAGAATTCCATAGCCAGCCATGTTGAAGTCCACACATCTTCAAGCGGCCAAGGTTGAGAAACACTAATTCATGACTTTGTGCTTCTTTTTTTAAGGCTGACTCCCCCCCCATCCCCCATTAGCCCACCCTCAGTGCCTGACAAAATCTCAGGAGTTGGCAGCACAGAATTAACTGATTTTATGTCTCACATCAGTATTCCCATTGTAGCTCGCTTCCACCATCTCTTTAGAACTGCTGAGCCATCATTTTGTTCTTGTCTGCTTTGCTTGGTTTAATTTGAAAGATGTGGCTTTGCTGAACTAACCAAATTGCACATTTGACAATACTTTACCACTCCAATGATTTCTCATATTTTAACAGGAAGAATAGAGGTATTAAACAAAAGCAGATCATCCCAAAGGTGAGTTTCCATCTGTTTTAAGGGTCCAATATATGTGGGGAGGGGGAGGTGTGGGGGGGAAAGTTTTGTGTCAGTTATTTTACAGTTTGCAAAGTATGTGGACATTATGTGAATTCTCCTAAAATGTGCAACAGTATATTTACACAATAAGTAGATATACACTATATATCACTATATTTTGAGAAAGGCTGAGTGCTGCTCTGACACATGTGAATCTCTGTTTTCATATAATGTGAAAGTCAAATTCTTGGCTATTAGAAGAAGGATGAAAAATATTCATATAACCAAAATTAGGTGCTCTGATGAAGTCTGTAAAACATTTGGAGCACTCAACTCTTTTTTATAATCTCCTGTGTATCTCCATTTCTATGGCTGCTAGCAAAATAAGAACATAAATGAAGCATAATTTAACACACTCATCGCACCAAATGGTACAGTTTCAATGCCGAAATTATTGTGCCTGCCTTCATGGGATTGCAGTTATAACTATGGCATATTAGCTTAGCTGCCCAGAGTCACTTGATAGTGAGATGGGTGGCATATTAATTAATTAATAAAATATTCCTTGGCTGCAGAATTTACTGGACTCAAAGTCTTTGAAACTCATCATGAGCATGTCATTGCATGACCGGACCACAAAGTCGCTTCTGCATTTGCATAAGAAGAAGAAGCCACCTAGCATCAGTGCTCAATTCCAGGTAAAGGGGTATATACAGTAGTAGAGAATGATAATTGCTGCCCCCCCCTTTTGTTTAATGTTTTTCTAAAGCTGGGAAAGATTGAGGGCAAGAGAAGAAAGGGATGACAGAGAATGAGGTGGCTGGATGGAGTCACTGAAGCAATAGGTGTGAGCTTAAATGGACTCCAGAAGATGGTAGAGAACAGGAAGGCCTGGAGGAACGTTGTCCATGGGGTCACAATGGGTTGGACATGACTTCGCAACTAACAACAACAACAACCACATACGGGGTTGGGATATATGCGGGTGTTATATTTGGTCTTATATGTATTTGTGCAGGAAGCTTGCTTCATGGGGCAGGGGGGAAGAACATGGCGTACATCTTCTCAGTTTCTCTTCATTCTTGCAGCAATAGTACTTCACTTCACTCTTTTGCACGGAATATGAAGTAGATCTTTCTTCAGTTATTTGGTTCTCTAGTCCCCTTTTCCCTTCTTCTGTACTTTCTTTCATTTCTCTTAACTCCACATTTCAAACAAAACTGGAAAAGAGCGCCCTTTGTGCAAATGGATCAAGTGCCAAAACCTATGGCAATAAGTGTCTTGCTTTCTTCTGTAAAGAGAATGAATCAATTGAACTGGGAATGGTAATAGATTCCTGATCCTAAATCTGTTTGTCTTCTCATGGACCTCATTCATATGAGAAACACTGGCCTTCTGTTCCACCATGTATGAGAGCAGCACAGTGGTCAGGAGTCCACAGAGTAGTACCAATTGTTTCTCAGATCACAAGGATGATTCTTTTAAGATTTTTCTTCTTCAGGAAAAAGGATAGTAGAATTTCAGAGGTGAAAGTCATGTTCAGGGATTGGGGGCTCTTGTTGACCTCAGGTTTCACTTGGAAATCGTTCAACTATATCCTTCCTAATGTTGAGTTCTGCTCCACCTTAATGGACCCTGGGTAAGTAACAGTGGAATTAAATATGCCATATGAAAACACATAGAATACTGAAACAAAAGCAAGCTTAAACTGAATGGTTTTCGCCTGTTTGTCCATATCACTAGACGTAGGTCTTCCAAAGAATGAGAGCCACCTTTAAGAAGGTCTGTCCAGAATCATGAACCTCACAAGGAGGATGACTCAACAGAGCTTCTCTAGATGCTCGAGACCTATATACAGATTCTGTTCTAACAAGGCATTACCTGATTTATCCCAGTGCTGTGTCACACAGGGCTTTAATAACCAGCACTTTGACTTGAGCCTGAAAGCATACAGTACTAGTAAGGAATGCAGCAATTTAAAGTTTGGTGATACTCTGCACTGGGAAGGTATTCCTGCAATAATGTAGGTTCTGTATTCTGCAGCAGCTGTAATTTCAGGTTTGTTTGTTTGTTTGTTTGTTTGTTTGTTTGTTTATTAGAGTTCTATACCGCCCTATTCCCGAAGGACTCAGGGCGGTTTACAGGGCAAAGTTAAAAACAGTTAAACAGTACAAAAGTTAAGATAATGTTAAAATTAAGATAGGATTAAATAACAATAGCCCAAATTTAAATTTAAAATTTAAAAATTTAAAACCCCTCAGTCCAGGCCAGATAAATCAAACAACCAGGTTTTTAGGTCCCGGCGAAATGAACGAAGGTTGGGGGCGGTCCGGAGTTCCACAGGCAGGTCATTCCACAGGGCAGGCGCGCCCACAGAGAACGCCCTCCCCCTGGGGATCACCCGCCGGCACTCACTGACCGGCGGCACCCTAAGGAGGCCCTCCCTGTGGGAGCGCACAGGACGATGGGAGATTGATGCTGGCAGCAAGTGCTCCCTAAGATAACCCGGACCCATGCCATTTAGGGCTTTATAGGTCATCACCAGCACCTTGAATCTCACCCGGAGGGCAACTGGAAGCCAATGCAGCTCGCGGAGGAGAGGTGTTACATGGGAGTATCAGGAAACTCCCATCACAACTAGCGCGGCCGCTTTCTGCACCAGCTGAAGCCTCCAGGTGGTCCTCAAGGGCAGCCCCATGTAGAGAGCATTGCAGTAGCCTAACCGGGAGGTCATGAGCGCATGAGTGACTGTGCGTAGGGCATCTCGGTCCAGATAGGGCCGCAACTGGCGCACCACGTGAACCTGGGCAAAAGCCCCCCTAGTCACGACTCCTATACAGTATGATCTTCCAAAGGTTGACTCCAATAGTAGCCCTCCCCTTGCCCCAGATGTTGGAATAGCTCAAAAAAGTGGTGATCCAGGTGTAAGTTACTTAAAAGTGGCTGGCAAATTAGCCACAGCTGTGTAAAGGCTCCCCTGATCAAAACTTTCACCTGTCATTTTAGTAGAAGCTGAGAGTCCAGGAAAAACCTACCGGTAAGTCATAAACCACTTTAGAAAGAGCACGAACCCATCAAAGGGAATTGGTGGAATTAATATTACTGGGATTCTTAGTAGTTTATTGATGAACAGCAATTTTGACACACTAGGAATTAATCTTGAGCTTGTTTCACTTCGTCCAGACACACTCACAGACTCTTCTGCATCTTTAATAGTTGTATGAGTATTTCAGATAGGTGTTTTCCTGTACGGTAGCCGGTTAATTGTCTCTGGTAATGTCATTTTCTAGTGGGATTAGTTTCTGAATATACTGTTTCTTTGAAAATGTGTCTGTCATTCCATATTAGTGACTTATAAAAACTTGAGAATTTTTTTTTTCTGCAATTGCTCTTGGGCATTACTAAAGTAAAAACTAAGTCTCCTTCAAGTCTAGCTTTTTCTGTTGATTTCATGGACATATCCATGCCGTTTTCTCAGCAACACCATGGAAATGGTCTGTTGCTGCCTTCTTTTGGGGTAGTTTTCAATTATCCAGTTTAGATCAATAGTCTTCCATCCAAATATTAACAAGGAGCAACACAAAACCTGCTGTCACCTGCTAAGGCTGAGTATTTGTATTTCCAGTGTAATTTTTTCCTATTATTTTCCCGTTAAAAAGGTTTTTTTCCATTTTCTTTTTCTTATTCCTTTATTTTTTGGAATATTTGATGGTAACATCTTCTTTTATCCTTTCTTACTTAATACTGGACAACATGTTGAGTCATTATACAACTTTCTTATTGCCCAAGGCTTTAATTCTCTCTCTTTCCATGTTTTTTTCTTCACAATTTGCTCACAAAGCAATTTGAATCTTTGTCACTTTGAAATACTGGATTTTTTTTTCTCTATTTGATTTTTATCGTGCTTCTTCATGAAACCTGCTGAGTCTGTTCCTTTCATTGTCTTAATGTCTATTTGTTTTCTGGCCCTATTTTATTGGCAACCTATATTCTTTTTAATTTTCTAAATTTAATCCATACTTTTAACAGAAATAAAAAATTGCTCCACCATCTGCTCCTGACTCAATTGCATTTTTCTGTCTTCTGTTTTATAGTCCATCTGGTTTTAATATTCATCTGCTGATACCCATGCTAAGAGTTTAGAACAAGGTGATGGCAATAAAGAATTGTTTTGGCAAAGCACATATTTTGATATGCCCTTTTTATTTATTTATTTATTTATTAAATTTCTATACCGCCCTTCTCCCAAAGGACTCAGGGCGGTGTACAGGGCAATAAAACACAACATACAAAAATTAAAAATAAATTAAATTAATTTAGCCCCAACAATAAATGGTTAAAAATAAACCCAAACCCTTAGTCCAGGCCAGCCTGTTCAAACAACCAAGTCTTCAGGTCACGGCGGAAAGAGCGAAGGTCGGGAGCCATCCGGAGCTCAACAGGCAGTTGATTCCAAAGGGGTGGTGCGCCCACAGAAAATGCTCTCCCCCTGGGGGCCGCCAGCCGGCAATCCCTGACCAACGGCACCCTGAGGAGGCCCTCTCTGTGGGAGCGCACAGGACGAAGGGAAGTTGACGCCGGCAGCAGGTGCTCCCGTAGGTAATCTGGACCCATGCCATTTAGGGCTTTATAGGTCATCACCAGCACATTGAATCTCACCCGGAGGGCAACTGGAAGCCAATGCAGCTCGCGGAGGAGAGGTGTTACATGGGAGTATTGGGAAACCCCCATCACAACTCGCGTGGCCGCATTCTGCACCAGTTGAAGCCTCCGCGTGGTCCTCAAGGGCAGCCTCATGTAGAGAGCATTGCAGTAGTCTATCCGAGAGGACACGAGCGCATGAGTGACTGTACGCAGGGCATCCCGGTCCAGATAGGGCCACAACTGGCGCACCAGGCGAACCTGGGCAAAAGCCCCCCTGGCCACAGCCCCTACGTCGTCTTCCAAATGGAGCTGTGAGTCAAGGAGGATGCCCAAGTTGCGAGCCCTATCTACGGGGGGTAACACCTCACCCCCCATAGTTAAAGATGGAATGAACTGAATTTCCCGAGATGCCAGTACATACAACCACTCAGTCTTGTCGGGATTAAGCCGAAGCCTGTTCCTCCCCATCCAGACCCGGACCGCCTCCAGGCAACGGGACATCACATCAGTATTTTTGAATATCTCTGTATGTAAGATCTCATTTAGTGTGAACTACTATATTTCATTTTGTATAAGTTTTCTTATTTCTTAGACATCCACTTGTACATGCTTTATTTTCACTTTGATAGTATTAAATTTTCCTTCATGTTTCTCATATGCTATACTCAATATATGAGTAAGTGTTTAACATGTCCAATGAATTGAAGGTTCTGAAAATATGATGAATAACCAAGTCCTGGTGCCTCTCTTGTGAAATGGTTTGCCCCCTGAGATTAGGATGGCCCCAATCCTATTTGCCCTCATAAAGTTCTTAAGGACTGGTTATTTCCTAAGATATTAGGCTGAAGCATATTGATATATTGTGATCATCTTCACTTGCCAATGTTGTGTGTTGTTTTTGTCCAGCGTAATATCTAAAGGTGACTGCTTGGAGCATTAGCAGGCTAAATGCTTGCCTAAATATCAGCATTTGCACAGTGCACTAAATGTGGTGAATTGTATCCTTCGTTTCATTTGATTTCATTTTGTCATCTTGGTAGCTTACTATGCTGTGTTAACTCAACATGGTTAGTTTATGTTTCTGGACATACTATACTTGTCCAGAAAATTGAACCCCTTGTTTAACCAAGCAAAATATGCTGTACAATGTTTTGTAAAGCATAGTGCAACATAATCAGGCTTGCCATATGATAATATTTCTAATACCTCCAATTTCTTTGGAAATAGATGGAAAGAATAGGCTTGGAAAAAATAGATGGCCTATATCCGTGGTGGCGAACCTATGGCACGCGTGCCACAGGTGGCACACAGAGCCCTCTCTCTGGGCACGTGTGCCATCGCCCCAGTCCTAGGCCTTCCGCTGGGTTTTATAAAACCTTTTCGCTTTAGGCCTCTGCCGCCGTGTGCAAAGTTGGAATTGATTGATTGAACTTTTTAGTCCCACCCAATCTGCCGTTACCACCGTAGCCACGCCCACCCAATTGACCACACCCTCCCAATGGGCCACGCCCACCAGGCACCCAACGATACATAAGTGGGTTTTGGAGTTTGGGGCACTCGGTCTCTAAAAGGTTCGCCATCACTGGCCTTTATGGTGCTTTCCCTAAGCTTGGCTGATAAATTCCTGTTGTGTGACTCATTTCAGGCTTCTTTGAACAAGCTTCTAGAAACTTTGGGAAAAGCTGAGCCCTTCTTTATCCGTTGCATCCGTTCCAATTCTGAGAAGGTAGGTGGACACCTTTGCGTTCTGGGTCTTGCCAGTAGTAGTGTTTAGGTCCAGGTCTTGTGTTAAAATTGATAACATGTAGGGGGAGTCCTACATTCTTGTTTTAGCCAGTTGCCTTGAAATAATTTCTACCAATCTCTCTTTGTTTTCATCAAAACAAAACAAAACATTGTGTTCTTAACTGTAAAAACTAAAAAGCTAACTAGCTCACATTTGCATTCTTGAATGGTACTTCCCTGTGCAAACGATGCTTATAGCCTTGTATAGATATTTAAAATTGTGCAAAACTGATTTTTTCTGGGGGGTTTTAATGGACATTGATAATTTTAAATTTTTATTATTTTAGAATACATTTTAGAATAAATGTATAATTTTGAGAATGAAAATTACCTAATTTTGCTTGGCAGTTAATTGAAGCAAGTCTTTTCCCCCCCATTGTTTTAATTAATGCTTTCTTTTCATCAATTTTCATGGATAAAATTTTAACAGTATTTATGAAAACATTGTGTTCTTAACTGTAAAAACTAAAAAGCTAACTAGCTCACATTTGCATTCTTGAATGGTACTTCCCTGTGCAAACGATGCTTATAGCCTTGTATAGATATTTAAAATTGCGCAAAACTGATTTTTTCTGGGGGGTTTTAATGGACATTGATAATTTTAAATTTTTATTATTTTAGAATACATTTTAGAATAAATGTATAATTTTGAGAATGAAAATTACCTAATTTTGCTTGGCAGTTAATTGAAGCAAGTCTTTTTCCCCCCATTGTTTTAATTAATGCTTTCTTTTCATCAATTTTCATGGATAAAATTTTAACAGTATTTATGAAAAAAAAAGAAAATATTCATGAATGCATTTTCTTAAAAGGAGCACTCCTTGGAGAGAAGCATTGGAGAAATGTGGCACTGTTCCCTAATTTACATAGCAACCTAATTAAAACTAGTTTAAAAATATTTTAAAGGTACAGCACCCATTTATTCAGACTCACCTTCATAATCAGTCAACACATTTTAAACCTCTTCAGTCTGTTTGATATTTATTGGCTGAAAGAGCCAAAGAATATTCCTTGTCTTTTAAAAAAATGCAACGGACAATAGTAACTCCACTTCTGAGAACAGAGATTCCGATTTATAATAGGGAAGGCACATTGCATAGAGACTGCTCTTGATCTTCTGATTCTTTTTTTTTCCAGAGGGAGTTGTTCTTTGATGAACGACTGGTACTTCAGCAACTGAGATACACAGGAATGCTAGAAACAGTGAGAATCCGACAATCGGGCTACAGTGCTAAATTTAACTTCCAGGTACTTTTGCACTCGGGCTCTGCCTTCTTTCCTTAGACCAAGAAAAGCCACTTTATTTATCAAAAACATCCTCAGAATTCCTACTGTTTTCTTTCTGTGTTTGAGAAATAATCCGTGTTATGGAATTTAGTGTGCAGAGGTCTCCTTGTGCTACCAAAGAGTTGCACAGACAAGGAAGGGCACTGAGAGAAGTAAAAGTCACACACAGAAGTACACTGAGTTCTAAAAGCAAAAAGTATTTTACTTTGAGGTGGTGTAAAGACAAAAATGCACAGTCAAAAATAAACAGTCCAAGTCATACACAATAGCAACAGTCCAAGGAGTAATCCAAACTACAAAGTCTTCTTACCGGTCCAGAGGTCAATACACAGTTCAGGTTTACAACAGTAGTAAACCAACAGCAGAGCAAAAACAGTAATAGTAGAGATCAGTGAATTCAGAGAGAGAGAGAAGCTACGTTCCTAGCTTCCTCTTATGGCCATGAGAACACTTACACACCCATTGGCCAATTAACTTCTTAAAGACATAGCATTATGGTTAATATATTTTCAACCCAACATTGTAGGCTAGCACCATATGCCTAACATTCTCCCCTTTGGGTAGAATAATATATAACTCTTACAATCTTATGCACATTCTTTCACAATTAGCATTGTGTTTCACAGCACTTTGTACCTTCGTAAAATGGTTTGCAATATTTACATCAGATGGACAATACTCTAACTGTATTAATTTATCTTTGACACATTGTCTGACATTCAAATAACGAAGATCAGTATGTTTAGATCTTGTTCTTACTGCAGCATTATTAGCCATCTTTATCGCAGCTTGATTGTCCTCATACACAATAAATGGATCATTTACATTTAAACCCATATCTAACAATAATTGTTTGTACACTAGCAGTTCTGTACATAACACTGATAGACATGAAAATTCAGCCTCCATTGTAGACAAGCTTATGTGCTTTTGTCTGATGGACTTCCATCCAATCAAAGAATCACCCAACATAACAGCCAACCCTGAAGTAGATTTACGAGTGTTTGTATCAGAGGCAAAACTCGCATCTGCATATGCAGTAAGGATTAACTCACGATTTGGCTCTAGATATAACGAGTAGTGAATAGTCTGCTTCAAATACCTTAATACTCGTTTAGCTGATTGCCAGTGTCTAACAGTTGGATTATTGTTGTACCTAGCTAATTGATTTACACAGTAAGAAATATCAGGTCTAGACCAATTACTCAGATACATAAGACTTCCTATCAAAGATTGGTACATAGTCTTATCAAATACAGGACTCTCAACATTAGTGTCCTTAAAATCCATAGCCATCGGAGTTTTTGCTGGTTTACACATTTCCATGTTGTATCTCTTTAATAACTGAGATATTTTACTGGCTTGTGACACCTTAAAACCCCTATTTGTTTTCACAATATCTAACCCCAAATAGTGGCTAATTTTCCCAAGATTTCTAATTGTGAATTTATTTTGCAATCTTGAAATGATAGTTTGTGCTTCTAACTCAGTTTTTGTTATTATTGCAATATCATCTGTGAATAATAAAATAAAAGATAATGCTCCGTTGTGTTCTCTTCTAAACAAACAAGGATCAGCATTACTGGCTACAAAACCTATTGCACTTAACTCATTAACTAAACATGTATTACACTCATAGCCTGATTGTTTCAATCCATAGAGGCTTTTCTTTAATTCCCAACAATCATGGTCTCTATCACTGGTCAATCCTGGTGGTATTCTTAAATAAATAGTATGTTGCAATGGAGCATGTAGATATGCAGTTTCAACATCTACATGGTTAACCATATATTGGTTTTTAGCCGCCCATACTAAAGCTGCTCTTAAAGTAGTTGCCCTTAGACTGGGTGCAAACACTTCGTCATAATCCTCAGTAGTTTGGGCAAAACCTTGTGCAACCAAACGTGCCTTATGGGTTATAGTTCCATCTACTCCCTTCTTTATTTTATATATCCATTTACAACCTATAGCTTGCTCACCAGGTGGCAGTTTTGCTTTCACATAAACCTTAAGATTCTGCAAAGACTTCAACTCCCTGTTCATTGCAGCTTTCCATGATGCTTGTTCCTTTTCAGGATACATCCTGATCTCATCATAGTTAGATGGCTCTACACTAACGTGACATACTATACTAGCTTCATAGCGATCAGGTGGATGTCTGATACGCATTGAACGCCAAGGAATTACAGGGCTTTGAATTTCTGTCTCCTTTCCTTCCTCTGATTCCTCTTTTATCTCCCCTATCTCCTCTTCATCTTTTATATTTACAGGAGATGCATTATCATTACTAGTTACGTTATCAGAGGAGTCCTCAAACACTAGAGGATCAGTATTAACAGTTTCTTGCTCTAACCTATCCCAACCAACGTGCTCAAGGAATTTTGCACATGCACTGTTATATACATTAGTTGTGCCTCGTTCCCAGAAACGATAGGATCTATGGTTAGCTTCGTAACCTACAAAGTATAATTGCCTAGCCCTATTTTGGCCTTTACTCCTGAGTTGTGCAGGAATGTGGACCCAAGCTGGGGTGCCAAACGTGTGCAGGTAATCAAGGTTTGGTCTTCTACCATGCCATATAGTATATGGTATTTTACCAGTAGAAGTATTAGCAACTATATTCAGGACATGGTTTGCACATTTTGCTGCCTCCCCCCACAGTCTATCTGTTAAGCCTGAATCTCTTAACATGGTTCTAATCATGGCTTGTAATGTTTGCCCACGTCTCTCAACAAATGCATTATGTTGAGGCCTATAGGTGGCTGGACGTTTATGCTCAATGCCAGCTGATTCTAGCATATCAACAAAGCGCTTGTTTGTGAATTCAGTACCATTATCAGTAATTATACACTGAACCTTTCTCTTTGTTTTTCTCTCCACAAACTTCAGCCAGTTTGCAAATTGTTGGAAAGTGTCTGCCTTTGACTTAAGCAGATAACAAAAACCATATCTAGAGTAGTGGTCCAATATACTTAAAATATAACATGACCCTCCTAAACTTGGTTTCATGGGTCCAATTAAATCAGCAAACACAACTTCCAAAGGTACAGTTGTTTTGAAGCTGTTTATCCTGTTTGCAGGAGTTGCCTTACTCTTTTCCTGATTACAGGCATTGCAATTCAAATACTTACTACATGGCTTCAGTTTAATTCCCTCTTCTAATTCCACTGTTTTACGTAGTGAGTTAAAGTTTACATGCCCTAACCGCCTATGCAATAAATGTATACATTCATCATGTGGCTTCTTGTTCTCACATATTGAGTTAGCTTTAACTGTACTAACCTGGTTACTTGTGAGAACGAATAAACCATTTTTCAAATTAGCAGTTACACAGGTTCCATTCCTCTCAATAGTGCATTGCTCCCCTCTGAATGTTACCACAAACCCAACCTTAACCAATTCCCTTACAGATAACAGGTTGAATCTTAGTTTAGGTATATATAACATAGGTAACTGTTCATTAATGCATGGACAATAGGAATTACCTTCACCAGAGGCCTTCATCTTCCAACCGTTGGCCAGTGAAACATATTGGTTGCTGTTTTTCATATTAATAAACCTCTTTTTTACTTTAGTAATGCATTGTGAAGCCCCACTATCAACAACCCACAATTCATTATTTCTGGATGTTGGTTTACCAGAAATAGCCAAACCAATGCCCTTCTTAGCCTTCCCACTGCTATTCACATTCTGTTTTTTACCCTTTCTACAGAATTTGGCTATATGCCCTCTAGCCCCACAAGAATAACATTTCTTGACGTTGTAAGCAGTGGAGAATGGCTGCTCCTCTCGTGGTTGTGTCTCTCTCAGCTGGTCTCTGTCACGCCTTCTTCTGGACTCTTCCAGCAGTCTCCCAGTAATGTTAGTCAATGTCAGTTCCTCTCTGGTCAGGACTTCCAAAGAAGAAACATACTCATCATAACTCTCATCCAAAGATGACAGAATAATGTAGACCTGATGCAACTCTGAAAAAATCAGCTCCTTTTCATGAAGCTCTTGAAAAATTGCTTTCATGTAATTTAAATGGGTCAGCATATCTCCATTCTTCTGCAGACGAGCCCTAAACAGCTTACGTGTAAGGTGTATATGTGCACCCACACTGTCTCGAACATAAAGCCTTCGCAAAATATCCCAACACCTAGCAGCAGACTCCTCACCACGAATATGGACAAGCTGCTGGTCATTCAGTGTTAGTCCAATAATGCAAAGAGCTTTCTCATTGCTACGTTTAAAGTCGTCTAACTTCTTTGCATCCTCTTCGTCATCTGGATTCCAAGCAGTAGTATCTGGTGGGTTATTTACAACAGTCCATAGTCCTTCCTTGCGCAAAAGCAAGCAGCATTTCGTGGACCAGGAAACATAGTTTGTCCCATCCAACCGGGTTATCCAGGAGATGCCTGACAACTGTTCTTGTGCCATTTTACACCAAATAGCTAACACAAACTCAGCTAGGAATATTGTGTGTACTTACTCTCAGTACAGGCCTGGGCCCATAACCAGTGTTATGGAATTTAGTGTGCAGAGGTCTCCTTGTGCTACCAAAGAGTTGCACAGACAAGGAAGGGCACTGAGAGAAGTAAAAGTCACACACAGAAGTACACTGAGTTCTAAAAGCAAAAAGTATTTTACTTTGAGGTGGTGTAAAGACAAAAATGCACAGTCAAAAATAAACAGTCCAAGTCATACACAATAGCAACAGTCCAAGGAGTAATCCAAACTACAAAGTCTTCTTACCGGTCCAGAGGTCAATACACAGTTCAGGTTTACAACAGTAGTAAACCAACAGCAGAGCAAAAACAGTAATAGTAGAGATCAGTGAATTCAGAGAGAGAGAGAAGCTACGTTCCTAGCTTCCTCTTATGGCCATGAGAACACTTACACACCCATTGGCCAATTAACTTCTTAAAGACATAGCATTATGGTTAATATATTTTCAACCCAACATTGTAGGCTAGCACCATATGCCTAACAATCCGTCCTTCCCTTATGGAAGGAATCACCTGGCAATGAGCCAGTATCGTGAATGTGGTCGTTTGCCATAGTCTTTCCTCCATTTTCCTCCCTAAAGGTAAAGGTTCCCCTGCACATGCGTGCTAGTCGTTTTCGACTCTAGGGGCCGGTGCTCATCTCCGTTTCAAAGCCGAAGAGCCAGCGCTTGTCTGAGGACGTCTCTGTGGTCATGTGGCCGGCATGACCAGATGCCAAAGGCACACGGAGCGCTGTTACCTTCCCACCATAGTGGTCCCTATTTTTCTCCTTGCATTTTTACGTGCTTTCAAACTGCTAGGTTGGCAGAAGCTGGGATGAGTAACAGGCGCTCACTCTGCTACGCGGCACTCGGGATTCGACCCACCAAAATGCCGACCTTCTGATCGACAAGCTCAGCGTCCTAACCCACTGAGCCACCGCGTCCCTCTTTTTCCTCCCTACCCCTTTACTTTTTAAATAAATTAAGAGCCAAATACATTGAGTTTTTTTAACCTACGGGATGAAAAGTTATATGAGGTCTATTTATCAGAAGACACTCAGGATGCTGCCTTAAACCAGGGTCAGGTTTCTCCTCCTTTTGCTCCTCCTTTTGTCTATGCTGACTCACAGTTCAATGCCTAAGAAAGGGAAAAAAGGAAAGAGAAAGCAAGGCCAATCTCTTTGCTTAGACCTGTCACTGGAAATGCTGGAGCTGTTTGTATTCAAAGTACTTGAAACGCCAAAGAGTTTTGCTTCCTGAATCATATATTTGTTCTGCGTATATACATGCTACCCGTTGCATATGAGGACACAAATCTAGCCCAATCAATCCTTTCAGCTAAATTAAGCCTCCTCATGAAGAAAAAAAAATAGCATAGTTACAAATTTGGTTTACCTCAATTGTCCTTGATCTGGACTTTCAGAGAGATAATTTCTTGCATCCAGAGGTCTCATGCCAAGAACTAGATGAAATAGTTGAAATAATTCTTCCTGTTTTGCTATATTGTCCTTTGTCTATCTGGCAAACTGATTTAATAGCCCCCTGATTATTAAATGTCAGATGGGGAGGCATGTTGAGATTGTGTGGTTTTTAACATTTCTATGAAAATTGTTAAACTGTTTAATTCAGGTTGCCATTAGAAAGAGTTGAGTTTGAACTTAACTATCCTCACTAATGACACTGCTTAAGATTTGTCAGTTAGTCACTTTCAACAAGTTGTTTTCTCTTTTACTGTTTTAAATCTTAGAACTACACCTTGTCCTATTAACAGTGCCTTTTATTATTCTTTTGGTCTCTGATTATTATAATGGCAATGACAATAACACATTTAGGAGCATAGTAAAATATCCTAGAAGCCTGGAGGAAAAAAAATTGAATCATTTAGGAATGACTACTCAGTGCTCAGGTTTTATAGTATAAAACTATACTATAGGAAGTTTGATCATTTGTTGCAAGAAATAAATCTTCAGCTTGACTCCAAAGGCCTTCCATAAAAACACAGGATTACTAGAGTTTATAGTTTGGCCTAATGGTTAAGGCATCAGGTTAAAAAGCAGGAGACTGTCAGTTCAAGTCAGACAAGAAAGACGGTTGGGTGACTTTGGGCCAGTCATTCACTCTCTCAGGATTGTTGTAGTGGAAAAAATAGGAGGTGGAAAGTATGTTGGATATATTGTTATTTGCTGTCTTGAGTTATTTATAAAAATAATAAAGGAAGCAAGGAAAACATTCAAATTCATTGTAAAATAATGAGTTATTGGCTAAATCTACTTTTGTTTATGCATTACCTTCCTAGGATTTCATTGATCAATTTCAAGTGTTGCTGCCCAAAAATGTCAAAGCCTCCAAGGAAGAAATTAATGCTCTGCTAAACAAGCTGAATATGGACACTAACAGCTATCAAATAGGAAAGACTAAGGTATGTTTGGATTAACAACCAAAAATAAAATACATTCAAAATGGCCTTTTGGAATGAGGCCAAATTGAAATATCTGAACTTTCCTTCTTTATATTGACCAGTCCATTCTTTATGTGTCCTATTCTCTTTGGGATCATTTGTCATTCCTTCCACCTGAATTTTCAAAGGAGGACATATTTGTGTTGGGAAAACCAGTATGTTTTGGATTTTGCCAGCATCTGAGTAGGCGATGGAATAGAATACTGTAAATTGTTTTGGTCCATAATGAAGGAAGAGTTGGATGTAACCATTCCCTAGCTGTATAGTATCTCCCAAGATGAGATAAATTTAGTGCAATAAATAAATAAGTACTTTTATTTATAGTATCTTTCCATGAAACCACCTTTTAAGACAGGGGTGGGCAATTAATTTTCCCAAGGGGCCACATGAGAAACTAGAACTGTTGTGGAGGGGTCAATCAGTAGGGCTGTGAAAGTACTTAGGCATGCAAATATGCACATTGTTGTTGTTGTTAGCTGCGAAGTCATGTCTGACCCATCGCAACCCCATGGACAACATTCTTCCAGGCCTTCCTGTCCTCTACCATCTTCTGGAGTCCATTTAGGCTCACGCCTACTGCTTCAGTGACTCCATCCAGCCACCTCGTTCTCTGTCGTCCCCTTCTTCTCTTACCCTCAATCTTTCCCAGCATTAGGCTCTTCTCCAGTGAGTCCTTCCTTCTCATTAGGTGGCCAAAGTATTTGAGTTTTAGCTTCAGGATCTGGCCTTCTAAAGAGCAGTCAGGGTTGATCTTATCTAGGACTGACCGGTTTGATTCACCTTGCAGTCCAAGGGACTCGCAGGAATCTTCTCCAGCACCATAGCTCAAAGGCCTCAATTCTTTGCCACTCAGCCTTTCTTATGGTCCAACTTTCACAGCCATACATTGCAACTGAGAAAACCATAGCCTTGACTATACGCACTTTTGTTGGCAGGGTGATGTCTCTGCTTTTTAGTGTGCTGTCTAGATTTGCCATGGCTTTCCTCCCCAGGAGCAAGCGTCTTTTAATTTCTTGGCTACAGTTCCCATACATAAACTGAAAAAAAAATAGCAGTCACCTTCAAAATAAAAGCAATCCATAAAGGTTGGACAGGGACAGCCAAAGGGCTCCATGTGGCCCGGGGGCCCTAAAATGCCCAAATCTGTTTTAAGGTCTTAACTGTAATTAAATAAAATAACTTTTTTTGCTTTTTTTTTCTACACCTTTCCTGTATCAAACTTTAATGTGCCTTGAATCAGAAATCTGTCCTCTTATCAGTAATAACTCAATGTCTGTGCCTTCCTCTTATTGACTAGAACAGAGGTCCCCAACCTTTTGGGCACCAGGGACCGGTTCCGTGGAGAGGGGTTGTTTTTTTTTGTGGACCGGAGGGTGCATGGTTTTGTGTGCTGCCTGCATCTCACGGATGGGGCTTTACTTGTTTCTGCGGACCGGTTGCTGGCATGCCACAGACCGGTACTGGTCCACGGACTGGAGGTTGGGGACCCCTGGACTAGAACTCCCTGGTCCTATTTTTTTTTCTTTAAATATCTGGTTGCAGTCAATATGAGGGGCTAGTTTATGGCCCTGTGGTGGTGCTGTCAAGTGACGTATGGACTTTTCAAGTGACTCTGAGGCATTGTTTACCTTAAA
This sequence comes from Vipera berus, assembly GCF_964194415.1. Taxonomy (NCBI): domain Eukaryota; kingdom Metazoa; phylum Chordata; class Lepidosauria; order Squamata; family Viperidae; genus Vipera; species Vipera berus. The sequence goes on from NC_138202.1 coordinate 17,053,978, forward strand.
AGTCCTTTATTAGCCTAATACACCGGCAAATGCTTGCTCGAAGGAAGCTGGAATCTGAAATCTCCGCCCCTTGCACAATATATTAAAACACAATTCTCCACCTTTCTAATTTTGTCATTAATCATATTCTCCAATTAATTTAAAGAATCAGTTTCCCTTCCGTTAGAAGAACCACCGAAGCCTTATCTTCTTTAGAGAAACATATGGCCTTGAAAGTGTATTCCTACTCTTCCCTCCTCCCACTTTAAACTAAAGCAATACACTAGTCTTAAAGCAATACACAAGTTTAACATATGAAATAGCTACTTCTTCATCTCTTGTCAAGCAATAACATTCGATGTTAGCAGCATTGACAGGTGCAGTGGTTAGAATGCAGTATTGTAGGCTAACTCTGCTCTCACTACCAGGAGTTCAGTTCCTTCGATCCCAACCAGCTCAAGGTTGACTCAGTCTTCCATCCTTCCGAGGTTGGTAAAATGAGGAGCCAGATCGTTGAGAGCAATAGGCTGACTCTGTAAACTGCTTAGAGCGGGCTGTAAAGCACTGTGAAGCGGTATATTAGTCTAAGTGCTCTTGCTCTTGCTAGTTTCAAAACCTTGAACCATCAGAGGACTCATTCCTGCCCTCCAGGTATTCATGAAGGAAGCCACCCGGCAGGTGCTCCAGGACACCCTACACAAAGAAGTCATCCGGAAGATCATTGTCCTCCAGAGCTGGCTGCGAATGGTGCTGGAGAGGAGACGCTTCCTCCAGACTCGACAAGCAGCGATTACCTTGCAGGTACAGGCCCTGGTGGTTGTTGCCATCTCCCTTCATTTCTGTGAGACCCTTTTTCCTTCCCGTGAAGGTCTGTTCCTCCTCTGTACGTATCGATTGCAGGCATACTGGCGTTCTTACTGTGTCGTCCGGAGGGCCCGGGAGAAAGAAAACGTTGCTATTTATCTCCAATCGGTGTGGCGTGGATACCGAGAGAGGAAATCATATCAGCAGCAGAAAAAGAGGGTTTCTCGCCTTCAGGCTCTGGTACGAGGGTATCTGCAGCGCAAGAGGTGAGCGACGCATGGGTTGTACCCATCTCTCTTGAGCCTAAAGTGATAAGATAGGAAGAATCCAGTTAGATTGAAGCAGAGGTCCATCGGGTGCAACATTTCATTTTCAGAAGAACCAAATCAGAGCTTCAGAAGGGTCTAGGACAGGGGTAGGCAACCTTGGCTTTTTTTATGACTCATGGACTTCAACTCCCAGAATTCCTGAGCCAGCCATGCTGGCTGAGGAATTCTGGGAGTTGAAGTCCATGAGTCATAAAAGAGCCAAGGTTGCCTACCTCTGGTCTAGGATACTTCGCTACGGCCAACTCACCGCGGGACAAGTGAGTTAAGTTACGTGAAAAGTTACATGAAATTGAAGAAATGGTGAAATAGAATCGATCGGATTTTTAAATTATTTGAAATAATTCAATAAAATTGTCGAATTGCCCCGCAGCAAGTTGGCCTTGGAGAGTTGTCCCCGGGTGAGTTGGCTGTGGCGAGCTGGTCGTGACAAGCTGGCCTTGGCGAATTGGCAGTGAGTTGGCTGCAGCAATTTGGCCATGGCAAGTTGTCCCATTCCACGTCAGTAGAGCCAAAGTGCAGATTTTGCCTTTTGCCTTCTCATCCTACGTGGGTTTAGGGGGCAGTGATCATAATAAAGGGGTGCTAAGTATCCAGTTTGGCATTTTCTTTTTTGACTCCGCAGCTTTTATTCTTAAGAGAGCCAATTTGGTCTAGTGCTTAAAGCACCAATCTGGGAACTCTAGGAGATTGTAGTCCCAGTTTAGGTATGAAGCCAGCTGGGTGACCTTGGACCAGTCACTCTATCTCAGCCCTAGGAAGGAGGCCATGGCAAACCACTTCCAAATATTTTGCCAAGAAAACTTCAGGGACTAGTCCAGGAGTGAAGACTGACTCAAAGGTATATACACAAACACGCAAAAACCTTTCCTTGGTAAATTGCTTATTTTCTCTCTCTCCCCCCTCCCCCTTTAAACCCTTAGGTTTCATCAAATGATCGCAGAGAAAAAGCAAGAGGAAATAAAACAGGAACTTTTGACGCAAGATAATGAGTTGCTCCAGCCAAAGGAACCCCTCTCAGACCAGATGACTGTTGAACTTGAGGTCCAGCTGGATAAAACATCTGGGCTGGCCGCAGAAGACGAGGGACCTAAAAATGCCCAAGCAAAACACCAGTCTCCTCTTCTGTCTCAAAAGAACAGCCGGAAAAAACGGGAGTACCGCCGGCAGAGGGGATTGGAGCACAACAAGCTGCAAAATAAGCAAGTCGTTTTAGCACTTGAGGGGCCCCCTGAAGCCCCTGCTAGGGAAGATGGCCCCCCTTGCAACAGGAAAGAGGAAGGAGAGGCTCGAAAGCTTGAGCAACCTGTAGGAGAAGATGCAGTTTCCTCCTCAGAAATACTCCCCAAACGTGTTGAGGAAGGGGGAGCACCAGGGCCTAACAGTCATCCTTTTCCTTTGGATGGCGATACAACAGTTCCCAATTCAACCCCAGGACTGAAACTGGAAATTAGGGTGCCAAAAGAGGATGCTAATGTACAGGAAAGACTGGAAAATCCCAAGATCCGGACCAGCCAAAGCTTCACTTACTCCGAGAGGCCCACGGAACTGGATCTGGCTTGGCCAAACAACCTGATGGCTAACCGGAGCTTCCGGAGCCATGCTGACAAAAGAAAGCCACAGGCTGTGAAGGACTTAGGCAGTCCCCCCTCCTTCCAAATTCAACGGTACCAGGATGACCCAAGCAAACTGCGAGATAAGCGGGAGCACTGGCAAGGAAAGAGGCTGCTGGTCAGCGGGCAGAACAGTACGGTCAGCCAGTCCTTGGAAGAGAAGAGTGGCCCCGCTGGGTCTTCATCTGCACAGTTAAAGTAAGACTCTGGCATTGGATCTGTAATCTTGAAAAAGAATGAGAAATAAAAATTGGGAAGGGTAGATTTTTGACTACAGGTAAATCCTGTACTAGGGGACGCGGTGGCTCAGTGGGTTAGGACGCTGAGCTTGTCGATCAGAAGGTCGGCAGTTTGGCGGGTCGAATCCCAAGTGCCGCGTAACAGAGTGAGCGCCTGTTATTCGTCCCAGCTTCTGCCAACCTAGCAGTTCGAAAGCACGTAAAAAATGCAAGTAGAAAAATAGGGACCACTATGGTGGGAAGGTAACAGCGTTCCGTGCGCCTTTGGCGTCTAGTCATGCCGGCCACATGACCACGGAGACGTCCTCGGACAAGCGCTGGCTCTTCGGCTTTGAAACGGAGATGAGCACCAGCCCCTAGAGTCGGAAACGACTAGCACGCATGTACGGGGGAACCTTTACCTTTACCTTAAATCCTGTACTAATTGTAACAGCTGCAGCAATTCACTTAACAACTGTGGCAGGAAGGTTGTGAAAGGGGGCAAAATTCACGTCACAGCTGTCATGTTCCTCAGCATTAATTTTGGGCTCGGTTGTGATCATAAGTTGAGGACTACCTGTACTAATTTGAATTAGGCTCCCTGCAAAACCACTTTTTTCCTAAGGCTGTGCTTCATCATGCAATCGCTAAGGCTTACATCGTGCAGTCCTTCCGTTTTAAAAAGAAACATTTCCCTTTGCCCATGGAAGATTAATCTAAATGAGACCATGCAGAACAAAAGAGAAAGAATGATGAATAAAAGGGAAGGGAAGTTTTTCATACGTGATTGGGAGTCCGTTCCCATTCTGCTTTTTGGCTGAGAAGGATCTTCAGAGTGACTTATACCCAAAATATCTTTCTTAGGAAAGTTAGAGATGATAATCAAACTGCTGAAATTATACAAATCTAAATACTTGCAGTTTTGTTGTTTTATTTTTCTTTTCTAAAACACAGAGTGAAGGTGGGGAACGCGTGCCCTTTAGATGGCTCCACAACTGTAGTGCATTTTGTACTAAGAGTAAACTTGAGCAGAATGCAAAAAAAAGCACTTCCTGTAGTTAGCTGCCTCTACCATCATCATCTCAGGTGATTGGCAGAGCAAGCTAAGGCATGTGAGAATGGACTAATGTGCAAAGGACACTTGTTTATCGCAGTTGTCCCAGGGAGACCAATGCCCAAATAACTTTTAAAGCGGTAGTGCTATTTGCTATCGTCTTCAGCAGGTAACTCTCACTGCAGTATCTTGATACAACTAAAATGTTCAGAACAGGCTGAAACGATTCCTCTCCTGCAAACCTAACTGAAGGCATTAGGCATTAAGCAGCATTACTCAGGTAATACAGTCAAATATTACCGGAGCATTTCTGTCTTTTTCAGGGTAGGGTGCTTAGCCAAGAAATATATCCTCCTACTCTGTTAGAGCGGCAGCCCTTTTTACTGCCTAAGTAAAACAGTGGAAGAACCAAATTACTCCTTCTAGTTGCTTTACGTGAGGGGTGGGGAACCTTGGCCCTTTGATGACTTTTGGACTTCAATTCCTAGAATTCCTGAGCTCAGCATGGCTGGCTCAGGAATTCTGAGAGCAGAAGTCCACAAGTCCTAAAAGGACCAAAGTTCCCCACCCCTGCCTTAGATTATTCTTTCCCAACCTTGGCAGCGTTAAGACATGTGGTCTCCCAGAATTCAAGTGGAAGTCAACACAGCTTGATATTGTCAAGGAAACCCTGCCTTAGACCTTCTTCTTATAGCCTGTAGTGCACTGCACGTCTAGCAATGCCTCTTTCTCCCATCGTTTCCCAACCATAATACTCACCTGCCAACTTGGAGAAGGTTGCATAAGCTACTGAAACCTGGCTCCTTAAGAGGCAACTGGACTTTCTTGTTTTTTGTCTCTTTTTTTTCCCTTTCCCTTTTTCTTTTCAAAGTCCACTTGCCTCTTGAAAAGCACCTTTGGGACAACCACGGCCTGGATGACTGAGAATCTCCATAGACACCTGGCTCCTCAGTCTTCAACGCTCACCCGCTGTTCTTCAGTAACTCTAATTGGCTTTTATATTTCCACTGTTGAAGCTGTTGCGGCTTCTTCATTTTGACTGGATTGTTTTAAAATATGGCCGTCCATATTTAAAAGGGACGCAGTGGCTCAGTGGGTTAGGACACTGAGCTTGTCAATCAGAAGGTCGGCAGTTTGGCGGGTCGAATCCCGAGTGCCGCGTAACAGTGAGTGCCTGTTACTCGTCCCAGCTTCTGCCAACCTAGCAGTTCGAAAGCACGTAAAAATGCAAGTAGAAAAATAGGGACCACTATGGTGGGAAGGTAACAGCGTCCCGTGCGCCTTTGGCATCTAGTCATGCTGGCCACATGACCACGGAGACGTCCTCGGACAAGCGCTGGCTCTTTGGCTTTGAAACGGAGATGAGCACCGGCCCCTAGAGTCAGAAACAACTAGCACGCATGTGCGGGGGAACCTTTACCTTTACCGTCCATATTTACATGCAGTAACCGAAGGAGATCCAGGAGGCAGAAGGCAAGCGCTTGGAGCAAGAAAAAAGGTAGTGGGTTAGAAATAGTTATAAAAAACACCGGTAGGAGGCTTGTGTCCTTGCTAATCTGGATGTTGTTTTTCATGGAGATTGTTATTTTATGGAGATTCTCAGTCATCCAGGTCATGGTTGTCCCCCCCCCCCAAAAAAAAGATACCTTTGGGTTTCACCCAGATAATATTTAAGAGCCGTGGTGGCGCAGTGGTTAGGAATAGGCTAATTCTGCAGACTGCCAGCAGTTCAATAGTTTGAGTCTCACCAGGCTCAAGGTTGACTCAGCCTTCCATCCTTCCGAGGTCGGTAAAATGAGGACCCAGATTGTTGGGGGCAATAGGCTGACTCTGTAAACTGCTTAAAGAGGTCTGTAAAACACTATGAAGCGGTATATAAGTCTAAGTGCTATTGCTATTGCTATATAATTAACCTTAGGGTGGACATCCTTGCCTGACCCAGAAGTTTGAAAGCGGGTGACCAAAAGGGGCACCACATTAGTGGGCAACTTAACAGGGACATGAAACGAACCCTCAACTGGGAGTCTCCTGGACAACAATGATGTCACTGGCTAATTCTTCAACCCAGAGGTTCCTTGGTGCTGATGTGAGAGCAAGCAAGCGAGGGGAATAAATCATCCACCATCCAGAATTAAAAAGAAAATTACAGTGGTTCAGTGGTTAGAATGCAGTATTGCAGGCTACTTCTGCTGCCTGCCGGCTGCCTGCAGTTTGACAGTTCAAGTCTTACCGGCTCATGGTTGACTCAACCTTTCATCCTTCCGAGGTTGGTAAAATGAGGAGCCAGATTGTTTGGGAGGGCAATAGGCTGACTCTGTAAACTGCTTAGAGAGGGCTGCAAAGCACTGTGAAGCGGTATATAAGTCTTAAGTGCTGTTGCTAAGTGCTATTACTGCAAAGGGGTCTTGACTTCCTTTGAAAAGGACAATTTTCATCAGTTTGCATTGCCTGCCTTTAAATTCTTTCTTGAAATTGTTTCGGTTTGAATGACTGAGCTGTCAAAGTTTGTCCACGCAGAATAACAGCTCCAAGTTTATTGGCCTCTCACAGGATCCTTTTAAAGCACAAGTGGTTTCACTTTGAAATATCTTTTTTCCCCTCGCAGGAAGAAAAAAACAGTTTCTTCTTCCTTGGACGACATCCCCAAGGGCACTCTTTCCACTTCCACAAGCCAGGTACCGCCGCTTGAACTAGATCTGTTCATTTTGCAGTCCTTGTAACTACAGCTGGTAGCTAGGAGCATTGTGCAAGAGACTAAAAACCTCAGAGTACTGTAATTTGAGCAAAAAATAACAACACCAGCAAAATCTTAATCTAACCAACACATGCTTAGTTTGCTAAGGAAACTGACATTGATTTTGCTATCACAGTTTACAGTCCAGTGCTTGCACGCAGTGATAACAGATGCACTGGATTAAATTGGAAGGCCTTTTTTTTTGCTTAGACTAAGGGGGATTGTTACTAATAAGAAAAAAAAGGAACTGTTTGATTAAGAAGCTTTCTTAAATGGTCCATTTTTTAAGAGGAAAATCTACAGGTGGGAGATTGGAGTGCACACTTGAAACATTTTTGAGAAGAAGGACATTTATTTTAATTAATGTAATAAAGGAACATGGTCTAAGGCAGGCTTTCATATTTTTCTTCGTGTCTGCAGCCATCCCTGGACACAGTAGAAGGTGATGGAAATACCCAGAAGAAGATCATACCAAAGAAAGCTGAGGAGCTACCTACAACCTTAAGTCCAGTGGGGCTTCCTTCAGGACCCAGCCAACAGATGGATGCCAAGTATGTTTGCCCTATGGACAACTATGGGTGTCAGGGAGTGTTGGAGGCAAAAAAATTCTAGGTTAATTTAGATGAGGTTTTGGAAACTGGAGAAGGGCACAGAGAATTCAGCCAATGCCTTGGTAAGGCCACACCTGGAATACTGCATCCAGTTTTGGTCACCACGATGTAAAAAAGATGTTGAGACTCTAGAAAGGGTACAGAGAAGAGCAACAAAGATGATTGGGGGACTGGAGGCTAAAACATGTAAGGAACGGCTGCTGGAATTGGGTATGTCTAGTTTAATGAAGAGAAGGGTGAGGGGTGACATGATAGCAGTGTTCCAATATCTCAGGGGCTGCCCCAAAGAAGAGGGAGCCAAGCTATTCTCCAAAGCACCTGAAAGGCAGGACAAGAAGCAACGGATGGAAACTAGTCAAGGAGAGAAGCAACCTAAAACTCAGGAGAAACTTTCTGGCAGTTAGAACAATTAACCAGTGGAACAACCTGCCTCCAGAAGTGGTGAATGCTCCAACACTGGAAGTTTTTAAGAGGAGACTGGCCAGCCATTTGTCAGAAATGGTATAGGATTTCCTGCCTGAGCAGGGGGTTGGACTAGATGACCTCCAAGGTCCCTTCCAACTTATTATTATTATTATTATTATTATTATTATTATTATTATTATTATTATTATTATTATTATTATTATTATTATTATCACGGTTCACTACTTTTTGCAGGTCATAAGTTACCTTCTTCTTAGCTGCAGATACAGAATTTCAGCTTGCATTGTTCCTTGGGCTACTTTAGAGCAAAGTTTGTTCTGAGACACCCAACCCAGCAGCCTCATAGAAGGAGCAATTCTTTTTTTCTTAGCTCAAATCCCAGCCTGCTCTTATTTTATGTATGTCTACATCTTCAGCTGTTTTCTATTCTTGTCAGATCTAGCTTCAAGAGTCCATTGCGAAGACTCTTAGCAAAAAGAACAGACAAGAAGAACCTCAAAGAGTATTCTGAAGCATTTGAGGATACTAGTGAGAGTATTCCACTCTTTTCCTGTGTGTTGCCAATGGAGCTGACAGTGACACAGAAGGCAACTGAAGGTAAATTTGGATACCTGCTGAATAGTTTGATGCCAAACTTCTATTCTTGTCAAGCCATTGCCGGAAGAGCACCTTGTTCTCTAATGCCTTGGAAGAGCTATTTACACAAATCAGAGTGGGAAACCACAATCCCCAAGTCTCTTACAACGAGCTACAAACAACACCCTCCCAAGCTCTCCAATGTACAAATTGAACGTTTTTTCTAACTTCTGTGACATTAGCAGAGCAGGATTTTGATGTAGAGAGATGGGAGGAATGGGGAGTAGGAGAAAAAAATGGATTATGTTACCCTATTTATGATATCCCCAAATTTAAAAGATTCCTCAGCTCTAATGCAGATGAGAATCAGAAACTGTTATCTGAAACCAGCTGAGCATGTTGGTTGTGGGGGGAAAAAAGGAAGGAAAGCTCTTAATCTTGCATTGTTCCCCCCCCCCCATTTCCAGCTCCCTCTGGGCCTCCTAATCACCCCCAGTTGGAGGAACGCCAGACAAAAGAATTTGGCAAAGCTAAGAGGAACCGTACCATTAAAATCAGCAAAGCCAAAAGGGCGCCAGAGAAATGGAAGGCACCGTTTCTAAGGGAGATTGCAAATGCTAGTGAGCTGAAATATCTGGACGAATTCCTTCTGAACAAGGTGAGAGACGGCAGTTGGGTATGAAAACCAAGTCAAGCACCCATTTAGGCAATGATAATACATGGAATGTGTAAGTTTCCTGGTAAGTTATATTCTAACTCAGAAATACTTTTGTCTAACCCAGGGATTCCTCAAACATTCTCTTCATTTGCAGTATTTACAGTCTGCACAAATTACCAAGGATTCTGGATAGAATCAACAAAATGATAAAAAAATAAAAAAATAACAGCATATAAATATTTAAAACTCCATTAAGCAATTAAAAACCACATAAGGGCCCAATAACGTAAACTGCCTAAGAGCCTGATATTTACTGAACCAATACTACTTTAGCTAGTTTATGGATGAATAATAGTCAGGGACCTTCCCTTCGTCTTATGGGGGAGTATTCCGTAGACTGGGGCTGATCCAAGCACCATGTGTCTCTTGAAGAGGGGGGGATCCACAACTAGCCCTCATCTGATGAGTAGATTAGAGCAGGGCTTTTCAACCAGTGGTACGGGTACCACCTGTGGTACATTGGCACTTGCCAGGCGGTACACGACCATCCTAAAAAGTGGTAGCGGGGCTGGGGAATGAGCTGAATTGGTGGCAAGCCTGAGCAAGAGATGGCTGGAGCTGCAAGGCTGTCAGGGCTCAGCGGAAGCGCCAGGATCAGCGCCAGGCTCCAGCTGGAGCTCGGCGCTGATCCTGCCACTTCTGCTGAGCCCAGAAGAAGCGCCGATCAGCTGGAATGTTGCAGCATCTCCAGGGTCTTGTGATTTACATTCAGATCCTCGACAACTGATTCATTTTTATGACTCGGACTTACTCGCCCTCAGGGGTGCCCCCCTCTCCTGGGTGCGTCCCGCCTTCTTTTCTACCCCTAGTCTCGATGAGGGGCTCAATTATTGGGACCCTGAGAGATGGCCGGGTAAGGCCAGGGGTTCTCGATATAAATTTAATAAGAGGCCCCTGGTTAATTTTTTAGTCAAATTTTTTAGGGGGTTGGGGAGGGGGGTGGGGGGTAGTGGTTGTCTGGCGGTGGGGGGTAGCCAAACAACTTTGTTGCAGGCCAGGCCTGGGTCTGACGGCGTTCGGGGGGAGCGGGTAGTGGTTACATCTGGGGCTCATGAGCGGGTCGTGGGATTATCAATTCCCACGACGGGGAAAGGCAGCAGGCGGATAGACAGGGGGCCATATCGTTATCGGGAGGGCCGTCTCCGCTGTCTACAAGCGGTGAGGCGCTCCGACCCTCTGGTTCTTCCCCGAGGTCCCGGGAGCGGGGATGTGCAGCCTCCTGAGCTCCGGCTGGTGTACCTGAATGCCAGGTCCGTGGTTAATAAAGCTCCCCTTATTAGGGATTTAGTTGAGGGTGAGCATGCGGACCTGGCTTGCATCACGGAGACTTGGTTGGGCCTAGAGGGTGGGGTCCCTTTGGTTGACCTCTGCCCACCAGGCTTCCGGGTGCTACACCGGCCACGAGCTCAAGGTAGGGGTGGGGGAGTGGCGGTTACCATTAGGGAGACCTTATGTCCGCGGGAGACCACCGTTCCTCAGATAGTCGGGTGTGAGTCTCTCTTTATGAGATTTGGTCCTGGGGCGCAGTTGGGCTTGCTGCTGGTGTACATTTCGCCTAGTCGCACAGCGGCAGCCCTGCCCGAGCTGCTCGATATCCTCTCGGGTTTGGTGGTTGAGTTTCCCAATCTTATAGTTTTGGGAGACTTCAATCTACCATCCCTGGGAGGTTCATCTGAGCTAGCTCGGGAGTTCATGGCTTCCATGGCGGCCATGGACCTGACGCAAGTAATTTCAGAGCCAACTCATGAGGGAGGCCACACCCTTGACCTGATTTTTTTATCTAGACGGTGGTTGGATGATCTTGTTGGGGGCTCTCCATTTATTATGCCCCTGTCATGGACCGATCATCATCTCCTGCGGCTGGTCTTCCGCTTTGCCACCCCCCGCCGTGGGGGTACGGAGCCAATTAGATGGTACCGCCCCAGACGCTTAATGGATCCTGATAGATTCCAAGCGGCGCTGGGGTCCCCACCTGCCTCCACTGCTCACAGCTCGGCGGATGCCTTAGTGGAAGCCTGGGAAAGGGCAGCCGCTGAGGCACTTGACCGGGTTGTACCCTTGCGGCCCCTGACCCGGCGCAGATCCCAGCGAGCTCCATGGTTTTCCGCGGAGCTCCGGGAGATGAAGCGTCGGAAACGGGGCCTAGAGAGCTGCTGGAGGTCTAGCCGATCCGAACCCGACCGGTTGCGGTTAAGAACCTATATTAGGTCTTATCTCGCAGCGATGAGGGTGGCGAGGTGTAACTACTTCTCCACCCTCATCGCGTCCGCAGATAATCGCCCGGCCGCCTTGTTTAGGGTGACTCGCTCACTTCTTAATCAGGAGGTGAGGGAGGATCCCTTGCAGGGTCGTGCCGAGGAATTTAGTCAACATCTGTCGGATAAAATCGCTCGGATTCGGACCAGTTTGGACTCCAGCTGGGCAGAGTCAGGCGATCAGGACACGGGCGGTCTTGTCAATGTTATCTGGGAAGAGTTTGATTCTGTGACCCCTGATGAAGTGGACAGGATTATGGGGAGGCTGAGCTCCTCCACATGTTTGTTGGACCCGTGCCCTTCCTGGCTGGTTTATGCAGCTAGGGAGAGGACACGAGGCTGGCTCCAGGCGGTTATATCTGCTTCTCTGAGTGAGGGTTATTTCCCCACCGTCTTGAAGGAGGCGGTGGTGAGACCTCTCCTCAAGAAGCCTGCCCTGGACCCAGCTGTTTTGAACAACTTTCGTCCAGTCTCCAACCTTCGCTTTCTTGCGAAGGTTGTTGAGAGTGTGGTGGCGCATCAGCTCCCTCTGGTCCTGGATGAAGCGGATTATCTGGACCCCTACCAATCGGGTTTCAGGCCCGGGTACAGCACGGAGACGGCATTGGTCGCTCTGGTGAATGATCTCTGGAGGGCGCGGGATAGGGGATATTCCTCTGTCCTAGTCCTATTAGACCTCTCAGCGGCTTTCGATACCATCGACCATGGTATCTTGCTGCGGCGTCTCAGGGGATTGGGAGTGGGAGGCACAGTTCTTCAGTGGTTCTCCTCCTATCTCCTGGGACGCTCGCAGTCGGTGTTGGCAGGGGGGCAGAGATCGACCCCTAGGTCTCTCGTTTGTGGAGTTCCTCAGGGGTCGGTTCTCTCGCCTCTCTTGTTCAACATCTATATGAAACCGCTGGGTGAGATCATTCGTGGTTTTGGAGTTGGGTATCATCAGTATGCAGATGATACCCAACTTTTCTTTTCGACCCCAAACCACCCCAGTGATGCCCTCGCCGTGATGTCCCGTTGCCTGGAGGCGGTTCGGGTCTGGATGGGGAGGAACAGACTTCAACTCAACCCTGACAAGACTGAGTGGCTGTGCATTCCGGCATCCCGGGACATTCAAAATGTTCCATCTCTTTCTATGGGGGGTGAGCTCTTACCCCCCGTGGATAGGGCTCGCAACTTGGGAGTCCTCCTAGATTCACGGCTTACCCTGGAAGATCATATAGTGGCCGTGACTAGGGGGGCTTTCGCCCAGGTTCGCCTGGTGCGCCAGTTGCGGCCCTATCTGAACCGGGATGCCCTGTGTACGGTCACTCATGCGCTTGTGACCTCTCGCCTTGACTACTGTAATGCTCTCTACATGGGGCTTCCCTTGAAGACCACTCGGAGGCTCCAACTGGTACAGAATGCGGCCGCGAGAGTTGTCTTGGGAGTTTCCCGGTGCTCCCATGTTACACCTTTGCTCCGCGAGCTGCATTGGTTACCAGTTGTCTTTCGGGTGAGGTTCAAGGTGTTGGTTACGATCTTTAAGTCCCTACATGGCATGGGTCCGGGATACCTCAGGGACCACCTGCTGCCGGCATCGATTCCCCTCCGCCCTGTGCGTTCCCACAGAGAGGGCCTCCTCAGGGTGCCGCCAGTCAGGGAATGCCGACTGGTGGCCCCCAGGGGGAGGGCCTTCTCTGTGGGCGCTCCGGCATTATGGAATCAACTGCCGGTGGAGCTCCGGATGGCACCAGACCTCCGAACTTTCCGTCGGGGCCTGAAGACCCACCTGTTTGAAATAGCTGGTCTGGCCTGATGGGGGATTATGGGTTTTTAATTGTTTTTTAAATTTGTATTACTGTTTTAATTGGGCATGGGTTTAATCCTTTTTTAATTTTTGTATTGTCTTTTTTATATATGCCCTGTGAACCGCCCTGAGTCCCTACCAAGGAGAAGGGCGGTATATAAATCAAATAAACTATAACTATAAACTATGACGGTCACAGTGTCCCAGGGTCGTGTGAAGTGAGCTTTTTTTAAAGGGAAGATCACAATATATTTTTCCCCTTTCATTTATTGTTACTCCTTTTTTCCAGATAAATGACCTTCACTCTCAGAAGTCAGCCATTGAATGCTTGTTTTTTGAAGCCACTGAGAAGTTCCGTGGGAATATCAAAACTATGTATTCTGCCCCTGTAAGTAGCTTGTATGTCAAAATGGAGCACCACTGGTTTAAATGAAAGAGAACAGTTTTAAAAGAAAATTGCCTATTAAATGTTTGCAGAAGTCATTGACAGCTGGGGAAACAGTAGAACAACTTCATTGGCACATGGAGGACTTTTTAAATATTAACTGGAACCTGCGTTAGCAATGATAATGTATTCAGTAGCTAAGCCTTCAGTTTGTAAAGTTTTCGGTTAGTACGAAGGAAATAAGCATTATATTAAATCTTCACTGAAATTCCATTTTTTTCACTTATAACCATAATAATGTTATTCATTGTAACTATATTCCATTTTTCCTCCAAAAGTTTCAGGTAAATGTATATAGCATCTTTTCCTCCAATTTTCCTATGAAACAACTATGAATTAGGTTGAGCTGAAAAAATAAGAAGTAGCCCAGTGAGCCCAGTATATATATGAATACTGGATTTCCCCATCCTTGCACAATACCTTCCTCCTAGTATAGGGGTCTTCAGACTTGGCCCTTTTATGACTTGTGGACTTCAACTCCCAGAATTCCTCAGCCACGGTGCCAGGCTGAGGAATTCTGGGAGTTGAAGTCCACAAGTCATAAAAGGGCCAAGTTTGAAGACCCCCTATCCTAGTACAACACCTTTTCTTTATATCGCACTAGCTTTCTAAGTTGCTAAATTGATTAATAAAACACTCACTTCTTTAATAGTTCCCCAACATTTTAGATCACAAAATTTATTAAGGCAGCCCTGATGGATCAGATCTAAATTTAATGCAATGCAATAACCCACTAGATCAATGAAATCCCAGAAGCAAAGAATAAAGGGTAACAATCTTTTGCTGTTGCTACCATAAATCTGACATATCAGAGATAGATTGCCTCTGAGCAGGGAGGTTTTGTTTAATATCCCAGAGTTACTGTTATGAACCTCCTCCTGCTTTTTAATAAATTCATTTGATCCTCCTTTAAAACTGTTTAACCTCTTAAAATATATCATCCTAAGTTTCATAGTTTAATTATACATTACTTTCCTGAATTTACTGCCTAACTTAAAAGAGTACTGAAGAAGCTTGAATTAGGCTAAGTTTCGAAAGTTACGAGGCTGAAAATTCCACAACTTTTGGAAAAATGTCTGAATGTGGTAGACACAGGCTGTGCTTATGGTTGAGCTGCATGGAACACAGATGAGGAAACATCCTGATCCCCGCCATGCTGATGCATCCCTGTTCGACATCCCTCCTTATCTACACCACCTTTCCACAGAATGGGCAGATCCATGTTGGCTACAGAGACCTGATGGAAAACTACCAGCTCCTCGTGGTCAACATGGCAAAACAGAAAGAGGAGAAGGACGTGAAGCTGGTCTTGAATCTTTTCCAGTCTCTTCTGGATGAGTTTGCCCGCAGTTATGCAAGAAAAGAAGAGCCAGAACAACACAAGGTCTTGCATTTATTTCCTTGGAACCTATTTGAGATCTTAATTTTTTTTTTTAGTTTTTTTTTTGTTTTGTTTCATGAGTGATTTTTTTTTGACATGGGCGGTTTTCTTCTAGAATCACTTGAAAAGGGAGTCGCGTGTATTATTATTTCTTCATTATTATTTCTACCCAAGCTAGGTCACCTCAGTTAACTTTAATCTAGATAGAATATTATTTTCCAACTTTGGCAATATCCAGACGTGTGAACTCCGAATCCCAGAATGCCACACCCAGCATGAGAATCCTGGGAGTTTGATTGTTTACTTATTTGTCATATTTATATTGCATTCCATCTCACAATCAAGTAACTCTGGGTGGTGTAGAATAAACTTAAAAACAAAATACAAATTATTTTTATTTATTTATTTATTTTTTAATTCCATTTATATCCCGCCCTTCTCCGAAGACTCAGGGTGGCTTACAAGCTTAGCAGTAGCCTTCATTCTATGTATATCCCTGCTTATTAGGGCTTTCACACACACACCCCCAAGCGGCATTATTACAAAGTCAGCTTAATTGCCCCCAACAACAGTCTGGGTCCTCATTTTACCTACCTCGGAAGGATGGAAGGCTGAGTCAACCTTGAGCCTGGTGGGATGCGAACCTGCACTAATTGCAGGCAGCTGGTGTTACTTAAGGAGGCATTAGCCCACTGCTCCACCAAGGCAAATTAAATATTATTAATATGAAAAACTTAAATACTGTATATAAAAGCAGAAAAGGCCGCACTGGCTAGAATCTTCCCAATGGAACTGAGTTGAAGTCAAAACATTTGGAAGTTGCTAATCTTGGAAAAACATTAGTAGAGAATTTTGTATCCCTATTTATAACTTAGCAAGGGACGCGGTGGCTCAGTGGGTTAGGACGCTGAGCTTGTCGATCGGAAGGTCGGCAGTTTGGCGGGTCGAATCCCGAGTGCCGCGTAACAGAGTGAGTGCCTGTTGCTCGTCCCAGCTTCTGCCAACCTAGCAGTTCGAAAGCACGTAAAAATGCAAGTAGAAAAATAGGGACCACTACGGTGGGAAGGTAACAGCGTTCCTTGCGCCTTTGGCGTCTAGTCATGCTGGCCACATGACCACGGAGACGTCCTCGGACAAGCGCTGGCTCTTTGGCTTTGAAACGGAGATGAGCACCGGCCCCTAGAGTCGGAAACGACTAGCACGCATGTGCGGGGGAACCTTTACCTTTTACCTATTTATAACTTATGTCTGGGGAACATAATCGCTTGGTTTTCTTTTTTCATTTTGCTTTTGTCCCTGTTTAATTTTTATCTGTATTATGTTAAGCCTCTCAGTTTCTAAAGCTTTAAGCAGCTGGAAGGAGCTCCTTTAGCCAGTTACATCAAATCTGAAACCACTAGATATAAATTTTATCTTGCTGAAATTCATTGGTAAAGTAACCAGTTTTTAAAGTTACATAAGGTATCTGTGGGGTGAAATGCTCCCATTTCCACGCTTAAACCCCACTGAAAACAGACTGAAATTTGCAGCTGGAATCTGAGAATAAGGTGATGGTTTTTAGGGCACTGCAATTTTCAGCTTTACTGCTTTTACTGCTGATGTGCAGTAAAATGAAGAATGGAAGTGTAAAATCGGAAAGGCTGCCATTGCTATCCTTAAAGTAATCCTTCTCGGTCCCCCAAATTATTTTTCAGTTAGATTCTTTCTGGCGACATCACCGCATCGCTTGCCAAGCCCCCCACAGGCTGATCAGAGAGGTGAATTGCCAGCCCTGGGCCCCAAGGTTGCCCAATCTTTCTCGAGTCTCTCCTTTTCTGGGGGGAAAAAAAGTGGAGTCTGTTATTAGAAAAATATGAGAAATAAAAGATCAAGGAGTAGTTTAAGTGCTCCAGATACAGTTCACCTGAGCTACCTGTGATGAAGTGAAATGTCTGTACTTCATCATCATGAGACGAAGCCCACCCTTATATGCTTGTGTTCTGATACAGTGTGTACGTTGTGGGGTTGCGTTATGACATGTCTCATCTCTTATTCCTCCTCCCTGCAAATGGACACCTGGGGTGCCAACGGGCCTTCCTGATCTAATGGGTAGGAAATACATGTAGAATTAATATCCCCAGCCGCAGAAATATTTTATAAGAGAAAACGACAAGTCAGAAAGCCGTGCAGGAGCCAGACTCTGTTATGCTGCCCTTCAGCTATTGTTTTTGTGAAGATAGGCATTTGATAAGAGATGTTAAATATTCAACACATACAGATGTTCATCATACACCGCCCCTCCTTGTTATTCTATCTGCTGTCTAACTGCTCAGTATATTCTCTCTGAATCACTCATTCAGTTCCAAAATATAAAAGGGGCGAATGCTGCAGTCTGGCATAGAAGTGGGAATATTCGTCTTGCTTCCCAGAAGGCAAGCATTATTTTTTACTGCTGAATGCCAAGAACTGGCCTTTCTTCATTAGAGATCAGCTCTAATGGAAAGCTCAGCTAGAAGAGAAAGGACGTGAAAAAGAATTCTTCTCTTCTTACTCTCCCAACAGCAAAGCAAAGCTCAAAAAAAAAAGCGGAAACAGGAACATGTGGTGAGTCCTTTATGATTTTCAGCATTATAATTAGCCCTTGAATTAGTTGTGCGTTTTGGTGCCGCCCGTCATAAGAACTGTCCCTTATCCCAAAGGTTTCCAAATGTGGCAACTTTAGGACTTGTGGACTTTAATTCCCAGAATTATCCCCACCAGCATGGAATGGAATTCTGGGAGTTGAAGTCCACAGATTTTAAAGTTGCCAAGTTTGGAGGCCCCTGATTTAAAAGAAAAAGAAAAAAAAAACCTTACGGTTGAGGAAGAGGAGAATTAAGATGGAAATTATTATGGTGTGTTCAGTTTTTATGTTGTGGCATCTCCTGGTGTGGCATGAGCTACTTTTGGGGGAAAGCAAGTCTGACATAATGGGAGGAAGTAACATTCGAAATGCAAAAAAAGGGGAATTTATGTATATGCAGAGGAACCACCAGAAAATGTAAGAACTATGAGGAAATGTGTTTGTAAGGAACTGGATAGGAAGTCCTAGTAGGTCCTAAAGATAAAATCACACCTTTGCCCCAGAGTTACGCCTGGGGAAAAACCCACCATTCTAGAATGCCTGACAGACTGGAATATGTTTTTCAACAGTTGGGATAGAGAATAATGAGTAAGCAGTATGTTTGCAAGATCAGGTTTTTTTCCTTTATAGTCCTTTGATTCCCTTTTCAATAAAAGACATACCTAAAAATACAAGTTTAACAATTAAATGAGGTGGATTCAAATATTTGTGTGACTGTTTACAGATTGTGGAACTCAATGGCCATGTTTTTGTGAATTACCAAGTGAACATCTTACAGTCTTGCGAGCAGTGCTGTTCCTACATTTGGCCCATGGAGAAGGCTTGCCTTTGCAGCAGTAAGTGTGAGCTTAGAGGACCTGGGGTTGCTTTAAGCAGCTCTGGGTTTTTCTCATTGTAATGAGCCTGTTCATTTACAGTGGCATAGTATTGTGGGTTGGGATTAGGGAGATAAAACTGTCGTTGCTAGTAATAGAAACTCTTCTTCTGAACTGGACTAGGAAAGAGGGCTCTCGTTTACCACCTTCCAAAAATGGAAGCATTCTTATTCCTCAGGTTTCCCCAGTGTGGGGCCCTCCTCCTAATGTGTTGGCATCGCAACTCCTAGAATTCCCAGTGTACCTGGAAGGCCCAGAGTACAGAAAGTTGATCTGCACCACAATGGTTGTATGCAGAAAAGTCAGTTTTGCTTTCTCTGGGCTTACTCTTTCATTTAAAAATTCCTTATCATCTTTATCTCGATGAGAAATAGGTAGTGTGTGGTTTTTTCCTTGTCCTTTATCTCTCAGAGAAATTAGCATTTTTCTTCCATGTTGCAAACACCATTTGATTAAAGCTTTGTCTCCACAAAAACCAATGTGGAAGGAGACTTTTTTGGGGAACAAAAATCTGATTTTTTTTATTAGTTTAATTTAGGTTTTTTTTAATCCCACTTTTATTTATAAATCACTCAAAGTGGTGAACATAGCTCATACTCCTTCCTCCTCCCATTTTTCATACTATAACAATAGTGTGAGCTGAGCTGTGAGAGGTGACTGGCCAGCTTTCATGCCTAAGGTGGGATTAGAACTCTTGGTCTCCTGGTGATTGGCTGAAAATCACCAGCTGACTTTCACGCCTAAGGCAGGACTAGAACTCACAGTCTGCTGGTTTCTAGCCTGGTGCCTTAGCCACTAGACCAAACTGGCTCTCTTTAACAAGCCTTCTTTGTCTGTTTTCTCTTCCCTCTTCTAGTCTGTAAGCTGACCTGCCATAAGAAGTGCCTGTCCAAAATCCAAAGTGGATGTACATCCTCACAAGCAAAAAAAGTAGGTCATAGCCCAAAAGCAAAGAAAAAACAGAGACTGGAATTCAGCCCCAACAGAACTAATGTTCTGCCACTGGATTTCAGTAAAAGCTCTGAGACCATGCCATCATCTGGACTGACATTCTGCTTCCAAAAGCAACCAACCAAGTGTCTCCTGGGAGCCACTCAGCAAGGGGCTAAAGAAAGTAGTCCCACTTTTCCTGTCAAAATTATGTTGTTGTTGTTAGCTGCGAAGTCGTGTCCGACCCATCGCGACCCTATGGACAACATTCCTCCAGGCCTTCCTGTCCTCCACCATCTTCTGGAGTCCATTCAAGCTCACGCCCACTGCTTCAGTGACTCCATCCAGCCACCTCATTCTCTGTCGTCCCCTTCTTCTATTGCCCTCGATCTTTCCCAGCATTAGGCTCTTCTCCAGTGAGTCCTTCCTTCTCATTAGGTGGCCAAAGTACTTGAGTTTTAGCTTCAGGATCTGGCCTTCTAAAGAGCAGTCAGGATTGATCTCCTCTAGGACTGACCGGTTTGATCGCCTTGCAGTCCAAGGGACTCGCAGGAGTCTTCTCCAGCACCATAGTTCAAAGGCCTCAATTCTTTGGCGCTCAGCCTTTCTTATGGTCCAACTTTCACTGCCATACATTGCAACTGGGAAGACCATAGCCTTGACTATACGCACTTTTGTTGACAGGGTGATGTCTCTGCTTTTTAGTGTGCTGTCTAGATTTGCCATGGCTTTCCTCCCCAGGAGCAAGCGTCTTTTAATTTCTTGGCTACTTCTTAATTATGAATGTTCATCTCTTAGTTTTCATACTGTTTGCTGAAGCATTTGATTTGATATTGATTTATATAGCTGCCAAACTCACTTACAGAACATGACTTTAGGCGGTTTACAATAAAAGTAGATAAAAGGCAGGTACATACAGCTAGTCTTGCTCAGGTGGACCTGAAGCCTATTGTGCCTCATTCAGACCCCTCAGAGTCTCCAAGCATGAGATAGAATCTCCACAGCATCATTCAGACAACCTGGGGTGGAGTTATAAAACTGAGTATCACCAGCACACTGACGATACCTCATCCTAAATGGTCGTTTATCAGCTTCATTTGCACACCATTAATTTATCTAACGCTGAACGAGAAGAACTATACTGATAAAGACTCTAAAAAGCTACTGAATCCAGGATACCCTTTTCCATAGAAGCCAATGTTTTTACACATGATGCATTATTATAGATTGTGATTTGATACTATTAGTAGTGAACACTATTCTGTTTCTCCACCATTACTTTTCAAAGCCATTCAGCCGGTGGCTATTTTATCATATAACCATTGTTCTGTATATTAGCAAAATGCTTTAGCGTGGTTTTAACAAAGTAGTTCTATCTGGCCTGCTTCAGTTAGCAGAATCCCCTCATATTAATAAATAGTCCTCCATTCAGGAAAGAGCATTCACATATAGACACTTAACCTGAAGAAAAAAAATACGGTACCTTTCTGCTTGTTTTCTTTCTGAAATGAACATTTGGCCATTTAACCTGAAATAGCTCAGCAATAGCACTTACAGTAGTGGCCAAAATTGTGGAAACCTTTCGGGAAAAGTGTATATTTGAAATAAATAAATATTTGAGGTTTAATGGCTAACAAACACCACTTTTTTTGGAGTAGTACCATAACATTATATATCAATGGAAAGATAATTTAATCAAAAATGTAATGCAATAGCTTTTATGAAGGATTTGCTATTAGAATAGCAGTTATAAAGAAGAAAAGTGAAACACATAGAAAAAAATGAGATATACAAAAATTATCACCATAGAAAAAATAAGATATACAAAAATTATCACCATAGAAAAAAATGAGATATACAAAAATTATCACCATGTCAGTTAATACTTAGTTGGATAACCTTTAGCATGAATTATGGCCTTACAACGTCTTCCCATGGAGTGAACCAAGCCCTTTAGTTCTGCAGCTGCTATAATGTGAAACCAAGATTGAGTGATTGCTTCTATTAACTGGGTTTTATTGCTGGGTCGCTTTTGACTAAGAAGTTTCTTTAGTCGGCTCCATAGGTTTTCAGTTGGGTTAAGGTCTGGGCTACTCCCAGGCCATTCCAGCAGTGGAATATGATTATCTTGAAGCCACTTTTTGCACACAGCAGCAACATGATATGGAGCTGAATCCTGTTGAAATATAAATGCTTCATTGTCTTGGAAAAGATCACATGCGGAAGGCTTCAGTTTGGGCTCAAGTATTTCTTTAATGTATTTTTGGCAATTTATATTCCCATTAATCACACAAATTCTGCCCACACTTTTTGATGTCGTACAACCCCTGATCATAACACTGACTGGGTGTTTCACGGTACATGTAATGCAATCAGGATGCAAATCTTCTCCGATTCTTCTCCTTATGTATTTTATGCAATCACTGCTAAACAGGTAACATGGGTTTTAGCCCAGTTTAGTCTTTTCAACCTTTGTTTGAGATATAAAAGTGACTTCTTTCATGGAATTCTACATTTTAGGCCAAATTCCTGCAGTCTGTGCCGAACAGTGCTTGCACTCAACTTCACATTGCATTGCACCATTTCGTCTTGTATACACCCAGATGATTTTCTTCTGTCACATAGGCAGAGTTTCTTAATTCTTCTATCATATATATAATTTTATGGTACTACTCCCCAAAAAAAGGGTGTTATTAGCCATCAAACCTCAAATATACACTTTTCCCAAAACGTTTCCACAATTTTGGCCACTACTGTAGACTTATATACCGCCCCATAGTCCTTTACAGTACTCTGAGCAGTTCACAGATTCAGCATATCGCCCCCCACCCCAACAATCTGGATTCTCATTTTACCGACCTCTGAAGGATGGAAGGCTAAATCAACCTTGAGTCCTGTCAAGATCAAACTCCAGGCTGTGGGCAGAGTTAGCCTGCAATACTGCATTCTAACCACTATTATCAGAAATTATATAATCCAGGTTTATCTGTGTACCTGCCGTTCAAGAGAGCTGAAGCTTTAATTGCAAACTCTGCATTCCTCATTTGTATGAAAAGTATGTGTCACAAAACCATTAATCTCATCTTCCGCTTCTGGTCATAGGGTGACCAAGACCCAGAGCCACGTCACTTTGGGGTTAGTGTCAGTGCCCTGACTAGCGAGAAGAATTCAGTCCCAATTGTCATGGAGAAGCTGCTGGAATATGTTGAGATGCATGGACTCTATACCGAAGGCATCTATCGGAAGTCGGGATCAGCAAACCGCATGAGGGAGTTGAAGCAGTCCCTGCAGTCAGGTAGGGATTGAAGTGCTTCTTCCCCAGAATGCTTGGAAGAATTCCTGCCTGCGGGCTGTCCTCCTCGGGAGATGGAGGAGAAGGAAAGGACACACGCAACAGCAAAGCATGGCCACCATTAAAGAAGTTAAATCAGGAGGGGAAAAACTAAGCTGCAGAAAAATCAGTCTTACCAGGACTGAAAGGTCCAGAGTAGGAGTGACTAATATATATTAGACTATAATATATCTTTCATATCATCAGCTACGGTGCTGGGCTATTTATTTATTTGGCATATGGCGATGTTACATTAGCCAGGAGACTACAGTGTGAGTACAAACTAGTTGTTTGGCTGCCGAAGAGTGCTGATCCATTCAGTTCACACTCAAGCACTATCCACAATGCACCACAGGGGCCAAGCTAGTTCCACGCTCAGTGCAGGCCCTGACTGAATTTGACTACAACAGCAATTGAAGGTCTACACCTTGCCAATTCCTGCACTAGGGGAAAAAAATCTTCGTATTGCCCTTTGATTCAGAATCTCAAAGTTACCACATTCCAGCTGCCATTCCTACGCCTCTTGCATAGACCAAGGAGCTTCAATCTTTCCCTCTTTGTTTCTTCCCCCCTTCTCTCTTTCTCAGACCCAAACTCAGTGCAGCTAGAGAACTACCCCATCCATACCATCACTGGGATCTTCAAGCAATGGCTGAGAGAGTTACCGGATCCTCTTATGACTTTTGCTCAGTACAACGACTTCCTTCGGGCAGTGGGTAAGTAGTGAAACACCTTAGAAAAATGGGATGATTCTTTTCTCAGATGGTGGGAGACTGGCTCCAATTAACTTCTGTAAGAAATAGGGAGGCTGGACTAGATAGACCCCGGATATTACAGGTAGTCCTCGACTTACAACAGCTCATTTAGCGACCATTCAAATTTACAGTGGCACCAAAAAAGCGACTTACAACCATTTCTCACAGTTATGACTGTTGCTGCAACCCCGTGGTCCCACGATCAAAATTTGGATGCTTGGCAACTGTCTCATATTTATGACGGTTGCAGTATCCCAGACTCATGCTGTCGTTTTTTGGCAACCTTCTGACGAGCAAAGTCAGTGGGGAAGCCAGATTCACTTAACGGTTGTGTTATTAGCTTAACAACTACAGTAATTCATTTAACAACTGTGGCAAGAAAGGTTGCAAAATGGGGTAAAATTCATTTAATAATAATAATAAAAAAAGTTGGAAGGGACCTTGGAGGTCATCTAGTCCAACCCCCTGCTAAGGCAGGAAACCTTATACCATTTCAGACAAATGGCTGTCCAGTCTCTTCTTAAAAACTTCCAGTGTTGGAGCATTCACCACTTCTGGAGGCAGGTTGTTCCACTGGTTAATTGTTCTAACTGTCAGGAAATTTCTCCTTAGTTCTAGGTTGCTTCTCTCCTTGACTAGTTTCCATCCGTGGCTTCTTGTCCTGCTTTCAGGTGCTTTGGAAAATAGCTTGGCTCCCTCTTCTTTGTGGCAGCCCCTGGGATACTGGAAGACTGCTATCCTGTCACCCCTCGTCCTTCATTAAGCTAGACATACCCAATTCCAGCAACCGTTTCTTACATGTTTTAGCCTCCAGTCCCCTGATCACTTTTGTTGCTCTTCTCTGCACTCTTTCTAGTGTCTCAACATCTTTTTTACATTTAACAACTGTCTCTCTTAGCAACAGACATTTTGGGCTCCATTGTGTTTTGCAGGTCAAGGGCTGCCGCTGCCTAACTGAATTCTTCTTGTACTCTCATTCCTCACAGAGCTCCCAGAGAAGCAAGAGCAGCTCTGTGCCGTTTACAGTGTCCTTGAGCAGCTCCCACAGGCCAACCATGACACCTTGGAACGGCTAATTTTCCACCTGGTCAAGTAAGAACCGCCGTCTTTCTGGTAGTTTCATCCTGTGGTCAGGGAAGTGACCGCAGCCTGTGAGAGGATGTGAATTTAAAGTTTACGAGAGCCAGAGAACATTTGGCCAAATAACTTTAACCATTCCAAAGATGTCTCTGCATAGTTGTGTCTGAAATTTACTTTACACAAACTCTAAGATTCTAAGGTCAATAAAGTATTAAGCAGAGCGAGGCCTGTTTGAAATCAAGAGGCCTTTTTAAAACAAATCAACGCTGTATTGAGTTATTTAGAGGGGGGGAAAATCTAAAATAAATAAAGATAATCAAACTCATCATCCCCTTTATTTATTTATTTATTTATTTATTTATTTATTTATTTATTTTATTACATTTATATACCGCCCTTTCCCTGAGGACTCAGGGCGGTTTACAGGGAATTAAAAACCAAAAATACAAAAGTTAAAACCAGTTTAAAAAAGATTAAATTTAACCCTGTGCAACTAAAACCCCAGTTAAAATAAATTAATCCTCAGCCTGGACCAGAGAGCTCGAAGAGCCAGGTCTTCAGGCCCCGGCGGAATGAACGGAGGTCGGGGGCAGTCCTCAGCTCCACTGGCAGCTGGTTCCAGAGGGCAGGCGCCCCCACTGAGAAGGCCCTATCCCTAGGCGTTACCCGCCGGCAATCTCTTACCGGTGGGACCCTGAGCAGACCCTCCCTGTGGGAGCGCACTGGACGAAGGGAACTTGATGCTGGCAGCAGGTGTTCCCTCAAGTACCCCGGACCCAAGCCATGTAGGGCTATATAGGTAATGACCAGCACCTTTCCCAAGACTGCCTAGAAATTGACGAATTTCCTTATTTCTGAATATTGAAGTGTGGGAAATAAGAAGGGCTAGCAATTAGCAAAACATCTTTGCTTGCAGGACATTCCACCTTCAATCCCTGTTATTCCCATTTACGAAGATAAGCGATGGGAAAATCTAGACACGTAAAACCCTGGAGTTTGCTCTAGGGACATTTGAGTAGTATTTTCTGGAATGCTCTTTTTGCTCCCAGTTGTAGTAACTAATCCAACGGTTTTAGAGGTGGTTCATCTGTTTTGTGAAATTACATTTCTGGAACTGATAGCGGCTCATGCCATTATGAATGCAGTTTTGGGACTAAGGTATATGTATGAACCACAAATTTGCTTTCCAAAACACACTCAGAAAAGCCAGATCAGTGGATTTTGGCAGGAAAACAAACTTTCTAGGGAACATCAGAAAGTTCTAGGAATGGACTTTTCAGATTTACATACTAGAATTATGGCTCCTGCTAAAGCAGGTGAAAACCAGGGTGGGGGTGCTTTACTCCAAATGGCAAGCCAGTTGTATTATTGTATTATTATTATTATTGGTTATTATTATTGGTTGTTATTATTGGTTGTTATTATTATTATTATTATTATTATTATTATTATTATTATTATTATTATTATTATTATTATTATTTATTATTATTATTATTTATTATTATTATTATTCTGCCCAACTTCCAGTGAAGTCGCAAGACACCTAGATGAAAATACCATGGCTGTATTGGCTCGTGTCCTGGTCACCTCACAATTAAATAATTATAGCTTGCATTTCTATAGGGGAGTGCCTTGGAAGTCTTCATTTGATCATAAGTGCAGTGACTCATCTGCTAACTAGTGAGAGCAATTTGACCACATAACACCAGTAATATAGCCACCGTGTTATTAGTTGTCTGCTTCTGTGTTATTATCTTCATATGTTAGTATCTTCTTACTTTGAGTCTTCCAGAATCGGACAGGATATAAAACCATGTTCTCTAAGATGATTAAAGGCCTGGAGACAAACACATATGAAGAACAGTTGCAGGATTTGGGTTTGGCTAGTCTAGAGAAAAGAAGGACTAGGGGGGACATGATGGCAGTATTCCAGTATTTGAGGTGGGGGTCAACTTGTTTTCCAAAGCACCTGAGGGCAGGACAAGAAACAATGGATGGAAACTAATCAAGGAGAGCAGCAACCTGGGACTAAGGAGAAACTTCCTGACAGTGAGAACAATTAACCCAGTGAAACATCTTACCGTCAGAAGTTGTGGGTGTTTCATCACTTGAGATTTTTAAGAAGAGACTGGACAGCCACTTGTCTGGAATGCTATAGGGTCTCCCGCTTGAGCAGAGGGTTGGACTAGAAGACCTTGAATCTCCCACTCTCATACACATCACCTTGGGATGAGACCTTAATGCATTTCTTGTAGGAAAGACTTACTTGATGGAATATACAGGAATGTACCTGTTCTTCATTTAGAAGATCCAGAGCTATTCTTCGGTATCACTTGATAGCTTTATTAGTTGGAAGCAGAACATTCTGCATTTGGTTCAGCAACAGCCTGACTCAATATACAGATGATATATAGGTTTAATGTATCTTATTCACTGTGTAGTAGATGGTATGGTGAAAGAAGCTAAGAATAGCCTTCAGGGAAAAGGAACTATTTTGGGGAGAGAAAAATTGTGTTAAAATCAAGCTTACCACAATATTGTGGTATAATGAAGGCAAACCAAAGTTAGTGGGTTGGCAAAAGATGCTGCCAATGTAAACAGTATAAGCCAATATATCTTTTTTTCTCCTTGTAATCTAGCATGCTTAAACACACACAAACACAAACTTTTTGTCATACCCAAACATAGGGTAGCTGTGGTGGAAGAAGTCAATCGGATGTCACCCAACGCCCTGGCCATTGTCTTTGCCCCCTGCCTCTTGCGCTGCCCTGACAACTTGGATCCTCTCACTAGCATGAAGGATGTCTCCAAAACAACCACGTGAGTTATCCTAGATTGCCTGTGGACAGTGAGTTCTCTGCCCTTCCCTGGATAATAGAAATTGTGTGGACGGGTAAACTTCTGCAGCGCTCTAGGTCAGGGCTTTTCAACCTTTTCACCCATTGTACCACTTTTAGGATATGGCAACATCCAAGTACCACCGGTCGCCTAGCAAGGTGTCAAAAACTTGATGACAAAAAAAGGAAAAAAGGGATGAAGTACAGGTAGTCCTCAACTTACAACAGTTTGCTTAGTGACTGTTCAAAGTTACAATGGCACTGAAAAAACTGCCCCCCAAGCGACAGCCGAGCAAGACACCTGCCTGCCCGCCCGGTGGTACTCTTCCTCCTGTCCGAGGTTTTCATTGTTGTGAGCATTTCTGTTGAGGAATGGCAGCGGGGGTGGGGTGGGGGGTGTTTGGTTTTTATTCCCACCCCTCCACTGGGTGGTTGCAGCAGGCTTTGGTCACTTCATATGTCCCTGGGACACTGTGACCGTCATAAATATGAATCAGTTGCCAAGCATCTGAATGTAAATCACAAGACCCTGGAGATGCTGCAACATTCCAGTTGATTGGTGCTTCTTCTGGGCTCAGAAGCACCAGGATCAGCGCCAAGCTCCAGCTGGAGCCTGGCACTGATCCTGGCACTTCCACTCAGCCCTGCAGCTCCAGCCGTCTCTCGCTCAGGCTTGTGCAGTCCTGCCACTGGTTCAGCTCATTCCCCTCTTCCACTACCACTTTTCTAGGATGGTCGCGTATCACCTGCCAGGTGCCAATGTACCACAGGTGGTACCCATACCACTGGTTGGAAAGCCCTGCGCTAAGTAGAATAGGCATTGCTAATGAAGCCTAGTCTCAGCGGTCTACAAAAATAAATGTTCCAGAGATCTTTAGTGTGAATTTTATTTCTATCATCTGACTATTACCTATTCTCTTTTCTCTACAAGTAATAAGGCCCTGAATTTGTTTTTTTCCATCTCTCACTATTGATCTCCTGGCCAAATACCACATTCTTTTTGAAATTTCTTTGCCACCCCTTGCACTGATTTCCTTTTTCCGATTCAGCTGGCTTCCTATGAGAGATGGTAGAAATTGAATGGTCTCTCTGTTGGAAGAGGAAGAGACAAAGGTGGATCTGATGGGAAATGGGAGGTTGGCTGGTTGTTAATATATATACAACATCAGCGCATGTGACCATCCAGTGACTTTCCTTGCGCTGACATGTTCATAATGGCATTGTTGGGAGTCTGGTGCCTCTTCTGTCAGCCCGTTTATCCGTGCGTGTGTTCACTTGATCCATTCATCCTCTCGTTCTTCCATCCATCAAAGAGGGGCCCATGAATGATCCCTGATTGTTTTCTCCATCTCTCCTTTTGCTCCCTCTCTCTTCCCTATCCATGGACAGGTGTGTGGAGATGATCATCAAGGAGCAGCTGAGAAAGTACAAGATGAAGATGGATGAAATTTGCCAACTGGAAGCAGCAGAAAGCATTGCTCTTCGGCGGCTTTCACTGCTTCGACAGAACAAAGTAAGCGCTGGGATTGCACAGGACATGAAATGGGAGGGAGATCTCACAACAGGAGTGTGACTTTTCCATTAATCTCACACCGCAAAGCTGATATGTAATGTGCGAGCGCTTGCCAAATTCCTAAGGACTTATTTTTGTTTGAGTGCAAGTTAGGAAGGGGAAAAAAATAGACTCGATTTCAAGCAGATCTGATATACTCTCAAAATATAATTCAGTCAAGGATTATAAAGTTGGGATGTGTCTAGCCAGTCACAAGAAGTTCTGCTCTAGTCTCCTGATTGTCCCACTGCACCTGGGTTGCAGAGGCCGTTGGCACCGAGTCCAGTTCAGCCTTGGTGGAGCAGTGGGCTAATGCCTCCTTATGTAACACCAGCTGCCTGCAATTAGTGCAGGTTCGAGTCCCACCAGGCTCAAGGTTGACTCAGCCTTCCATCCTTCCGAGGTAGGTAAAATGAGGACCCAGATTGTTGGGGGCAATAAGCTGACTTTGTAATAATGCCGCTTGGGGCCCCCCGAAATCCCTAATAAACAGGCATATACATAGAATGAAGGCTATTGCTAAGCACATTGATTTGTGCTTTAAATTGTAAGCCGCCCTGAGTCTTCGGAGAAGGGCGGGATATAAATGGGATTAAAATAAAAATCAATAAAATTTTAGAGAACGTTCTGGATGTATGAGTCAAGATGGTGAAGTCTACAAAACAGTCCTGTCATGGGTAGTTGAAAAACTAGTAAGTTAAATTTGGTAGAGGGAGAAAAAGAGGAGACGCGGTGGTCTTCCATGTGTTGTACATAATGGAAGAAACAGAAATGTCTCTGTTAATGCTAGAGAAGGTAACCATAGAAATAATTAATGTATGGAAACAGTTTTTTGCTGAACATGAAGAAAAAAAACTTCCTGCTTTGGTAGCTGCTTGATAGAGAGGAAGGACAAACAGGCCCTTTTAGAAAGGCTTTAGCAATGATAAAAGTTCTTATAGGGATGTTCGTAGGGCCACCTGAGCAAGGTTTTATGCCTTGACGTCCATTGATGGGCAAGGCGTTTAAAAATGCCTTGACGTCCATTGATGGGCAAGGCGTTTAAAAGAGTTTTGTTCAACCACCTTTAGTCCCAATCCTTGACAGTTTTGGTTAGCTTTAACCAATAGCTAAGATTAACTGGATCTCTTTTAGAGGTTATTAATGCAGTGCACCTCTTTTGATAAGTTGCTGGATGATAGGTTACCGAGCCCTTTTCTGTTTGGGTTTATGCTGAGGTTTAGCACTGAAGCCACTTTGGTCACTGTCCTAAATGTCTCCTTTGAGAAGAAAGTTGTAAGTGCAGCCCTGTTGATTCTCTTTAGCTGCTTTTGGCAATGTTGGCCATGCTATTTTGCCAGATAACTGCGTGGTTTGGGAACCCGGTATTTATATTTTATGTTTCTTTTATATTTAGTGATTGATTTTATGTGGTAAAGGTAAAGGTTCCCCCGCACATGCGTGCTAGTCGTTTCCGACTCTAGGGGCCGGTGCTCATCTCTGTTTCAAAGCCGAAGAGCCAGCGCTTGTCCAAGGACGTCTCCGTGGTCATGTGGCCGGCATGACTAGACGCCAAAGGCGCACGGAACGCTGTTACCTTCCCACCGTAGTGGTCCCTATTTTTCTACTTGCATTTTTTACGTGCTTTAGAACTGCTAGGTTGGCAGAAGCTGGGACGAGTAACAGGCGCTCACTCTGCTACACGGCACTCGGGATTCGACCCGCCAAACTGCCAACAAAGAAATTCTGAGCAGCGGGGTTACACTGATCATTAATATTCCTGTACTAAGAATCCCCCAAACCCTGCTAGGTACCAATAGCTGGTCTTGCTGTTTTACTCATCTGTTCGACAGTGGAGGAGTGTGGAAAGCCCAGATCAAGCAATCTCAAAAGTCATCCCAGCTTTATAATTCAATAAGTTTAATATTGTATTAGTCTTGGAAGCTTGCAAATATATTGGCATTGTTTAAATCGTGTACAGCATTGTTATGATTTTTAACTCTTAATATATACTGTATATTCTTCCAAGTCTTTGATTTTTATTCATGGAGAGTCAGAGAAAATGTTTTGGCTTCCTGTGAATGTGCCATTCATCTCTCCTTTTCTCTAGTTGTGGCCAGTAAAACTTGCCTTTTCCTCTCCCCGTGAGGGAGCCCCGGTAGGTGAAAGCACCGTGCCCCCCCCCAGTGCATGGAACGTTGCTCCCTTCCTCTCTTGCCTCTCCCAGCATCAGCCGAAGATCAGAGGCGGCTGTTCACAGCTCCTTCTCACGCTGAATGCTTCAAAACCCCTCACTTCAAAACACTGCATGTTTTCCAACGGTGCACATTTTCCCTCTTTTCCCAATTAATTACAGGGACTGAATAGCGGGTTGCAAGAGGGATATTAACCAGTGCTTCGCTCTTAGGAGAAAAGAAAAAGAAAAAAGATACTCCTGTATCCAAGTTTGGCCTTGGATGCTTAACCCTTTGAATTTGTTTACACTAACCCAGTTTCTGTGTTTGGGCGAATCTGGTGGTTGGCTTTTGTATATATAATATCCCAAGGCACCGTAAATTCACATTTCAGGCCTCAAATTGATCTCTGGGAGGGAGGAGTGTTTGAAACGGTACCTGCTTTTCCACATCGGGATTCAGTACCAGCTCTTCTTGTTTTTATACTCACCGTAGCCCTGCAAGCTGGATCCAGTACTAAGAAAGGACAGCCTGCTCTAAAGCACCTGTCGGGCAGGTATCTCACACTCGGGCTTCCTATTTCTGGAGCTGCCCGGCTTCCGTCATTATTTTCCTGGCTTGTTAAAATTATAGTTTCCATTTCATGCCTGGAAAGCTAAAATTGCCCAGCCAGAGCTAGAGGCTGCTTCACGCTCTGCTGCAGTTCACAAGACAATTAACTTCCGGGGTGGGGGGGATGGATTTAATGGCTCCTAGCTACCCAGGGATGATGATGTGCTCTTATCCTTAGCCAGGGGGAACGATGATGTAACTCTCTTTCTATCCTGCAGAGCCCCCAGACTACAGGAGCAAGCAGTACCTCACCTAAACTTGGATGTTTGCCTGAAGAGGAGGAAACAGACAACAGGGAGAAAGAGCTGCTGATAGAACGGATACAATCCATAAAGGAAGAGAAGTGAGTGATGGCTTGTAAGGGCCCACCCTCTGCAATTTGTCTGCCAGCTCTGAGAATCTCCTCTACAAAGAAGAGCCAGCCCTGCTTGAGTTTCCCAGTAGAATTGATTCTTGCAGAGTCTGTAAAAAAAACTTTGGCCCGCACTGCAAAGCGTGAGAGAATAGTAAGGATTTTTTTTTTATCCCATTTATATCCCGCCCTTCTCCGAAGACTCAGGGCGGCTTACAATTTAAAACACAAACCGATGTGCTTAGCAATAGCCTTCATTCTATGTATATGCCTGCTTATTAGGGCTTTCGGGGGGCCCCAAGCGGCATTATTACAAAGTCAGCTTAATTGCCCCCAACAATCTGGGTCCTCATTTTACCTACCTCGGAAGGATGGAAGGCTGAGTCAACCTTGAGCCTGGTGGGACGCGAACCTGCACTAATTGCAGGCAGCTGGTGTTACTTAAGGAGGCATTAGCCCACTGCTCCACCAAGGCTCCTTTTCAGGTCTCTTGTTAGGCTTGTGTGAAAGCCTCTCCCAGATGGCCCTGAGCTGCCCTCCTCCTTCAGTAGCAAGCAAAGCCCATCAATAAGACTTTATTCCACCCCAACAGCGATTACCCTTCCCTTGGTTCCAATAGTAACCTTAGGACTCAATGGATCAAAGGCTTTGAAAGGAGGAGGAGGAGGAGGAGGAGGAGGCAGAAAACCTGCTCTTTTCATTATCCCAGTCTTTGAAATTGTTCCAGCCCTCCCGTGGGATGTTGTAGCTTGTCTTTTTCTCTCTCTCTCTCGCTTCTTTAGGGAAGACATTACATACCGTCTCCCCGAGCTGGACCAGCGTTGTTCTGATGAGGAGAACGTCGACTCCGAGACATCGGTTAGCACAGAAAGCTTGTTAGAGGAACGTGTGGGGTGCTGTGACCCTGAAGGTCAGTATTAAGGTATTGTGCAGAGGTTTTGTTTTGTTTCCCCCCCTCCCCTCCATCATTCCCTTGGTGGCGCTGGCCATCCTGGCACCTGTCTTTTCTGCAACTTTCTACTGCAACAGCAAAAAACCAAAAAACCTTTGCAATAGGTTTCTTAACCGAGGGTCTCTCCTCCTCTTTTAAAGGAAGCACGGAGCCTGCTGCTCAGTGCGTCAGCCTCTCCGCCAAAGAAGAGACTGGATCGCCAAAAATGCTGCCGTTTTCAGCCAAGGTAGATCCAGTCCCTCCTCACCTATCCACCACATGTGGGCCATCCTCTTTGCTTCTGCTCAAGGGAAGCCCTCTTCATCAAAATCCAGGGGATGCACGTAGCCAAGCCCAAGCTGTCTTCCAGGACTGAGAAGCTAACAGACCTGCTCTCTCCCTGCTCCGAGGATGAACTGCTCGCAGGAACGTGCCAAGAACAGTCATCTCAAAAGTAAACAGGAGAGACAGGCTCAATGAAGGTCAAAAAAGGGGTCCCTCGCAGTCCTGCTTCGGGAGCTGTTGGACATGCTGCCCTATTCCAAACCCGGTCCGAGTCCAGTGTTTTAAAAGTTCTGATGCTCGTCAGAACAGAACGGTCATATGATTTGCACCAGGGCTTTTGGGTTGGTGTTGAACCTGGAAAACAACTGGTGCTTCTCCGATCCGCTGAGATCAAATATTGATCCAATAGTTACAGCTCTGAAGCCGATTTCCATTTTCCGAGATGAAGCTTGAAATCCCCTTCTCTGCCCGGCAGTCCACTCAAGTCTGGCTTCTTCCTGTCTGCTTGCAACAGGCTCTTCATAGGACCAAACAGAGTCAGAGCACTCAATAACTCTGTTTCGGCTTTAAGTCTCTTGTCTCGGATTGTGACAACTTCCAACTGGTTTACAAAAACTTTCCAATGTTTGTAGTAACCATTTAATGGAGACCAAAAATGTATCAATGTTTATATTAAAACTGCACTTTTTTGGGAAAAAATGACATTGGGAGTTTATTCTTCACAGCACAACACCAAGGGCTTCCTCCTATCTTGGTAAACTATAGCCGGTAGTTCTATCACTGTAACTGCCGAGATTAGTTTTGATAATCAAACCTGCTCTTTTAATAACCTCCTTTGGGGAAGCTCAAGTGGAGCAGTATTGAAAATCTCAGCTCCTTTTTCTGCAGTGACCCATAAATGAAGAGTCAGCTGGTGTGGCCTGTTGCCATTCTTGGGACTTCATAATAAATAGGAGCGGAAGGATAAACAAACAGAGGCATTTTCCTGTCTTCCTTCTAAAAATGAGACATTCTCTCCTAAACGCTACAGACATAAAATGTGTCTTTCTGTACAATTCCAATTTATTTTTTTTCAAAAGCAGCAGTAGCCCACTTACAAACCTGAGCATAACTAGTCATGACTGTACAGAGTAAAGGAAGATTATTTTTTTTAACCTTAAAAGCGGGGGGGAAAGTAAATTTTAAATAGAAAAAAAAGTAAGGAAATGCACAGGAAAGTTGATTAAATTAATCCAACTCCCTTTCAAATGGTAATCAATTCCCATTCCCTTTTCTTTTAAATAGTACTCAAGTCAACACATTTGTTTGAATTGAAAGGAGGCGTGGAGAGGAAGTAGGTGGGAGGGGAACTGAGCACATATAAGACAAAGTCTTCCAAACCTGGTTTATAAAGAATGGAGAAGTAGTCAGAATCCCTGACATTCTTTACTTGACAAACCTGATTTAAGCCAAGAATGAACAGTGGCTTATGTCAGTAGCTTGTTATTTGAGAAAAAAGCCAAGGACTAGATTCAAATGCAATGCTCAACAAAACGTAAGACTGAAGAAGTTTGGCTTTTCCTGCCAAAGGGAGTAACTAGAAACAAACAGGAGTATCAATGCTTTTGCTCATTCTGGATAAACTAGAATGCAGATTTCTGGCTTAAATTTGACACATGGTTGTCCCCAGACACCTCCTTTGGGGGGGGGGGACGGAATGCACACACACACACACACACACACACAAATCTCTCCACGCAGGTGCTGTTTTTCATGGGGGAATTAATAAAGTCAGCTTAATCGGCCCAGTGGAAACCTCACAGCGGGGAAAAGAGAGAGTTCTCCACTTCTGGTGTCAACTTCGGGTGGAATGAGGGAAGAGGAACACCAAAGTCTGGGGGAGAGAAAAAAAAATAAGAGGAAAAAAAATGTAAGTTTAAAGTAATACAGTTAAACTACAAAGAATCAAAATGGAAGGGAAAATTCACAAGAGAAGGGTATATTTCTTTCAGGATTAAGATAGAACAATTGGGTTAAAAATGTCAGGCAACAGGCCCCCCCTCCCCCCCCTGGATTTAAAATAAGTTCAGTAATTTGGAAGGTCTCAGGGAAAGCCTTTTACAAAATGTAAGCCATTAAGAGAGTCGGGAGAAATTATTACACGCCTGTTTGTAACATCTGCACACATTTGCATCTCAGCTGAGAGAAGAGCCCAGTCTTGTTTTAAGGGTTTTTTTTTAAAGTCCTTCCCGTAGATCAAATTGAGGAACTGTTGCATTAATGAGGGAAACGCAAGGTAAGAGCTAGAGCGAGTCCTTCCGTAACAGGAAGGAAGCAGAGGACTCTCGGATGAGGAGGAGGAGTTGTTTTTTCCCCTTTTTCCAAAATTTCATTACCAAGATTCCCCATGGCTGTTGGCGCTCACCCATTTCCCCATCCAAGCGACTGGTTGGAGAGGGATTTTTGCGGTGGTCTTCAGTATGCTGGGTCATCTCCTCCCGAGAGGCTGTGGAATAGGGGCACTGTAAGCAATTGTAACGACCTCGGGTGTGTTCCCATACAATCCGGCTGTTGGAGGAGTGTCCTGCAATGGAAAGAACAAACAAGCTGAAAACCCCAGTCGTCTGGTCAGTTTCCCCGATTTCCAAGCCACTGCAGATCTAACCGCTCTGATGAAAAGATAACTAGAGGAACTCTCTGATGGCTTAGATGGATTTTGCGTGCGTTATCTTTGAGAAATTGTAAAGAAATGGTAGAGGATAAGAGGAAAAAAGCTGTATCTTCAAAACAAGAAGAAAATTTGGAAGATTATAGATACTGATAGCTGGGAAGATTCTAGAGCAGACTGTAAATGATCGGGAGGTACTTTTAAAACAATGCAGAAGACTTAGACCAACAAGGATGTGTACAAAATAGTTTTCTTGAGTAAATTACAGGAATATTTATTTATTTTTTATTTTATTGGATTTATATACCGCCCTTTCCCGAAGGACTCAGGGCGGTTTACAGGGTATTTAAAACCAAGATCGATACAAAAGTTAAAAACAATTTTAAAAGATTAAATCAAATCCCTAAAAAATAAAAAAACCCAGTTAAAATTCTCAGCCTGGGCCGGAGAGCTCGAAGAGCCAGGTCTTCAGGTCCCGACGAAATGAATGGAGGTTGGGGGCAGTCCTAAGCTCCGCGGGCAGCTGGTTCCAGAGGGCAGGCGCGCCCACTGAGAAGGCCCTCCCCCTGGGCGTTACCCGCCGGCAATCTTTTACCGGCGGCACCCTGAGAAGGCCCTCCCTGTGGGAGCGCACAGGATGAAGGGAACTTGATGCTGGCAGCAGGTGTTCCCTCAGATATCCCGGACCCAAGCCATATATAGCTTGATTTCAGTGCTACATTTGATAAAAGAGTATTCTATTATATTCTAAACTGGTCAACTGAGGGCCGGATTAACATGACAATTAAATGAATACATACTTGGCCTGTAAAATTATTCATCAATTGTTTCTACTCTACTATAAAAGGAAATGCCACAAGGTTCAGCCCTGCACCCCGTATTCCTCCATGGCTTAAGGATGGTCTCAAGCTGCTATGACTTACAGTGGCATCTCTTGCACAGCCCCCCTGAAGTAACGTAGTAAAAAAAGTGGGCTATTAATGCACAACTCCAAAAAAAGGTGTTGACACACCAGCCTGAGACGCAGACTAAAATTCAGAGCAGATAACAGCAGAATCGCACGTGTGTTGAAGAAAAAAATGGCGTGGGACGGCTGCTCACCTTGGCTTTTCTTCCACACAGCATTGGAAACAGGGAGGCCTTGGCCTGCTGGCAAGAAAGGCCTGAGGCGGTTCTGCACCGCAGCTTGAGGTAAAGCGTAGGACGTAGGGTGCACGTAGGGCAGGAAGGGCCCTGAAACTGAAGGGTGAGGTGGCCCGGAGAATTTTGCCAAGGAGGGTGGCCCAAACAAGGATTGCTCCAGCAACGCCACAGATTCTAAGGGGCCGGGAAGTCCAGCCGGAAGGGAGTCGGGGGCCAGAGGAGTGTCCATCGTGCCAGGGAGAAGAGCTTCTTTTTTGATGTGCTGTATGGCTCTCTGGAGTTTCGGAAGCTCCTCCAGCAATTTCCCCGCTGGCTCTTTTTCCAGGCTAGAGGTAAGTGGAAAGATGGGTTTCTCTGAAGTTAGGGCTGGGGAAGTGGTGCTGGTGGTGGTGGTGCTGGTGGTATTGGCATCAGAACATCTGTGCAAGTGCTTGAAGAGGGAGCGATAGGTTCGGAAACGTGACATGCAGTTCTCACATCTGGAGGGAATAAAAAAGGAACAGGCTAAACAAAGCATTCGGCACTGAACTTTCCAACAGGCTTATGAACTAAAGCATTCTCCTTCCCTGCTGAGCGCCGGGCCCAGGTTTCCTTACTGTGTAAGGAGATCTCCAGAAAATGAGGTATGTCAAATTTTTGCAGATTTTGGTGGGAACTGGTGAATCACTTTTATTTCTACTCCACTTTTATAATTTTTACTAATCACTCCAGACGGCGAATACATCCAACATATTTCCCTTCTCCTATTTTCCCCACAACAACCCCATGAGGCGGGCTGGGCTAAGAGAAAGTGACTGGCCCAAATTTATCCAAGTGGCTTTCATGGCTAAGGTGGGACTTGAACTCACAGCCTCCTGCCTTCTAGCTAGTACCTTCACTACTAGACCAAACTGGCTCTGAGAAACAGTGCTGTCATGGGCATAGGTGAAAACAGGAAGGGGATTTGAAAAATTGTGGACATAAGTGAGAGGAGAAAAGGGATCGGAAAAGATCCTTTTCACTGAAGACATAATAGTCTCGTAAACCTAAAATGGCTTTTATACACAATATCCTGAAAGTATCACTAAATCTGTTTGTATTACTTGGAGGCCTATTAGAGACAAAGAACATACCTGCAGTTTGGTAAACTGGTTCACATTCACTGAAGAGTTCAGTTTGCTTCAGCTAGTTCAGGGGTAGGCAACCTCGGCTCTTTTACGACTCATGGACTTCAACTCCCAGAATTCCTGAGTCAGCTGCTGACTCAGGAATTCTGGGAGTTGAAGTCCATGAGTCATAAAAGAGCCGAGGTTGCCTACCCCTGAGCTAGTTCGAGGCTATTAGCCAACTACAGGCTGGATTTGCACAACTTCCTCAACCAGGATGCAAACCCACTCCCTACTGTTTATAAACCAGATGCTTGGTATATCGTGTGATACCAGCCAACCAGCTACAACTTAGCCCAGGATACAAGCTGTAGTAGACACCGTGCAATTCCCAGATGAAAGGGGCTACATGGCACAAAAAAAGAGAACCAAAATAGCTCAGGACCAGAAGCACTGCCTCCTGCCTTGCCTGGGTTTTAAGATTCCTGGCTGGAGACCAGAAGAGACCCACATGGGCTACAAGTAGCTTTCCAAACCATACCTTGGCATCCATCTGGGCTGCACTAGTTTGCAGTGGTTTTCCTCCTTACTGAGGGCCTGGTACCCGTTGGTGGCGAGATCTGCTATACACTTCAGCTCCAGGCCAAACAGTTAATGCAACAGAAGTGCTAACCCGGTGCACGGAGACTGTAAAGGGCCCGAATGATTTCAAGGAAATGCCAAGGCTGACTCTGAAAGGAGTTCTGCTCCCTCTATCAGACGTCATTTGCATTTTGAGCTCTTCCTGGATTCATGGCTCCTGGCTGCTTTACGGTAATGTGGTCTATATGCTCCCTGTGAAAAGTACCCAGAATCTACAGCTGGTATAAATACAGTGGCCCAGGCAGCGATGGATGTATCTTGATAAATGCAAAAGCCCCTCTGTGAGGGAGATGGGTAAGATGTTTGAACTCTCCTTTGGTGGGGTATTTAATCAGGTGCAGGATGGCAATCTGGCAGAGATCGCAATGTCACTGCAATAGTGACATTGGGCGGGGCCTGGCCTAGATCAGTGTTTCTCAACCTTGGCAACTTTGTGTGGACTTCAACTCCCAGAATTCCCCAGCCTAGGTAATCTCCGAGATAATTTCTACTCCTCATTTTCTATGTGGGCTGGAGTGGCACGGTGACCTAGAGATGGAGCTCTTGTGAGAACGTGAGTTTGATCCTAGGTAGTGGCAAATATTTTGCTCTCTGGGCATAATGAGTTATTGCCGGCTGCAAGCTCCATGTAGGGGGTCAGAAAGGGCATCCGGCTTCATTCAGTCATCCCAACTCCACCCCGATGCAAGGGATTGGTAAAAGAAAAAAACATTCTACTATGTGGACTATGTGGACCTTATATTCTGCCTTAGACTTCATTTGGCCTAATTCCATTTTTCCCTTTTAAGGCCGGTTCCCTCTTTGCCCAACTACCTTTGTCAGCCTCTCATCTGCAAATATTCACGGGAGGATGTTTGCTTTGAGTCAAGAATAGAAAGCCAGGGTGGGCAGAACGCCTCATCGAGGCATAAGGTGTTTATGCCTTATTGAAGGGGACTATTTGGGGAGAGTGATCTATGCTTAGTCGTAAGGAAAAAGAGTTATTGTAGTTCCGCATTTTTCAGCTTTGGCAACTTCAGAATATGTGGACTTTCAACTCCCAGAATTCTCTAACCAGCATGGAAAAACTCATTAATTGGAGCCCCCATATAGACTTGCTCTCTATTACATTCTTCTTACTCTTTTGAATCCCCCTCAAGAGTCGCATAACAACCATCCTATAATGCAGATTAAGCTGACAGTGAATTCCCCCGGATTCAGTTGCCAAGCTTGATCTATCACTGGGAATTCAAAGACACGAGAAAGAGTTCATTGGAGAGAAACCTATTTAATTTTGACCTAATTTTCATCAGCACACTCCACTCCACCCTTTTCTAGAGCATTTGTTAAAAGAAACATACAGGTTTAACAAAGATAAAACTAAGCAGGGTCTTACTTGAAGTAGCGGTTGGGCTTGTAATGCACCTTCATGTGACCCATCAGGTCTTGCATGTTGGGGAATGATTCCAAGCAACCAGGAGTGGAGCAGCGGAATGTCTTTCCTAAGAGAAACCCAGCAGTTCAATGTATCTGTAGCTTTATTTATTGGTTTATTAAACGTTCCAATAGAAGAGAGTTTATCTGTAGCTGTAACTCAAGTTGAACTGTAGAGTCCTTGGTGCTTTCTGAGCTGGGTCTATGACAACTCGCCACAGCCAACTCGCTGCAACTAACTTGCTGTAGCCAACCTGACATGGCCCACTTGACATGGCCCATTCACCACGGGGCAAGAAATATACTAATATCAAAGAGACAGTGGGATAGAATCATGAAAGAAAGGATACCAAAGGAGGGACAAAGTGAAATACGAATGACAAAAATTAAAATAATTTCTAATGATTAAACTGAGTCGTTGAATTGTCCTGCAGTGAGTTGTCCCGTGGCGAGATGGCCAGGGCGAGTTGTTCAGCAGTGAGTTGGCTGTGGCAAGTTGACTGTGGCGAGTCACCCCACTCCGCTCCGAGCTGGCCTGTTTGCTTGTAGAACTTTCATGACTTAACTAGGCGGCATCATCAGTGCAAGGGAATGTGGGGTTTTCTCCCTATTTAGACAAATTAAATTTTCCCTGCAAGGCAAACCCAACATTCCTTCGCACTGACGATGTCATCTAGTTGGGTAATAAAACATCTGCAAACAAGCAAACAAGCTCGGAAAGCACCAAAGACTCCACATTTATTAAACGTTTTTGCCACCCAATTCCCAACAGGCCTGGGTGAACAGCCAGGGCTTTAGAGAAGACCTATTTCTTCCAGTCCAGTCAGCCTTTTGAGGTAGCCTAGACAAGCCACGAAGCTAACCCTACCTTTATGGTAAGGTTGCAGTAACAGAATCTTGCAAGTCTAAAACTACCATCCCCCTTCCTTGTTTTTAGTTTCTCAAAAACTAGGGAGGATTCATCCCTTCTCAGGCACTATCTCTATTCCCATCGCTCCTTTGAGCTCAGATTTGATGTTTTAAACCTTTGTTTAGACTGAGGCTCTTCTTCCTACCTATTCCCCCCATACTATTACAAGTCCCAATTTCTTGCCCAGACCTTAAGTTTGCAGAATTTCAGACAGCTTATACATACGATGGCCCAGCAGATGGCAGCACCTGTCTGATTTGGCTGATTTTCAACAGTAAACAGGATCAGGCTTAAATTCATTCTTAAACAGAAGGCCATCAGGAAATCTCAGAGCTGTAATCTAAACTAGCAAATCTAAAATCACATTGGAAAAAGTTTGGCCAAAAGGGCAACAAGGCCATGGACACATGGTCAGCAGAAGTCGAGTTCAACTTGAGGGTGACTATTTTTAAAAACGTGGTGGATTTGTCCATTAAGTCATTCCTCATGTGACTTTATAAATAAATGTGTTATGGAGCATTTTATCATAAGATGAAGGCTGGACTATATTTCAGGTAGGATCAGAGGAGAGATATTATTATGAACCCTGCTGATTATATCAAATCTCTATTCAATCACAGCACGGACATGGGGGGATATGGAAGAACACAGGAGTTTTTGTGGCACTCTTGAACACACACACCCCCCAAGAAGCACCTGACTGGCTACTTTTGAAAACAGGATACCTGTGATGCTGCATTTTTAATACACGTCCTTTGTAAAACCACACATCAACTATACTAGCTATCATGAATGAGTTGTGTAAAGATGTCTCTGTGGCCACGTTTATATAAAGAGCTTCACTCAGCAGCAAAGCACAGGCTTTGCATGCAGGCGTCTGAGTTCTAAACGTTTTCAGTTCCAAAAATCAGAGTTAACAGGGTTGTGAAATGGGCAACAGAACAGTGGAAAACTGCCAGTCAAAGGAGTTGATGAAATTCTACACATCGAACATTTAGGGGGGCACAGACAAATCCCATGCACCCTTTCCTTCCTCCACAGCAGCCTTCCCCTCCTTTGCTGGGAAGAAGAGAGGAAGGATGCTTGGCATTTTCTCCACAAGAGAAAAATCACAGTCTTTCTTCTCCCATTCTTCCCAGCAAACGATGAACTCTCTGCTGACTCTTGAGGACCATGCTAAAAAAAACGGAGAGGAAATACAGCAAGAACCTCTGAAAGCTTCTGCTTAGTTACACAAATAAGGTAAAGGTAAAGGTTTCCCCTGCACATGTGTGCTAGTCGTTTCCGACTCTAGGGGCCTGTGCTCATCTCCGTTTCAAAGCTGAAGAACCAGCGCTTGTCCGAGGACGTCTCCGTGGTCATGTGGCCGGCATGACTGGACGCCAAAGGCGCACAGAGCGCTGTTACCTTCCCACCGTAGCGGTCCCTATTTTTCTACTTGCATTTTTACGTGCTTTCGAACTGCTAGGTTGGCAGAAGCTGGGATGAGTAACAGGCGCTCACTCTGTTACGCGGCACTCGGGATTCGACCCGCCAAACTGCCGACCATCTGATTGACAAGCTCAGCGTCCTAACCCACTGAGCCACCGCGTCCCAGTTACACAAATAGACAAATATAAAAGAATGAAAAGCAACCCCTAGGCTCCTGTCCTGCAAAATTCATGAAAGAAGAAACAAGGAAACATATTTTTTCATGGTCTCCCTACTCTTCCTCTTCTCCTGATCTATACTACCTCCCCCCTTTCACCCCCCAAGTTTGAAAAGCCAGCCTTACCCTCAAGGGACTCCGTGGGCCGATAGTGGACCTGCATGTGGCCAAGAAGCTCCTTCATGCTGCGGCAGGCCAGCCGACAACCGTCCCCCGAGCACTGGTAGCGTTTCACTGGAATAGGGAGAAAGAACAGAAGCAGTGGTGCTTTCTCTTCAAACGAACTCTGTGGGAGCCTCCGTAACGCCTGCTGATTAAGTGAGCCCCAGGTGGACTTGGAGTTGAGCTGATCCTCGGCTCGTGTTTCTGTCAAACTGGCTTGAGACCCCCCAGACAGCCGTTTTCCCAGCTAAATTTTCCCCTTCTTTAAGAAATGAACAAAAGTGGCTTCTCTCTTCAAGTTAAAAATCATGAAATGTTTCGCAAATTAACTTGCCTGCGGTCCTTAAAATACCAAGCCAATATTTTAAAGGATAGGTTACCATTTGCTTCCAGGTCCAATTGAAGCTGCTGGTTGTCATCATTAAAGCCTTACGTGGCCAGTGGTCAGGTTGTTATTTGAAGGGCCATCGTTCCCCAGTTATGTCTACCTGACCCACCAGAGCAGAGAGGCGTGTTATGGGTCCCCTCCATCTGGCTCGCTCTCTGTGGAACATCATCTCTGTGGAAAAAAGACTGGCCCCCACTTTCACACTCTTTCAAAAGGCCCTGAGGACATGGTTTTACCAAAGGACCTGGGGACCCTAGGGTAATATGGAGCCCCCCCTCCCCCAGTGGTTGGTTTGATTGCTTTTGCGGGGGGGAGGGGGCTATTTCCTAAGAATTACTGTGAGTGAGTGGGGCAGCCGTATCAATTTTCTAAATAAAATAGATGATTGATAGACGATAGGTGACAGACAGACCAACTGCTATAAAGATAAGCAGGGCTTATCGGTGAGGAAAAACTGCCAGATAGGATGTACACAAATCCCACACAAGAGGACATCGCTTCCTAAGAACTTTTCAAGTGCATTGCACACATGCAGGAGAAGAAATCATGTTAAGGAAGGAAACAAATTCACAAGTAAACGAAGACACTCCTCTCTGGAGGCTGACACTCATTGTGAATCCTTCTCACCCTTTTAATGTTTCGCGACTGAAACCGGAGAGTGAAAATGACCGAGAGGTGATAATGGAAGTACAACCTCAAATTTACCTGCGGTAGGTCTGCGCTTTGGGAGCTGCAGATCCTGATTTCGAGTACTGCTACCTCCAGTCCATGCTGGCTGGGCCTGGCTGCCCAAAAGCCCTGGATTGTTAGAACCTGGGAATCGAGAAAAGCAAAGTGGAGTAAGAAACAGCATTTTAAGTGAGGGGTTGCAGCATCGTAAAACTAGCCAGGGTTTTCCAACCGCAGTCACCAGCTAGGCTTTGAACCCACCATATTGTCTTATAGTAGCAGCTCAGTTCAGCCCTTTGTCTTTTTCCTTCCCTCTCAAAACGTATTTACCCTCCGATGAAGATACGGGAGATGCCATTTCCTCCTTCTCAACCCAGCTCTGGATGTGAGGGGGTGAAGCTCTGAGCGAAGGGTTGGTGGGCAGGGTTAGGGCAGGCGGCGTTGAGGGCGGATTCTCCTAGCAAGAGAGGAGGAGGAAATGAAAACCAGTCTGCAAAAGAATATTGCGGAAAACTCTCGTCTCACAGCCTCAGTTTCTCCACTGGAAAAAAACAAAGAGGATTTAAGAATACACTGCTAAAGAACG
Organism: Vipera berus; assembly: GCF_964194415.1. Classification (NCBI taxonomy): domain Eukaryota; kingdom Metazoa; phylum Chordata; class Lepidosauria; order Squamata; family Viperidae; genus Vipera; species Vipera berus. The sequence continues at coordinate 17,098,492 of NC_138202.1, forward strand.
TGGTTGTGACCTGCTTGGCCAAAATCTCTGGTTTGTGCACTGATCTCTTACTGCAACTACCTCACAACTACCTTCTTTGTTTCTCCTCTTCCGCCTTTCCATTCTGATGGCAAAGTCATAGCCTCCTCTCATCTGCCTCCCCTTTTTTTCTTTCAAGATTCAGCATCATCTCCCCGTCTTTCGAAAGCCCTCTTTTCCCCCCTTTACTCTCCAATCCTTCTGTATTAAGACAGCTCTGTCCTACAACCCCTCGTTCCTCTGGCTGCACCACCCAGACTGTCACAAATCAGTCTACTTCCAGAGATATTATCTCTTGCTGCTTCCCGGAATGCAGGCGGTCCTCATCTAACAACCGACTACTTGGCAACTGTTCAACGTTATGATGGACCCCAAATCATTACCTATGACCCAGATTTGAAGTTCCAACATCTGCCCCTCTCCCTCATCATGTGTCCACATTTTGGGCATTCAGCAACCAGCCTGCATTTACGGTCACTTGTAGTGTCCCACAGTCATGTGGCCGTGATTCCCCCCCTCCCCCCCGAAACAGGCATTTACTTCCAGTTTTCAGAAAAGAACACCCATTGCAAAAAATGGGTTCGTTTAACCACTGCAAAAAAAAGGTCCTAAAATCAGGCATAGTCATGGTCATACGTCAAAGACTACCTGCGTTTGCAAATATCTCCTAGAACAGGGGTAGGCAACCTTGGCTCTTTTATGACTTGTGGACTTCCAACTCCCAGAATTCCTGAGCTACCCATGCTCAGGAATGTAATTTTTTACATCACCACGATATAAAAAAGATGTCGAGACTCTAGAAAGAGTACAGAGAAGAGCAACAAAGATGATTAGGGGACTGGAGACTAAAACACATAAGGAACAGTTGCTGGAAATGGGTATGTCTGGTTTAATGAAGAGAAGGGCGAGGGGTGACATGATAGCAGTGTTCCAATATCTCAGGGGCTACCACAAAGAAGAGGGAGTCAAGCTATTCTCCAAAGCACCTGAAAGCAGGACAAGAAGCAACGGATGGAAACTAATCAAGGAGAGAAGCAACCTAGAACTAAGGAGAAACTTCCTGACAGTTAGAACAATTAACCAGTGGAACAACCTGCCTCCAGAAGTGGTGAATGCTCCAACACTGGAAGTTTTTAAGAAGAGACTGGCCAGCCATTTGTCTGAAATGGTATAGGGTTTCCTGCCTGAGCAGGGGGTTGGACAAGATGACCTCCAAGGTCCCTTCCAACTTTAGTAGTAGTAGTAGTAGTAGTAGTAGTAGTAGTAGTAGTCTGCGAGACTGCCTTTCTCCTGTGAAATCATTCCTTCAAATATATCTTTTATTTTAATTGTGTTAATAACTTTTTGAGTGTAAAAGAAAGAAAATGAGCAGGAATGAGCAAAAAGAGATTTATAAGCTGTACTGTATAACCAAAAACCATGTTTTATTCAAGGCTTTTGGCTTCTGCACTCTAAAAAAACTCAGCTGACAGCTAAGTCTTGACATGGACAATAAAACAATTCTATGCTGCATCCTAATTTACCATTCTTTTTCAACTTTCCTTCCTCTCTTGATCTCCCAGATCAAATGTTAGATGGTAAGTTCCTCAGGAAAAGCACTTGGATAATAAATAACACAAATTTATACCACGCATATTATATAAATATATTTAAAGGTAAAGGTAAAGGTTCCCCCGCACATGCGTGCTAGTCGTTTTTAACTCTAGGGGCCGGGGCTCATCTCTGTTTCAAAGCCGAAGAACCAGCGCTTGTCCGAGGACGTCTCCGTGGTCATGTGGCCGGCATGACTAGACGCCAAAGGCGCACGGAACGCTGTTCCCTTCCCACCGGAGTGGTCCCTATTTTTCTACTTGCATTTTTACGTGCTTTCGAACTGCTAGGTTGGTAGAAGCTGGGACGAGTAACAGGCGCTCACTCTGTTACGCGGCACTCGGGATTCGACCCGCCAAACTGCCGACCATCTGATTGACAAGCTCAGCGCTCTAACCCAAATGTTAATTGTAATACCCACCCAATTAATTTGACAGGTGCTACAAGACCTTTTAAGATTGATATTGTCACTTCAAAGTTACTGAGTACATTTCAGAGCTAAGGCTATCACACACACACACACACACACACACACACACATCTTAAGAAGAAATTGGGTAGTATATTGGACCCACAATCCCCTCTCTAGACCCAAGTCCCATTTGCAGCATTGTTCATTTTGGATGCTTTTCAGAAGCTCAGAAACGGAAGAAAAAGAAAAAGGCTAGAGCTTCAAGCAAGAACAGCTTCCACTTACATTTTTTTGTTTTATAATACATGGCAAGGCACATCTAAATAAGTGCAGCGTGGTTTGTAAAGTTTACACCAACAGTTAAGACAGAAGGAGGAGTTTTACAAGATCTTCTGAAAGACTTTGTGGCCGCAGAAAAAAATAAAATGTTTTAAATCATAGCAAAATAAATAAATATTGCAGCAGAGCGTCCTTGTTTTGGCCTTTCATTAAAGGTTTCAATTATATCAAAAAATCTCAGAGCAAACTCTAAGCTACAGGAAAGGAGGCAGAAGGCTGGGTGTTGGGGAGTTATAAATTAAAAAGCTCACAAGGGCAAAGTAGAGTATCCATCAATTGAATGGCTGGCTGCAAGGAAGGGGAGGGAATGACAATTTGCTATTCATTTGGGTACCATTTCCATTCTTGCCTTCCGATAAATACACGATTATAAGCAGAGAGGTGGGAAAAGGGTGACGTAGGTTTTCTGAATTCACTGATGGAAGAAATGGTTCTCTAATAAGGCCTCCCTAATTCAAGCGAATTCCCCAATATGCTGTTTTGCATCTTCCTGACTGGACTGTATCTCTGCAATACATACTCAAGACCTTGTGGTATTGGCTACTATGGGCTTAAGGCCTCTTCCTTGTTGTGTTTGGAGTATGTTCCTTTGGGCTGATTTCTTCCAGATTTACATTCCATCCCCTTGGCTCCTAACCTACTTGGGAGTGATGGATTCCATCCCTATGCAGGGATAGAGAGGATAGCCAAACCATCAAGTTGTGAGGAACACCATGATTTGGGACTGACTATTATAACGCTTTCTTACAGGCGGTACCTGCCATGAAGGCAAAGGAGAGACGCTTCCCTGCCCGGCTACTGAAAATCTGTGTCTAAAACAATACCAAGATAGGCCAGGCCACCTGAGGTGAAGCTTTTTTCTACTTGCTTGCCAAAAGTCCGTGAAGTCTACTTCCTTCCTCCTTGCCTTTGCTCTATAACAGAGGTGGGCAGTTAATTTTCCCAAGGGCAGAGTAGAAGTGTTGTGGAAAGCTGAACCAATAGGGTTGGGAAGGTGTGTAGGCACTCACATAGGCACATATGTAGAGGGGGGGGGGAGAGAAAGCAGTTGCCTTCAAAATAAAAGCGATGCAGTTGTATTGCATGCATGGCGTACACCTATTTACATTTGATTTCTAATTTCCAATTACCTCACGTGGGCGGGATAAGGACAAAGGGACAGATGTGGCCTACGGGCTGTAAAAGAGCCTTCCCTATTCTTTTTTTTAAAAAAATGTATCCTGCAAATTGCAAACATCCCATAGAAGATATTGAACACTGCAGTCAAAATTAGAAAATCCAATTTCAAGGGAGAAATTAGAAAAGTAATCCAATTTTGATGTAGTGGTTAAGGCATCGGTCTAGAACCTGGGTGGCTCTGGGTTCTAATAGCACTTTAGGCACAAAGCTGGCTGGGTGATCCTGGGCCAGTCATCTTCACTCAGCCCTGGGAAGGAAGGAAGCAATTTGTCTGCCAAAATCTTGCCAAAAAAAATCTGTACTTATCCAGACAATCAGAAATTAAGACTGACTCAAAGGCATAAATTCGAGGAACTTCTACAATGAGGTATCCTTTGATCTACTGGGTCAGCTACAGAGAGAAAAGAAGAAAAGGAGAACAAACTGGTTTTTAACAAACACTAATCCTAACCACATCAGTTAAATTTCTGAAGGCAAGGTAAGAAGTAATGAAGGATTTCAGAAAGAGAAGAAAAATCCTGATTTCATTATTATTTTACAGTGATACTTTGGTACTCATCGTTAATTGGTTCCAGGAGGCACCACGAGTACCAAAAACCCTGAGTACCGAACCAATTTTTCCCATAAGGAATAATGGTAGTGAGTCACAAGGCAGCCAAAAATGACAGACAAGTTCGAACTTGTCTGTTGAGTACCAAACAAACGATGAGTACCAACACAAAATTTTTGGGTCAAAATGTGTTGAGTAGCAAATTCAATGAGTTCAAAACAGTTGAATACCAAGTCACCACTGTACTTGGATTTTGTGTTTGGTTTGAGTTTATAATTTAGTTTTAGAAATGTTGCACATTGCTCAGAACCCTTTGGGACTAAGTGGGTGGGTTACACATGCTGTTTCAATGAATTAAAAAAATAAATTCATCTAAGATGCAGGCGGGGAGACAAGCAAATACTAACACAGGATTCTTTCATATTATGTGCCTGGGTTATCCCCGTTCATCTCTCACTGTGCTTCCTCTTCTAGGAAGCCATGTAAACAAAGCAAAGTCCAACACTAAAACACTGCACCTCTCCTCTCCCCATATCTTTAACAAAACTAGGACTAGAATTAACTCTTATCTTTTAACTGTAGATGGTTAGATTAACAAGAGGCAATATTATTTTACAGCAGCAGACGAAAACCCAGCAAGGACAAGATTAGATTGGATTAGATTAGATTAATTAGATTAGATGAATAGAATAGAATAGAATAGAATAGAATAGAATAGAATAGAATAGAATAGAATAGAATAGAATAGAATAGAATAGAATAGAATAGAATAGAATAGAATAGAATAGAATAGAATAGAATGGAATGGAATGGAATGGAATGGAATGGGACCTTGGTGGTCTTCTAGTCCAGCCCCCTGCTCAAGCAGGAGAACCTATACCATTTCAGACAGGTGACTGTCCAGTCTCTTCTTAAAAAACCTCCAGTGATGGAGCGCCCACAATTTCTGAAGGTAAGCTGTTCCACTGGTTAATTGTCCTCACTGTCAGGAAGTTTCTCCTTAATTCCAGGTTGCTTCTCTCTTTGATCAGTTTCCAACCTTTGTTTCTGGTCCTGCCATCTGGTGCTTTGTAGAATAATGTGGCCCCCTCTTCTTTGTGGCAGCCCCTCAAATACTGGAATACTGCTATCATGTCTCCCCTATTTTTTCTTTTCTTTAGACTAGCCAAACTCAGCTGTTCTTTGTATGTTTTAGTTTCCAGGCCTCTGATCATCTTAGTTGCTCTTCTCTGAACTTTTTTTTTCCAAACTCTCAACATCTTTTTTGTAATATGGTGAGCAAAATTGGTTGTAGTATTCCAGGTGTGGTCTTACTAGGGTTTTATAAATCGGTACTAATACTTTGCACGATCTTGATTCTATGCCTCTCTTTATACAACCCAGGATTATATTAGCTTTTTAGGTTGCTGCTATAAACTGCTGGCTCATGGTCAAGTGATCGTCCACTAAGACTCCAAGGTCCCTCTCACAGTTACTGTTTTTGAGCCAGGTCTCGCCCAATCTGTACTTGTACCTTTGATTTTTCCTGACTAAATGTAAAACTTCGCTTTTCTCCACACTGAAACTCATTTTGTTGGATAGGGCCCATTGTTTAAGTTTGTCAAGATCTTTTTGGATCCTGAATTTGTCTTCTGGGGTGTTGGCTACTCCTGCCAGTTTGGTGTCAACGAGTAGTCCTCAATGGCACTACAGATCCAACTGGTGGTGATGTTGTCTATTCCACCTTTTTCTAGCTTACCAAGAAGTAGGTTGTGGTCTACTTTATCAAATGCCTTACTGAAATCTAAGTCTACTACATCCACAGCATTTCGCTGGTCTACTAGTTTAGTCACTTTATGAAAGAATGAAATAAGATTGGTTTGGCATGATCTGTTTTTAACAAATTTCATTCCTTGCTCACTTCCTGCAGCCATTATTTTCTCCCTGCTTTCCTAATATTAATTTCTATTTATTTATTTGGTGTCTTCAAGTTAGCACTGACTACTGGCAACTGCCTGGACTAGTTTTTTCGGCAAGGTTTTTCAGAAGTGCTTTACCCCTGCTCTCTTTCTAGGATTGAAAGAGAGTGACTGGCCTAGGTCCCCCAGCTTGTTCCACGCCTTAAGGCACGGATGCCAAACTCGCCATGTCACATCTCGTGACATATCGCAACTTTTTTTTTTTGCATTGCCGAAGCTGGGGTTGGCGCAGCCTCCATATGATGCAACCAGTCCGCAGACCGGCAGTTTGAGTTTCCCAATGTCTAGTCTGATACCTGAACCATTCAATCAACCTGAACCTGTAGTTTTAGCTAGCATACTACAATAGATAAAGGTTTCTCTCAGAATAAGAAATTTGGTTGCAAGGAAATTAAAACACAAATCTGCTACTAGATGGAAATTGCTCCTAATCTTGCAATACTTCAAAATTAACAAATCAGAACTTGAGGACATCTCTTTCCTCTCCTTCCCATTCTTTTACAATTCACTATGTATAACAGTTCTTTTCTTGGCAGACATTGAAAGACATATTTAAAAGAAGAATAAACGTGCAGATCACTTCTTATTGTCAGTGGTATAATAGAAACTTTGTCAAACCAATATCCATTTCTGGGTTGTTACGTATGCATGTATGAGTATAGAAAATATGGTGAAGACCATATTTAATGCTACATCCACAGAATGAAAGTTCTGTTTGATTTTAAATACAAACATAAGCAAAATGGCCATTTACTGCTTAAAAATATTTGACAACATAATAACCTGGTGATATAGATTAATATTTGAAGTCCCTTCACCAAAAAAAACACTCTATTAAGCTCCAGGTTAATAGAATAAAACAGCTATTTCACACTGGCATCTTGCTTTGCAATTCCTCCAGCAGGTAAAGGCATTTTCCAGGTCAGCAATAAAGCAACTGAATACGTTCTCTTATTGGTATCTGCATAATGCTGTTTTGGTATTGGGCTTGCATTATTACTGCACATGATACAACTTTGCATCTGAAGCAGTAGGGTTGGTAAAAGTAGGTGTGTGTCTATGTAAATATATATCACACCTCTCTGAGTGTGAATATAGGAACTAAAAAAAGATTTTCCTCCCAAGTTGCCTGAACTCCCCAATTAAGCTTTAAGTTAAGTAGGTCAGATTTCATCAACCTGATGCCATCCAAATATATTGGACTTCAAGTCCCATAATCTCTAAGCAGCATGGCCAATGATGCAGAGTATAATAGGATAAATCTATACAGATGGAAGTCACCCCATTGGACAAGGTTATACTTCATAAACAGAACATAGCCTTATACATATTTTTTTCATAGTGATTTTCCAAGGAATTACATCATAAAACTCAAGTTAGAGTCAATAAAATATGCAAAATATAAAACCAGCATCAGTGAAGGAGGAAAAATGGACCAGCAACCAGAACTTTACAATTAGCAAAAGTGAATTAAAATTTCCATTGGCCTCTGGATTCAAAGGAGTAATGCTTCAAGCCAGACCAATTCATCTACAGAAAGGAATGGGAAAAAAACACTTTGGCTAGCAACTTATTCCAGTAATTCAAATCAGTTCTAGCCACAAAGCTGTCTGCAAGCAGTTTCCTTGAATTATTCAACTTGGAAAAGACAAAAAAAACCCACCTGTTTTAATAATATCTTCCTGTTAACTCCCTATATCTAACTGACAAAGCTTTGCAAATTGTGATGTGTATACCTATTGTCTCAACAGACTTCCCACATAAAATTTAAACCAGTAAAAAATACCTAATATTTTTCAAAGTATGCAGTACACAAAAACAGAGCGTTATTAGGAACACCGACAACAACCTGGTAAGATAGGAGGGCACGTTCACATACAAGCCCTGTTGGAAAAAAAGACAACTGCTGTGGAATTTAGTCTCTAATTCAGGGGTCTTCAAACTTGGCCCTTTTATGACTTGTGGACTTCAACTCCCAGAATTCCTCAGCCAGGCACGCTGGCTGAGGAATTCTGGGAGTTGAAGTCCACAAGTCATTAAAAAAAGGCCAAGTTTGAAGATCGCTGCTCTAATTCAATGTTTCCCAACCTGGCTGGCTGGGGAATTCTGGGAGTTGAAGTCCACACATCTGAAAGGGGTCAAGGCTGAGGAAACACTGCTCTAATCTGGGAATACCCACCCCCACGTAAATATCCTCAAACTGTCACCTCCGAATTCAGAGGCAGATCTCTCTGCTCTTTTCTGCCCCGACGCGGCAAAGCCTTTTAAAGCCTTTCCTTAGCTTAGCAATTTGCGCGAAATCAGATCGAAAAGAAGCAAGCCAATTTCCCCAAAGCAGCCGCCGTGACTTCTCCCCTTCCGGGCCTTTTAGGGCCATTTCCCAAACCACGCGCAGCGGCCCCAGTGGGCAAACTTGCAAAAAACCTCGCTTCCCACGATCGCGGCGGAAAAATAAAATAAAATAAAATAAATGTGGAAAGCGGGGCTCGCATTTCAAAACAACGACGACGACGACGACGACGAAACCAAATTGAAACGGGAGATTTTCCTAGACCAGGGGTAGGCAACCTTGGCTCTTTTAAGACTCGTGGACTTCAACTCCCAGAATTCCTGAGCCAGCCATGCTGGCTCAGGAATTCTGGGAGTTGAAGTCCACGAGTCATAAAAGAGCCAAGGTTGCCTACCCCTGGTCCTAGACACAGCAGGGCCCCGGAGAGAGGGAGAGAAAAGAGACCCTACAAGAGCGCGAGGTTTTTAAAAGAACCACCCCCCCCCCCACACACACACAGAGAGACACACACACACACACACAAACACACACACCCCTTTCTCAACCAGCCCACCTACCATTTCTCAGTCGGAAGGGAGAGCGAGCTGGCCGGGTTTGGCGCAGACGTTGCTGCTTTTCCCAAAGAATGATTATCCCAAAGAATGATTATGATTATTATTTAAAAGAGGGGGGGTGGTTTAAAAAAAAATAAATAAATCCTGGGGGGGGGGGAGAGAGGGAGATCAGCGGCGACTCCACCAGCATCAAAGGCGGAAAAAGAGGTTACATTGTAGCCATTTTAACGCGGTCGCAGCTGTCGCGAGATCGGAAGTGGGGGGGGGAGAGAGAGAGAGAGGAAGGGAGGGGTTTTTCAAAGGGAGGGAGGGAGGCCGCGTCAGAGGCTCCCCCCAGCGGTGCGAGAGAGGGGAAGGGGGGGAGGGGAGGGGAGGGGAGGGGGGGAAAGATGGCCCAGAAGCCGAGTTTTTAAGAAGGAAGCGACTTGCCAGCCTCCCCCCCCCTTGGCACCTCCTAAACACGCTTCGCTCAAACTTGAGGTAAAAAACGTACGGCCCGTGAACAGGCGGGCAATCTCAGAAGCCCGCACGTGAAAGAAAGGCCAAAAAACAAAAAAAAAAACAAAAAAAAAGAATCCGGGAACTTCTAAAACAGGGGTCTTCAAACCCGGCCCTTTTATGACTCATGGACTTCAACTCCCAGAATTCCTCAGCTAGCATGTCTGGCTGAGGAATTCTGGGAGTTGAAGTCCATGAGTCATAAAAGGGCCGAGTTTGAAGACCGCTGTTCTAAAAGGTGGGAACAGAAGACAGGGTAAAGTTCAGCCGCTGAAGGTCTATGGCGGCTCTTTTAATGACTCGTGGACTTCAACTCCCAGAATTCCTGAGCCAGCATGGCTGGCTCAGGAATTCTGGGAGTTGAAGTCCACGAGTCATAAAAGATCCGAGGTTGCCTACCCCCTGGTCTATGGAGATTATCGGTCATCCAGGTCACAGCTGTCCCAAAGGTGCTTTTTCCAAGAAGCAACTGGACTGCCTTTTTGTTTTTTTCCTTGGAAGACATTTCTTCTCATCCAAGAAGCTTCTTCAGGTCTGACTGGATGGTGGGGAATGGAAGGATTGAATAGGCCTTGTCATTTGCATTCTTTGAAAGAGCGCCAACATCCTGCAGGAAGCACAGCTCCACACCCACGGTCCTTTCAGCAGTTCCAAGAAGGCTCCACACCCATTTGCATTACTCAGGTGACCCTGAGGACATGGACAAACCTCCAAGTGGCCCTCCAGGACTCTCTAAAAGAATGCAAATGACCAGCTGTCTGCAAGGAGTATAAATCCTTCCACTCCCCATCATTCAGTCCGCAGCTGAAGAAGCTCCTTGGATGAGAAGCAAAATGTTTTCAAAGAAAAACGAGAAAGTCCAGTTGCCTCTTGAAAAACCACCTTTGGGATTTAATCACTAAAATAACTTTCAAAATCTTTTTATAGATATATATATACACAGTCACGCCTACAATGAATGAAGGGCGGCTACAGTATTTGTTTTTAAATGCAGTTGTCCCATCTCTAAGACACTGCTTTATTAAAAAAAATGCGCCTAGGATAATAGCTATGGCTATGCGTCAATCCTTCTGCTAGTATCAGGAGGGGTATTCAAAGATGCCCACACGCAAACAAGAAGCGGACAGGCAGAATAACAACAACAGCAACAATGAAGTTGGAAGGGACCTTGGAGGTCATCTAGTCCAACCCCTTGCTCAGGCAGGAAACCCTATACCATTTCGGACAAATGGCTGTCCAGTCTCTTCTTAAAAACTTCCAGTGTTGGAGCATTCACCGCTTATGGAGGCAGGTTAGCAGCAGGGTCTCCTGTATTCAATGGAAGGATAACAAAAAAAATACGGGAAGCATACAGACCCTGTACTGCCCTTCCTCCCACCTGGCTCTGTCAAATAGTATGTATGGAAAATCAGGAAAGTGAAATTTGCCATGGATGGAATGGCATGGCCTGTCAGGGCACAGCTGTTTAAACCCACATCTAAATCAGAACCATCCGCAGCGCAACAACATAAGGCTGATTTGCATATAGATAAAAACCTTCAAACCTGGTTTTAATGCAGCTGCACATGCACATGCTTATCATGTACCTATGCGAAGAATAAAGACCTTTTCCTGTCTGAACTATAAACTGCTAATATATTCAAACCTACATACCCACCCACAAAAGCCTACGGCCGTATCCCAGCAGCTGCAGATGTAAAAACAGCCGCTTCTTTTGCAGAGGATGCAAAAGAGAGGAATATATTTAAGGTTAGAACAAAGGAGCTTCCAATAGCAGGCTGTGTAGCTGTGCTTCTCAGCTGCGCTTTGATAATACGTGTCCCGCAAATGGAAGTCTCTTTCTAAAAATTAGAATCTGAACTTGCTGGATCAGCCGGAAAAAAAGGACTATATAGATTAGGTTTCACCCCTCCTCCCCACCCGCCGCCCATTCATTCAGCTCTCTAATGCCACGAAGAACAAAAGAAAGTCCCCCCAGACAAAGACAGGGAATGGCCACGACTTGATATATGCCGTGACAGCTGAAATGAAGAGCAGGGGATGGCACTTTCTCTCCCCTTTGGCATTAGCCCATTCATTTTTCACACCGGCTTTGGATGATAGTAAATTTCCCCCAAAGATCAAGGACACAGGTGAAAGGAAACTTCCTCAGCACATGCAGATTGCTCTTCTGGCACGTTTGCTTCTCTGAGGCCTGCCGGATAAAAGCTACATTTGGTTTGGTTCACAACACATCAAATAAACCGCAGCTAGGTTTACCTAACACACTAGATTGTAAACTACGACTTGTTCTTCACAATGGCCCAGTTCGCAAGCCTGACCAAGCAAGCCTGAACACGGTGGCTTGAACACTTTGTGCGAACCCAGTCATGGTTTGCAGCGGCTGTCAAAAGCTTTTTCTTGGAAGGGATTGTTATGGCACAGCCCCAGCTATTTCTTTGTGAGTTTGATAAACTGGATTCGCTGTTGGATGGCGACTGGTCTGCAAGCCCACAAATAAAAAGTTCTGTGCCCCCACAGAAAACAAATTGGGTTATAACAGGGACTCCTGAAGATGAAAATAAGACTCTTCCACTAGCGATGCCAACCTCAGGTCATGCCTCGGGTCCTTTTGTTTTCCTTCAAGATAACTGAGTTAGAAATACCGTATATACTTGAGTATAAGCCGAATTTTTCAGCCCACTTTTTGGGCTGAAAAAATCCACTTCGGCTTATACTCCAGTCAACAAAAAAAAAAGAACTTACCGAGGACTTGCGCGCGGCCGAGCTACTTTGCCTGACGCTGCTGGGGTCGCCCGGGCGCCTCTGCTCGCCCTCAGCAGCACCTGGCCCGGAATCACATGCGAAACAAGCCCGGCAGAGGAGCCGGAGCGGCGAGCAGAGGCGCCCGGCCCAGATCCTGCAAGGCCCGGCCGAGACGCGCCCCCAGCAGCGGAGCTGCTCCGGCTCCTCTGCCGGGCTTGTTTTGCATGTGAGCTACTTTGCCTGACGCTGAGAAGACCCGCTTGGGCACTCGGGTTGGTGTCAGTCTCCGCAGGCCCTTCTCGTTTCCAGGAACGTCAAGCGCGCTTGGCTCCCCACCCCCACGGCAGGGCAGGGCAGGGCAGAGCAGAGACTTGCTCGCCCTTCTGACGGCCCTGAAGAGAAACGAAGGGCTTGCAAACTCCCCGCGAGAAGCTGGGCGAAGCGCGCGGCTGGGCGAGTGTGTGCCTGCGCGCGTATTTACGAAAGAAACGCTCCGAGAGTTCTTCTTTCTCCGCCCCCTTGGGGGGAACTCTAGCGACTGCTGTAGCCGCGCTTCTCTTCTCGGCTCCGAAAATAGGGATTTCTACTCTCTCTCTCTCTCTCTCTCCCCTCCCCACCCCGCATTCTCCTGCCTCTTCGATTGCGACAATAAAAGGGCGAAGGGTGCGCTGGTTTCTTCCTCCTTCCTCCCCCCCTCCCCTCCCCTCCCCGATTGTCAGGTGAGGCAGCTGGAGGTCTGGCCGGGAGATTGTAGCCGTTTTGAAACGCCGCGTCTTGAAACGCCCGATCAGCTGATTTTCGGGTGGAAGAGCCGCGGCTTGAATCTGTTTGCATCTGCCTGAATTAGACCGAAACGGCCTGAATTTGACCAGAGTTGCTTTGTAATGGCTGGAGGAACTGCAGAGGAGGTCTTGCCGGGAGATTGTGGCCGTTTTGAAACGCCGCGGCTTGAAACGCCCGATCAGCTGATTTTCGGGGCGGAAAGAGCCACTGCTTGAATCTGCTTGTATTTGTTTGAACTTAACCAGAAACGGCTCGTAATGGCTGGAGGAACTGCGGAGGGAGTGAATGCTCCAGCCTGGAATATTTGGAAAGGCTGGGGGAACCGGATGAACTGCAGCTTAAGCGACTGTTGCCGGAGGAGCCATGGCTTGAAACGCCCCAGTTTTGGGGCAGCGTTTGCTTGTTCCCTCCCTCCCTCCCTCCCTCCCTCCCTCCCTCCCTCCCCTCTAAATCCTTCCTTCCTTCCTTCCTTCCTTCCTTCCTCCCTCCCTCCCCTTTCCCTCCTCTCTAAATCAATCCTTCCTTCCTTCCTTCCTTCCTTCCTTCCTTCCTTCCTTCCTTCCTTCCTTCCTTCCTTCCTTCCCCAGCCCTAATCCGGAAAGTGGAAGGAAAGAAGAGTAAAGGCTGGGCGGAGGAGGAGGGGAAGTTTAAAAAGGGGGCGGCGTTCCCTTTAAAAAGCCGCCCGCCACGCCGCGCTCCCTCGCAGCACTCGCGGCGGCTGGCTTCTTGGCTCCCGGTCTCCCCCAGGCTTCCCGGCTGTGATTGGCGAGCGAGCCTCCCGAGCTCCGGCGGCCGTGACATCAGCAGAAGCGGAGCAAGCAAAAGCGAAGGGGGAAGTCTCCCCTCGTCCCGGGAGACTCTCGCTTCCCCCCACCCCCCACCCCCCACCCCCCACCCTCCCTACATCCCGAGCCTTCCAGATCTTCGCCTGCCTACTCGCGAGCAGGCATGTTTTCCAGCCAATCCGGGCCTGGGAGCAGGGCGCCGGCGGCACGTCCACTTTCCCCGCACTCTCCGTTCAGACGGCGCCCTTTGAGCCTGGAGTGATGCGGACGTCGGAAAAGGGCGCCGGGCGAAAGCAGCGAAGCGGGATCGCCGCGTGCCCCCCACTCCTCCTCCTCCTCCTCCTCTTCTTCTTCTTCCTCCTCCTGGTCGGCTTGACACCCCCATTTCGGCTGCTTCGCAAACTGCTTCCTCCACCCCACCCCACCCCACCTCACCCCTCCCCGCAAAAGATGCCGGGGTCGACAGCGTTTTTTCTACCCGGAACAAGCAAACACGCAGGCAACCCTGCACTATTCAGCTCAGTGAAGTCACGCTTGAAACGGCTTGAAACGCCCGATCAGCTGATTTTCGGGGCGGAAAGCGTGCGGTGTTGTTGTGTTTTTTTTCCTCCCCCCGAAAGTGAACGGCAGCTTTCCGTACTAGTGTATTGGCATGTCAAGACACCAGCACAAAGACCAAGGAACAAGGAGCCCTCCTTCAGTCATTATTGAAACATTTGATCAGCCCAACTTCTTCTTCTTATTATTATTATTATTAAATCTGTTTTTTAACCAAGCGTGACTTCACTGAGCTGAATAGATGCCGGGGTCGACAGCGTTTTTTCTACCCGGAACAAGCAAACACGCAGGCAACCCTGCACTATTCAGCTCAGTGAAGTCACGCTTGGTTAAAAAACAGATTTAATAATAATAATAAGAAGAAGAAGAAGAAGAAGAAGTTGGGCTGATCAAATGTTTCAATAATGACTGAAGGAGGGCTCCTTGTACCTTGGTCTTTGTGCTGGTGTCTTGACATGCCAATACACTAGTACGGAAAGCTGCCGTTCACTTTCGGGGGGAGGAAAAAAAACACAACAACACCGCACGCTTTCCGCCCCGAAAATCAGCTGATCGGGCGTTTCAAGCCGTTTCAAGCGTGACTTCACTGAGCTGAATAGTGCAGGGTTGCCTGCGTGTTTGCTTGTTCCGGGTAGAAAAAACGCTGTCGACCCCGGCATCTATTCAGCTCAGTGAAGTCACGCTTGGTTAAAAAACAGATTTAATAATAATAATAATAAGAAGAAGAAGTTGGGCTGATCAAATGTTTCAATAATGACTGAAGGAGGGCTCCTTGTACCTTGGTCTTTGTGCTGGTGTCTTGACATGCCAATACACTAGTACGGAAAGCTGCCGTTCACTTTCGGGGGGAGGAAAAAAAACACAACAACACCGCACGCTTTCCGCCCCGAAAATCAGCTGATCGGGCGTTTCAAGCCGTTTCAAGCGTGACTTCACTGAGCTGAATAGTGCAGGGTTGCCTGCGTGTTTGCTTGTTCCGGGTAGAAAAAACGCTGTCGACCCCGGCATCTTTTGCGGGGAGGGGTGAGGTGGGGTGGGGTGGGGTGGAGGAAGCAGTTTGCGAAGCAGCCGAAATGGGGGTGTCAAGCCGACCAGGAGGAGGAAGAAGAAGAAGAGGAGGAGGAGGAGGAGGAGTGGGGGGCACGCGGCGATCCCGCTTCGCTGCTTTCGCCCGGCGCCCTTTTCCGACGTCCGCATCACTCCAGGCTCAAAGGGCGCCGTCTGAACGGAGAGTGCGGGGAAAGTGGACGTGCCGCCGGCGCCCTGCTCCCAGGCCCGGATTGGCTGGAAAACATGCCTGCTCGCGAGTAGGCAGGCGAAGATCTGGAAGGCTCGGGATGTAGGGAGGGTGGGGGGTGGGGGGTGGGGGGAAGCGAGAGTCTCCCGGGACGAGGGGAGACTTCCCCCTTCGCTTTTGCTTGCTCCGCTTCTGCTGATGTCACGGCCGCCGGAGCTCGGGAGGCTCGCTCGCCAATCACAGCCGGGAAGCCTGGGGGAGACCGGGAGCCAAGAAGCCAGCCGCCGCGAGTGCTGCGAGGGAGCGCGGCGTGGTGGGCGGCTTTTTAAAGGGAACGCCGCCCCCTTTTTAAACTTCCCCTCCTCCTCCGCCCAGCCTTTACTCTTCTTTCCTTCCACTTTCCGGATTAGGGCTGGGGAAGGAAGGAAGGAAGGAAGGAAGGAAGGAAGGAAGGAAGGAAGGAAGGAAGGAAGGAAGGAAGGAAGGAAGGAAGGAAGGAAGGATTTAGAGAGGAGGGAAAGGGGAGGGAGGAAGGAAGGAAGGAAGGAAGGAAGGAAGGAAGGAAGGAAGGAAGGAAGGAAGGAAGGATTTAGAGGGGAGGGAGGGAGGGAGGGAGGGAGGGAACAAGCAAACGCTGCCCCAAAACTGGGGCGTTTCAAGCCATGGCTCCTCCGGCAACAGTCGCTTAAGCTGCAGTTCATCCGGTTCCCCCAGCCTTTCCAAATATTCCAGGCTGGAGCATTCACTCCCTCCGCAGTTCCTCCAGCCATTACGAGCCGTTTCTGGTTAAGTTCAAACAAATACAAGCAGATTCAAGCCGTGGCTCTTTCCGCCCCGAAAATCAGCTGATCGGGCGTTTCAAGCCGCGGCGTTTCAAAACGGCCACAATCTCCCGGCAAGACCTCCTCTGCAGTTCCTCCAGCCATTACAAAGCAACTCTGGTCAAATTCAGGCCGTTTCGGTCTAATTCAGGCAGATGCAAACAGATTCAAGCCGCGGCTCTTCCACCCGAAAATCAGCTGATCGGGCGTTTCAAGACGCGGCGTTTCAAAACGGCTACAATCTCCCGGCCAGACCTCCAGCTGCCTCACCTGACAATCGGGGAGGGGAGGGGAGGGGGGGAGGAAGGAGGAAGAAACCAGCGCACCCTTCGCCCTTTTATTGTCGCAATCGAAGAGGCAGGAGAATGCGGGGTGGGGAGGGGAGAGAGAGAGAGAGAGTAGAAATCCCTATTTTCGGAGCCGAGAAGAGAAGCGCGGCTACAGCAGTCGCTAGAGTTCCCCCCAAGGGGGCGGAGAAAGAAGAACTCTCGGAGCGTTTCTTTCGTAAATACGTGCGCAGGCACACACTCGCCCAGCCGCGCGCTTCGCCCAGCTTCTCGCGGGGAGTTTGCAAGCCCTTCGTTTCTCTTCAGGGCCGTCAGAAGGGCGAGCAAGTCTCTGCTCTGCCCTGCCCTGCCCTGCCGTGGGGGTGGGGAGCCAAGCGCGCTTGACGTTCCTGGAAACGAGAAGGGCCTGCGGAGACTGACACCAACCCGAGTGCCCAAGCGGGTCTTCTCAGCGTCAGGCAAAGTAGCTCACATGCAAAACAAGCCCGGCAGAGGAGCCGGAGCAGCTCCGCTGCTGGGGGCGTGTCTCGGCCGGGCCTTGCAGGATCTGGGCCGGGCGCCTCTGCTCGCCGCTCCGGCTCCTCTGCCGGGCTTGTTTCGCGTGCGAGCTACTTTGCCGGCCGCTGCTGAGGGAAGATCTCTGGAGAGGAGCATAAGGTGAGCTGCTGCATTTCCCAGCCTCGGCTTATACTCGAGTCACCAACTTTTCCCACTTTTGGGGGGTAAAATTAGGGGTCTCGGCTTATATTCGAGTCGGCTTATACTCAAGTATATACGGTAAGTCACTATGCTTTTTAGCATATGTAGGGGTTATTTATTGCAGGGCTTTTCAACCTTTTCACCCATTGTACCACTTTTAGGATATGGCAACATCCGAGTACCACCAGTCACCTAGCAAGGTGTCAAAAACTTGATAACCAAAAAAAAAGGAAAGTGAAGTACAGGCAGTCCTCAAGTTACAACAGTTTGCTTAGTGACTGTTTAAAGTTGCAATGGCACTGAAAAAAGTGCCGAGCAAGACACCTGCCTGCTGCCCGGTGGCGCTCTTCCTCCTGTCCGAGGTTTTCATTGTCGTGAGCATTTCTGTTGAGGATTGGCGGTGGGGTGGGGGAGTGTTTGATTTTTATTTCCCCCCCCCCTCTGCTGGGTGGTTGCAGCAGGTTTTGGTCACTTCTCGTGACCCTGGGACACTGTGACCATCATAAATATGAATCAGTTGTTGATCCTGACGCTTCCGCTGAGCCCTGACAGCCCCGAAGGAGCGCTGATCCTGGCGCTTTCGCTGAGCCCTGACATCCCTGCAGCTCCAGCTATCTCTCGCTCAGGCTTGTGCGGTGCTGCCAGTGGTTCAGCTCATTCCCCCCCCCGCTACTTTTCTAGGATGGTCACGTACCACCTGCCAGGTGCCAATGTACCACAGGTGGTACCCGTACCACTGGTTGAAAAGCCCTGATTTATTGCATGTCTTTTCTCAAGATGGCATGTGTAGTTTCTGCCTTTATTTTACACCTACAGCAGCCATCCTAAGAGGTAAATTGGGTTTAATGGTAGGTGACTCTCACCCAATAAACTGCATGAAATAAAGTGGGAATCCTGAAGTCAGATTTTTGCAGTCCAACGTTCTAGCTCACCACACTCTTTCCTGCACTTTGGACAACTGTGTCTCCGGTTTGGAGAGCCTTCTGTACTTTTTCAAAGAATTCCTTTATCAGAGCAGTATATAAATGCAATAAATAAGAATAAATATGAGCCCCTGCATCACTCTTTAAGGGAGTCCGTTACAATAGTGGTAAAAAAGGAAACTACTTCCAAATAAGTAAATAAGTATTTACTCCCAAAAGTAGTAAAAAGTAGTTTACTCCTAAATAAGAAGAGACTGGGCGGCCATTTGTCTGAGGGTTAGCAACCTCTCAAATAATGAGCCCCACAACCTAAGCAGACAGACCCAGGAATGCACATTGAATTCACTGCAATTTATCTAAGCCAGGATGAGCATGTATCTGTATTTCCTTTAAGAAAATGGCCTGACCTTCCATGAAATCTACAACCAGTCTTAGAAAGTAAGATAGAAGATCCTCTGAGGTTTTGGATACTGCGATACTAGAACTCGTCATTGTGTAAATTAAACTTCCTCTCCCAATTACTTGATACAATTTAATAAAATCTCAAAACAATTAGAAGCACCTTGCTGGCTTTGGCTTATCGCTGGCCACTAGGAAATCCCCAAGCTACAGAATAGACTGGAAAGTTGAAAAAAAGCATTTAATATTGTTGTCCAAAACTATACAGATATCTACATGTAATAACAGGAGCTGAACTCGACTTCAGTGACTTTCACCTTTTTAAAAGACAGAAAAGTTCACTTCTCTCTGATATCTCAACTGCTGAACATAAATTGCAAACATAATTAAAACTATAAAGTGCTGAAGTGCATTGTGACTAGATGAAATTGCTAAAAAAAATCTCACCCTTTTATTTTGTGAACAAAATAATAACTTGGGCAGAGGCAGCTTTGAAATGCGGTAGGTGAAAATTCAGTACTGCGGTAAAAGTAAACTACTGATTGAACACCTGAAAATTCACTAAACCAATGACAATTTTATTACATTTGTTATGTCATCTTTAACATTAAAGCATCATACGTGAGGTTTCCTCTCTGATCCCCCACTTGTCTTTGCTAAGTGGATGAACGAATGAACTTGCAAGTGGCCTTCAGGACGATATTCTCTCCCAGCCAGGACATATTTAAAAAGCCTAAAAGAAGCCTCTGATCACTGAGATAGAAGTCCTTAAAACATCTGAAACAGAGCCAAAGGTGAGTATTAATGTGACTTCAACCACTGACCAGTCAAGGATTCATCCAGACTCGGCTTTTAAAATCAAACCAAGATTTATTCCGTTGCAGAAAATTAGCAAAGGAACACAAAAGAGTGGCAAGTGGAGAAAAATGTGTTTCCACTTACTGAATCTCCCACACAAGTGTATTAACAATTGGAATCAGCTTAGTTCCATATATATATATTACCAAGATGTTGATCCCTTGCAAGCATCCTGCTTTGAGTCACCAAATATTATTTAGGAACAAAACTGCATTTTTATTTCCTCACTTTTATTTTATTTTATTTTTATTTTATTTTATTTATTTATTTTCAAGAATCTGCTTTTTGGGAGATCAACCAAGTGCTGATCATTGGTTGCAACAGGAATTAACCGACCACCTTGTCATCCAAGCCTAACATTGTAGGCTGAGAGAGCACAACTGACCCCAAATCATACAGGAGATTTTCATATCTAAAGTGGGACTAGAACTCATAGTCTCCTGGTTTCTGGCTAGGTGCCTTAACCAGTGGACCAAACTGACTTTCCAGAACAAAACTGCACCCGGCATCTTAAACTGAAAATCCTACCCACTCCTCTGAACATATAAAAAAGCAATTAATAGGAGGAAGAGATTATACCCAAAGATGTCATAAATCAAATCATTATTCATTAAAATTTCATTTCATTTCATTTTATTAAATTTATATGCCGCCCTTCTCCCTGAGGACTTAGGGCGGCTCACAACAATAAAAATTTAAAAACATAGAGTAAAAAATTTAAAAGAGCATTAAACAATAAATACAAAATTACAAAACAATTTAAATGATTCTATGAAGGCTCCATTCTGGCAGATTTGAGTCAGAGGAAAAGGAGAGAGGGGAGGAAAAAGTAAATATGACGGTACTCCTAATCAAAAGATGTTTCTCTCAGTTACTTCTCCATTTCAACCCACAATTTCATTTTTGTTTCTTTCCTATAAGCTGCAAAAAGAAACTGTAGAAGTTCAACTATTCCCAGTAGAAAGTGATTATGAGTTTCTTGCAAGTCAGTGGCATATTGTTTTTAGTAAACTTTTGACTCCTAGATTGCCTCTAGACAAGCTCTAGACAAGTTCCAAGATGTTTCTTAACACCTTCAGAAGTGGTTGCCAGTTCCTTCTTCCTAGAGCTGAGTGAGAATGACTACCCAAGGTCACCGAGTTGGCTTTGTGCCTAAGGCAAAAAAAGAACTAATAGTCTCCTGGTTTCTAGCCTAAGGCCTCAACTGCTACATCAAACTGGCTTGTTTTTATTAAAGGGTGATTTTGTCAATGGCATCTGAATTTACCAGTATTAAGAAGGCGGCACACAATCTCTGCCTCTACCAAAACAGGAAAACATAGCTGTTCTCTCTCCCCCCCAAAACAGAGAGGTCCTGACCTGTATATAACTGGCTAAACTAAAGTAACAGGAAAAATGCCCTAATGTTTACAAAAGCTAATGGAATAAAATTTAATTACAAACACCCAGCTTTAAATCAAATAACATTTAGTCCATTAGGCCTTAAGACTGTTACCTAAAGCTTTAAAGGAACATATACTTTTCACTGAAGAAGAGCTATATGAAATTCTTCAGCTGTTTCCGTGAAGTGTGCAGAATCTTCAATTACTATAACAAAGAGAATTGGAGTTCCTAGCTCTCATATCCGCAAAGTTATCAAAAGTTGCAAGCAGATGCTTCCCCATTGACTTTACTTGTCAGAACATCCCAAAAGGGGATCACATGCCCTTGGGACACAGCAATGGTCATAAACATAAACCAGTTGCCAAGCATCTGAATTTTGATCACATGATCGTGGGGAACGCTGCAAAGGTCGTTAACTGTGAAAAACAGCCCTAAGTCACAATTTTCTGTGCTGCTGTAACTTTGAACGGCCACTAAATGCACTGTTGTAAGTTGAGGACTACCTGTGTAGCTCTGGCTTCTGATGCAGTTTTCTTAGGTCATTCTTGAGTGGCAGAGTCTCATGCGATTGCTGTGGGGGGGGGGGGTGAGGTGGGGTAGGCATTGCTATCTTACCTTAAGGTCTGTTCTGACCGATTTACTTTCTGTTGGTACGCTGTTGGGGTTCCTCCCTTTTTTTGGCTATTCCACCTGTTTTTCCTCAAATGCAGTGCGAATCCCGTTCTAGCAGATCCTTTCCGGTTCAGAAGGCTCTCCTGCCCGGTCTTCCTCTTCAGGCTGCCCCATCTACTTCGAGTTCCCCAGTCCTTGAGATTCGTGGCGCCACGGAGACTCTCCCTTTCCTTATGTCCGCCCTCGCATTCCCCCACCTGCTTTCAACCGCGGTTAAAGGAGTTCATCAGTTTCGCGGCGGGGCCCAAACTTCGCTCCTGGATGGAGAAAAAAGGTGGCGGCAGCGGCGGAAGCAGCAGCGCGAGCGACAACTAACCGCAGCCGCCTCTCGCTTCCCTCCCTGCAGGGGCCATCCCCTCTGGGTTCCCAAGCCGACTTGCTTGGCTCTCGGCCAGCGGCTCGCAGGGGCATCTCTTGGGCGAAGGAAAAAAGGAGTCGGTGCTCCAGCGGCTCGGGAGATCGTGGACCACTTAACCAGGAACCTCAGCCGAAAGCCCGCCAGTTTCATTGCAGAAGTTGTGAGGTGTCCTCCGGAAGTAGTTAATATCACTTCCCGAGCCTATTCGAGGTTACCGTGGAAACCTAGGATGCTTTCTCCCAAAGTTATAGAGAGTGGCTAGAGCAGGGGTAGGCAACCTCGGCTCTTTTATGACTCATGGACTTCAATTCCCAGAATTCCTGAGCCAGCAGAGCTGGCTCAGGAATTCTGGGAGTTGAAGTCCATGAGTCATAAAAGAGCCGAGGTTGCCTACCCCTGGGCTAGAGCGTTTCCCAGTCTGAGCAACTTTTAGGTGTGTGGACTTCCGCGCTTCGGCCAGCATGCTAGTATTTACTCCATACAGTTTAAAGTTGCTGAGGTTGATAAACATGTAGATTTCCAGAATAGATAATCACTTATACGTATTATACCTAACATTTTCAAAACCACAAAGAAGGAAGGCAAAGGAAGAGGGATTGATAAAGGAAAATAATACAGCTATCGAGAATCTCCATAGCTCAATCGTTATTCAAGTATATAGAAAAGTGTTTTGGCTCTACACACCACCAGACACTCATACACAGTGTGTGTGTGTGTGTGTGTGCGCGCGCACGTGCCTTTTTAAGATCCATTGAGAAAATATAATATTCTGCCTTTTTAATATTGCCTTCTCTGGGGGGTGACTTCCCACAGTATTATTAATAGTGAACTAGTGAACAGTTTTTTTTAATTTTTTTATTTTAATTCCATTTATATCCCGCCCTTCTCCGAAGACTCAGGGCGGCTTACAAGCCTTCATTCTATGTATATGCCTGCTTATTAGGGCTTTCACACACACCCCCAAGCGGCATTATTACAAAGTCATCTTAATTGCCCCCAACAATCTGGGTCCTCATTTTACCTACCTCGGAAGGATGGAAGGCTGAGTCAACCTTGAGCCTGGTGGGATGCGAACCTGCACTAATTGCAGGCAGCTGGTGTTACTTAAGGAGGCATTAGCCCACTGCTCCACCAAGGCTCCACCAGCTTGGGGAAGGTTATTCCAATTAATATATCATCATCATTTTAGTCATTGTCTATCCACTGCAGGATGAAGGCCTGTTCTGCATGTTTCCAATCTATATGGTCCTGAGCTTACTTTTGCCAATTGGGCCCGCAATGCTGATGTCATCAATCCATCTTGTTTTAGGTCTCTTTCATGGACACTTTAGTAGATCTTGTCCTCCTCCTCCTCCTTCCTCTTTGGGTGTTTAAGGAGATACAAAGCTCTGGTTCTTATTCTTCTGGCAGTATCAACCATTGTTAATTGATTTTGTTGTAGCATGTTGTGTCTCCATTTTGCCTTTTGTTCTTTGAACTTTTTTTTGTATATGCCTTGTACAGTATGGAATCTCATGACAGCCTCTCCAGGTGAGCACCATTTTATTTGCTGTTTTTGTATGTAATTTAAGATAGGTTCTATGCCAGGTCTTTCTCTTATGATCTCATTTCTGATTTTATCTCTTGTGGTCACTCCAGCAGCTTCCTCAAACATTTCATTTCATAAATGCATGTAGAAAACAATATATTAATATATCATCCCTCCTACAGAGGTCTGATCTGGAGTCATATCTTTGTTTCCCCAAGTGGCCTCACCCCAATATTTTTTTTAGATTACATTTGCTGCAACCTATAACCAAAGTTATGGCAAACATAAATGGGTTACTCCAAATAAAATTTATTATATAAATAATATGAGAAAGCAGAGTATCATCCAGCATTATAGGTCTCTTTGAAAAAATCAGAACAAATATATGGTTGTTTTACAATTATATATTATTATTAGCCTGAATCAATCCATTGCAGAATGAAGCCCTCTGTTGAAAGTTATGAAGGTAATCTACTATGTTTGTACACTGCAGGCTGATAAGATTTTTTTCAGCTTCCCAGTCAAAGAGAAAACATAGCCCAAAGTGACCCAAAGCAGCTTCCATGCCCAAGGGAGAACTAGAACTCCTAGCCTCCAAGCTTCAGATCAAGCACCTTTATCCACTACGCCAAGCAAGTTATTAAGTTATTCAACAAAACAGGTAGTCCTCAACTTACAACCACAATGGAACCCAAAATTTCTGTTGCTCAGTGAGACAGTTAAGTGAGCTTTACCCCCATTTTACAACCTTTCTTGTCATAGTTATTAAGTGAATCACTGCAGTTGTTAAAATTAGTAACATGATTGCTAAGTGAATCGGGCTTCCCCATTATTTTGCTCGTCAGAAGGTTGCAAAAGGAGATCGCGACTCCAGGATACTGCAACCATCATAAATGCATACCTGTTGTCAAGGCCTAAATTTTGATCATGTGATCATGGGAATGCTGCAATGGTTGTTAAGTGTGAAAAATGGTCACAAGTCACTTTTTCAGTGCCGTTGTAACTTTGAAGGGTCACTAAATTAATGGTTGTAAGTTGAGGACTACCTATAACTCTAGTCAGCTTATATAATACAGCTAACAAAATACAAAAATGAGAAACAAAACCAATTATATAGTTGATGCATGTCAGGGGTATAGGTAATACAGACCTAGTGCCAGCAGAGTCAACAGAGAAACTTTATTGTACAAAAAAAACATTATTGTACATAAATTACTCTATTTTAGACCTGGTTCCCACCAGATCTATTGGACCTGTAATTTAGAATACACAGGAAAAAAACCTGACATGGCATTCTGGAAGGTTACATGTGGAAACCCCCAGTTTGAGAAGCCTGCTTTAGCTCATTGTGATGAGATCAAACCGACTAGGCTGATGTGATAAGGTTCCTTCATGTCTTGTGTCCTCTGGGAAGAAGAGAGAAGACAAGATTCTCTATGCTTTGTTAAAACACCAAGGCTGTGAAAGGGTGCACTGACCCAGAAGAAGGCATGATGTCATCAATCCCACCTCCCCTTCCTTCATGACTCCATTCCTTTGTGAAGGCAAAGGTCATCATTGCCGTCATAGAGGGAGCACATGTGGGCAAATGCCCCAGCTCAGATAGCCAGGAACAGGATAAGTAGGGTTATGTTGAAGGAGAGGATAACGTGGATATTCTGGGACACAGTGAGTAGGCTGCTTTTTGCAGTCTGTCCACTCCTACAGATAGCAAAAATCTGTCTGCAGCTTTGGAAGGCTGCTATCAGTTTGACAGGAGGTAATTGGACAGTAGTGTCTTCCTATGTTCCTAGTGAATTCTCGTTAATTGTCATCATGTCTTAATACTTTGAATACCGATCTATGAAAAATCCTTTCTCAAAGTAAACTGCTGTCTTGTTTTCAGTTTTGACATTATGGTCACAACAACAGTGAATTTTAGTAATGATTTTGAGATTATAAGGCCCAGAACAAAATGCCATCTGTTTCATTCTTCTGTAGGATTGTCATTCTCTGACAGAGAGGCAAGGCAGAAATTATTTTCCCTCTCTCGTGCTGCATGTGAGTACATTACAGAATAATGAAAGCATAAAAATTACAACTTAAATAATAAAAATATTATAGTGTGCTACAGCGATTAAGGTATTGGACTGGAAAAGGAAAAACCCAATCCAGTTTCAGATATGGGAGCTCACTGAGTAACTTAAGACCAATTCCTTTCTTGACCAAACTTCACAAGTTGCAGTTGTGGGGGGAAATAAAGTAATGTATAAACAGGTCATCTTGAGTTCCTGAATTGAAAATGAGAAAAATATAATAAATTAATAAATAAGTGGTTACTAGAATGAAAATGATAGTATCTATTATGTTGTTCTGATATTTGTCACTTCAATAAATAATTCCATTATCACATGATCATACTAAAGTCAGAAGCAAAAATATATCTTACATTAGCTCAGATTTAATTGTTGCTGTTAACTGCTTAATTGTACTATTTATATAAGGTATATATTTTAAACATATTTATTTTTATTGGATTTATATACCGCCCTTTCCCGAAGGACTGCTTCCTTTTATTTTTTTCCTTGAGGGTGGATTACAAATTATTATTTAGCCTAATATATTATTAAACTTTGTTACACCAGGGATAAAATATTGTTAATGAAAACGTATGTTACGATTCCTTTGCTCAATTAGTAATAAAATATATAAATTATCATAGAAATATTAATATGCATATATTTGTAGATATAATTATATCTGCATATATAAATGAAATAACATAGTAACATAGATGTATATCATTGTTAATAGAGAATTAAACAATTCGCTAAGATGAATAGCTATGCAGCACTTGGCATAACCTGACCATGTGCTGTATTTAAAATAAAGAGCGATACAACAGTTGCCGCCTTTTGCCCATTGGCGCGGCCTCTTCTGTGACGGAACGTTCTCCCATACGCATGCGTCCGCCTCTTCACACCGGCTGTTCGAGTTTTATGGGATACTGTTCCTGGGGTGGAAGCAGGCAGTGCGCATGCGTACCTGGGTATGAGCCGCCCCGCTACATCTCGTCCTTCGCCCGAATACGTCCCTGTAAGAAAGCCCTCTGCTGAGCCCACAGACCGTCCGTGGGTGGAGCCTTTTGAATAAGATTTTAACGTTTAGTAGCTGCACATGCGCAACGGGTCTTATTGTGGCTCCTCCTCCTTTTTATCCTCCTCCCTTTTTGTTTTTTACAAGCAGTCTCCTGGCCCCTCGTTTTGCGCATGCCTTTTGGCGTACCCAGTTGCTCCTACGCGAGCGCGCATAGACCGGGCAGAGCGGCTTTGCCCATCGCTGGCGCAGTGTATTGTGGGAGTGATTAAGGAAGTAAAATGGCGGACCTGGCCAACGAAGGTAGGTGGCCAGGACCGGGTGGGGATTGCGGTGGTAAACAGTAATGGAAAAGAAGCGGCTAAGTTGAGTGAGAGGAAACATGATGCTTTTGGCCGGGTGCATCCCATATCTTCAGTGGCCGTCTGGTGACTGCCCAGTTCACCAGAACTGGCGTGCGGGCTACGGCCAGGCCGGACAAAGGGAGCGGCCTCCCGGTCTCCTAGGTGGCGAAGATGAGGATGTCTCTGAGCATAGGCAGAGGGCTTTGTCAAAAGTGCAGTCTCTAGCTGCTCCCCTCTCCATCCTTCATGCTCTTTCTCTAGGGCAAAAGTACCTCTGAGCATTTGTAGAGTGCTGTGCTAAGAATGGGGAGATTCGCATCACCCAGAGTTCAACTCTGCTGGCTTTTCCTCCTTTCTTTATATTATTGACATAGAAATTGTTTTGAATGCGCATGGAGACATGGTAGAAGGGAGTGCATCTGCCTGGCAGAATTAACTAATCTATGGTGTTTATGTGAAAGAATTGCTTCCGAACTTGGGTTGAACAGTCAGCTTGTAAAGTTTCCCAGTTCTGTCCACTCTGCTTAATTGATACTGATATGTCTTAAGTTTCTCTAAGAAACGTCAGATGTGAGAGTCTACAGAAGTCATATCAGCCAAGGAGATTTCAGGCAATCCATCACTAAGGGCTGAAGGACCAGAGTGTGTCAGTTGAGAAGGACCTATTGAGAGGGGACTTAATTCTGACTTTCCCTGTCACTCTGTTATTGCCAGAGCTGAATTTTTAAGGCTACTTCTAATAGTTTGAATATGGTAATTTATCTGGATGTATGTAGATAGATTGGTAGAAAACATTACTGACTGTTAGAAATGAACAATGGTAAAAGCACTTCATTCATTGAGTGCTTAGCTGAGGTAAAATAGCCCCTTATGTTCAGTAACTTGCCCATAGTAGCTACATCTGAAAATCAACGGGAATTAGTGAATTATAAAGATATCCCAAGGATTAACTAGCCCTGCATTTGTATTGATAGAACAGCCTATGATAAAAATGGAATATATTGCCTAAAATCTATAAAGTCATTACAATGAGAGAGCCTCAAAATTTATATGGAATACACTTCTCACATTTCATGTGAGTGAACGGTTGTTTCCAGGCTACCACTAGTTCTATCTTTCTCCACTAATTTCTAGGACAAGCTCAAAGATAACTCTGAGATGTATAGGAGTAAGTGCCTATCACCACAGTTTATCATGAAACGTAGAAGAATGCCTTGGAATTTATGCAAATTGCTTATTATTTTGCATGTTGGACAAGGAGATAGATATAGACCTAGAGACCAATCAGAATCAGAATTTATGATGGAGGCAGCCATTCTCATGAACTCCTAGAAGATGAAGAAATAGGTTAGAATGGCTAAGGCTGTGTAAAATAGTAATAAAATAGAAGTGCCATAATAGTAGAGAAAACAGAAGTAGCCCAATCAGGAAGACCGTATTCCAGATCTAAATTAAAGAATCTGTAGGTACTGATAATATCACATTTTATTTATTTTTTATTAAACCGTGCAGCACATTCAACAGCAGCAATTTATATAATTAGCTTCTTTTCCCTATGTGCCTTTTACCAGTGGCGGGATTCAGCTAGTTCGCACCACTTCGGCAGAAACGCTAGCTAATTTTTTGTTGCCCAGGCCCAGAATGGACTTCTGGAAGTGGCATCCACACAGAGAACCAGTTGTCCACGTATCTGAATCCCACCACTGCCTTTTACCCACCAGTGGGTACCATATCTATATAATTCAGGTAATCCTCAGCTTAAAACCAGAATTGAGTCCCAAAATTTCTGTTGCTAGGCAAAACAGTGAAGTGAGTTGTGCCTCATTTTAGGACATTTTTGCCATAGTTGTTAAATCACTGCAGTTGTTAAGTGAGTCTGGCTTCCCCCCATTGACTTTGCTTGTTGGGGGCTGGCTGGGAAGGTTACAGATGGGGATCACATGACCCTGGGACAATGAAACTGTCATAAATATGTGTCCAAATCTCATAAAGAACCACCCAAATTTTGATCACATAACTTTGGGGATGCTGTGACAGTCATGTGAAACCAGGCATACGTCACTTTTTTCAGTGCTGCTGTAACTTTGATCATTAAATGACTGATTGTAAGTCAAGGACTATATTGTATAACCTTGGAATAATCAAACCTTATCTGGCAAATTAGTGGTATAAACCTCTAAGCATAATAAAATGTGCTTCAAGAAATCAGACACAAAAGAGTGCTATCAGATCAATCCTAGAAGTTTGTCTAGCATAGCATCTTAGTTCCTTCAGGTTTTTTTAATCATTTTTATTAGTTTATCAAAATATAAAATACAATATAAAATAAAATACAAAGACTATCAGTGAGTATCAAATTACATTTAGGAAACAATCACTTTCCTCTGATTTCAGCTTTAATATTTAAAGGTAGGTTACATCTGAAATTGGAGGTTCTGTAATTGGCTGTCATAGCATTGATAAATTATTAGTTTGTCCAAGTCTTTCATTGTTATTTGCATTTACTTGTCATAGAATATTGTGCTTATTAGAACATTAAGGAAAGCTCTGCCCTATCAGTCCCACATCTCTTTCACATAACAGTTAATCTGATGCCTCTACAAAACCCACTAGTAAAGCAAGAAAATAGCTTCTCCCAAGTAATTGATGTTCAGAGGTAGAGTGCCTCTAAACGTTTCATAAACAACTGTACTTTATTATAACTGCCATGAATAAGTTTACTCTTCCATGAATTTACCTTGTCTCTTTTTAGAGCCGTTGTTAACTGGGCTAATAAGTTATTGCCCCTTCTGAAATATTTGGCACTTCTGGAGAAACTTCTTTTATTTATTTAATTAGATTCATAACAGTTTTGATTGCTTTTGTATTCTGCAATACTGCTAAAAGAGTCTGGAGGTACAACAGACTATAATTTTGAGGCATTTCAAACATTTGTGACTCAATAAAACAAGTGCATTGGATACTAGCCTTATTTATAAATCAGTGGTCACATTTTGGATGTTTTCCATCTACCTAAAGCATTAAGACATTTTTAAATCCTGAAATCACTCAACTTCAAAGCCTTTAGAATTAAAAAAGAAGAATAAATGCTTTGTTCACTTGTTCCAACTATTCCTAAGACATTTTTCAAGGCCAAATCCTTCAGAAGTAAAATATATAAAATTAAAGAAATTAAGCAGGATACATGTGAATATAGAAGGGCAGTTGGTTTTCGTTGCGTAGTTCACTTAAGAAAATGTATTGGTTGAAAAGAAACTAAGAGAGTTTGGTAACAATGGGATGAGCATCTTGCTTATCAGCTGACCTGTCTTTAAGAGTATTTTTTTATCCACACCTGAATAGTGGTGACAAAGATGGTGGTTGACTAAGCAGCATTCACTTGTTAGAGTGAGAACTGCATGTGATATGTCTCAATATTAGGCAATATAAAATCTCTTTTATTTATCTCTTCACAGAAAAGCCAGCCATTGCACCGCCTGTCTTTGTGTTTCAGAAAGATAAAGCACAGAAGGTAAGGAAGGCTAATGAAATATTTTTGCTTAGAGGTGGAGACGAGAGAATGGTGGTGTTTTTTTCAGGCTTAAATGGAATAAACCAAGAAGGTTTTTCAAGTCCTGTTCCTAGTGGGAATAACAAGATGTTGATTGATCTACTGAGGATTTTCTTTTGCATTACTGAGAAAACCGAGTCATGTTCCAAAATATGTACTTAGTTCATGTAGTATATGCTTAGGCCTCTTATGCAGTGCGTGAATTTACACAACATCTAGGGTTATCATGTACGATCTGGATAAAGCAGACTACCACTAGACAGCAGCCGATGGATTTTTAAAAAACCTCTTTGCTGCTGACATTTTTGCAGTCCGGATATGGTTTCTCTAACCCCAGCATCCCATATATGAGCATTAGAAGGGAAATTGGGTGCATGGCTGACAGAAGAATCCACGAGAAATCTCCTGGTTAAAAAACACAGAAGATAAGAGAGATGAGACATTTATATCCCTGTTAATAAATGTACAACTGCTCTTGAATAAGGGTGGTTTGCCTCAACTGCTTTTGCCAATTAAATCAGATTGTTTGATTCCTTTAAAAAATTCCTATAAGAAACACTCTTCTCCTTAATTTGGCAGTTTTATGCAGAGTAGATTCTACACTGTCCCAATAATAATTCTCAGAAATTTTGAAGAATAATCTTTTGCTGCTTGTTCTGAAGATGCCACAATCTATTATCTAAAAGAGTAGTCAACATTGTGAGGCATATTTTCAAGTCATATGTTTGACATTTTTTGTCTTTCAGAAATATTCAGTTGGTAATCAGTCTCTTATTAAAGGATTTTTTCTTATATAAATTATTAAAATTCTAAACATAAGCATTAAAAAGCACAATACTTAAACATATCTAGAAACATAAACCTACAAATACAAAACTAAATATGTCCATTTCAGCTCTTCACTTTCCTTATAGATTCATTAACTATTTCTTATTTATTTATTTATAACATTATAATCACTATTTAAAATGTCCATTATCTCTCATTTAATCTATGAAACCCTTTACCATCAATCTATTTTTCTCTACTTTTATAATATAATCCATAAACCAGCTCACCCTTAAAGCCTCTATAGATTTCTCTCTTAATCAGACAGGTCAGTTTTGTCATATGCACCAAGATTGGATTTGCGTTTAAATATCCAGTCTTTACGAGGGACGCGGTGGCTCAGTGGGTTAGGACGCTAAGCTTGTCGATCAGAAGGTCGGCAGTTTGGCGGGTCGAATCCCGAGTGCCGCGTAGCAGAGTGAGCGCCTGTTACTTGTCCCAGCTTCTGCCAACCTAGCAGTTCGAAAGCACGTAAAAATGCAAGTAGAAAAACAGGGACCACTACAGTGGGAAGGTAACAGCGTTCCGTGCACCTTTGGCGTCTAGTCATGCCGGCCACATGACCACGGAGACGTCCTCGGACAAGCGCTGGCTCTTCGGCTTTGAAACGGAGATGAGCACTGGCCCCTAGAGTTGGAAACGACTAGCACGCATGTGCGGGGGAACCTTTACCTTTACCTTTTATCCAGTCTTTAACAACTGAAGTTTCTTTATTTTTCCTTTTCTCTGCATATTTTTTTATTTTATTTTATTCGATTTATATACCGCCCTTTTCCCAAAGGACTCAGGGTGGTTTACAGGGCAAATTAAAAAGAAATACAATATACAGATTAAAATAATTAAATTAGCAGCCCTAACACTATAAAATTTGATTTAAAAGTCTTAAAAACCCCTCAGTCCAGGCCGGCCAGCTCAAATAACCAGGTTTTTATGTCCCGGCAAAACAAACGAAGGTTGGGGGCGATCCAGAGTTCCACTGGCAGCTGATTCCAAAGGGCAGGCGCGCCCACCGAGAATGCTCTCCCCCTGGGAATCACCCGCCGGCACTCCTTGACCGGCGGGACCCTGAGGAGGCCCTCCCTGTGGGAGCGCACAGGACGATGGGAAGTTGATGCTGGCAGCAGGTGCTCCCTAAGATATATTAATCTTGTTCCAGTGACCACATACAACAATAAGACACCATGTTTTTTAGTTAGTTCCTTCTTCCATAAACCCTAAGAAGTACAGTTCTGACTTCATCTGAAAAGGGATTTCTTTTATTTTCACCAATATCCTGTGGTTCAACAACCAAAACCTTTGGCCAATTAACAAGC
This sequence comes from Vipera berus, assembly GCF_964194415.1. Taxonomy (NCBI): domain Eukaryota; kingdom Metazoa; phylum Chordata; class Lepidosauria; order Squamata; family Viperidae; genus Vipera; species Vipera berus. Next base: position 17,131,026 of record NC_138202.1, read on the forward strand.
CCACCACATAGATTCTATTCTACTTTCCACACTTCCAACGTTTACTTTAAATGTACTTATGCATAGTTTCAAAGACGTCAAATGCATCAAATACATCACTTCATGTAAAAAAAATCTCTTAAGTTATTGCATTGAGTGAAATTGCATTCTTCCATCTTAAATGATATGAAGGAAAGCCTCTCAGCACTAGCACTTAGACTTATGATACTGCTCCATAGTGCTTTATAGCACTCTCTGAACAGCTTACAAAGTCAGCATATCACCTCCAACAATCTGTATTCTCATTTTACTGATCTCAGAAGGATAGAAGATTGAGGCAACCTCAAGCCCATCAGGATTGAACTCCAGTCTGTGGGCAGAGTTAGCCTGGAATACTGCAGTCTAAACACTGCCACTACGGCTCTTCTATGTTGGTACCTAACCTAACAGGAAATAAGCGTGTGTCTTATTTCAGAAGTACTTTTATGCTGATTGAATTTGACTATTAAATCAAGTTATAAAGTTACTCATGTGACCAATGAATGTTTTTAATTAGGTGGTGATTCTAATATTTTATAGGCTCTATGTTTTTGCATTATCACCCTATTGATAGGAACATTACAGCTGACAGGCTCAGGAAAATATGATATCTGGGTTTAGCATTATATGGCTTTTTGTGTTGGTGTTATGTTAATTCTAATATCCTTTTGTTTTTTCCTCAAGTTGTTTCTGTGAGATTGCTGGCTGCGCTAATAAGAGCAATGGTAGATGTAAAGGGAAGATTTTACTTCTTCACCTGTGCAATGAGGAGCTATATTTGTCATCTTCATTCATTTTCTAGACTTCGTAGCAATTAGTTCCCTGTGTAACATATATACTCGTGGATAAACCAATAATTTTAGATTACAAAATATACCACCCAAATTGGGTTTGGCTTATCCTTAAGTGGGCTTATCTATGCGTATATATGGTATATATGGTGGTTTCGGGGTGAGGTATCATCAATATGCTGATGATACCCAGATTTTTATCTCCACCCCGAACCAACCCAGTGATGCCCTCGACGTGATGTCCCGTTGCCTGGAAGCAGTACGGATTTGGATGGGGAAGAACAGGCTCCGGCTCAACCCGGCCAAGACTGAGTGGCTTTACGTACCGGCATCTCGTTTAGTCCAAGAGGTTCCATCTTTGGTTATGGGAGGAGAGGTGTTACCTCCCGTTGATAGGGCACGCAATTTAGGCGTCCTCCTGGATTCACGACTCAGTTTTGAAGATCATATTGGGAGTCGTGGCCAGGGGGCTATTTGCCCAGGTTCGCCTGGTGCACCAGTTGCGCCCCTATCTGGACCGAGATGCCCTACGTACGGTCACTCACGCACTCGTGACCTCCTGTATAGATTACTGCAATGCTCTCTACATGGGGCTGCCCTTGAAGACCACCCGGAGGCTCCAGCTGGTGCAGAATGCGGCCGCGCGGGTAGTGATGGGAGCATCCCGATACTCCCATATTACACCCCTCCTGCGTGAGCTGCATTGGTTACCGGTTGTCCTCCGGGTGAGATTTAAGGTGCTGGTTCTTACCTATAAAGCCCTACATGGCTTAGGCCCGGGATATTTGCAGGACCGTCTGCTGCCGGGAACAAACTCCCATTGCCCAGTACGCTCACACAGGGAGGGCCTCCTCAGGGTACCGTCGGTTGCATGCAGGGTCTCTCCTACAGAAGTTTTTCTGCTGGTTGGTTCTTCAATTACACAAAATATAGAAGTACAGAAAAGTGTAGTGCAGCCTGTTCTTTTTCATGGTTAGTTTGTTTAGTACCCCATCCATCATTTTGCCCAGGCTGGATTAGAAAATAGAGGAAATCAAATAAAAATAATTTGCAGATATCTTTGTATTGCTTTGTCATTCCTTATTTTGTGGTTATATCTCTTGAGCTGCTGTCTGTTTTCCAAATACGTTTGATGGGATGTTGCTTTGACTTTTGCCTAAAGATTGATACATTGTAATATGACTCAGTGTTGGTATGCTTTGAGCGGGCTGGTAAATTGTGTGAATTTTATTTTCAAAGTCCTTTTAGTTGATATATGTGAGAATTGAGGAAAAAGTAGCAGAATTAACCTAGTATTCACCCTCCATAGTTTGGAAATGTTCCTTCCTTCCTTCCTTCCTTCCTTCCTTCCTTCCTTCCTTCCTTCCTTCCTTCCTTCCTTCCTTCCTTCCCTCCCTCTCTCTGCAGGAATTACCACCACCTTTCAAAGTGACATGACTTCATTTTTGGTCATTTATTTGATTGGGCACTAGTTTTCATTTTTGAAAAACCTGGTCCCTAAGTTTAAAATCCTGTTTTGAGGGACCTTGAGAACTTGGTAGATCCATCTCCGGGCAGTCGGGCAGTTCTGTAGGAGAGTGTCAAGGAACGTAGCTGGCGACATCTGGAAGTCATTGCCAATCTGGCTGGTGCCTGTGGAGCTTGTTCAGTCTGTGAGCGAACAACAGGGAGTCTTCTTAAAATCCGACAAACGGTTATCAGTGTTGCTTCTGATTCATATAAAGCCAGAGGTTTATGGGGCTAAAAGAGGTGAAAGGATTGCACAGAGGCTGCTGGCCATTGGGGTATATGTACTTGAATCTCAGCAGCTGCTGTTATAACACCCGTCAGTTTATGATAAGTGACAGAATCGCTACTGACCCAGTCTAGGAAGAAAAGCCCTTAGGGGATCCTCCTCTGTCCTTTTGCTGCCTGGCACTGAAGGGCTGTTGTTCTTCTTTGCTCCCAGTCCCTTGCAGAGCAAAAAGGGCTGTCGGATTCAGGCGAGGACCCTCAGGGAGAAGCAGAATCTCCTCACCGGGCTATGGGTCACCCCAAATCAACAAGGGGTGCAACCTTGAGGCTCCTGCCCCCTCAGTTGCTTGTATCCGAGCTGCTTCCTGTATTGGCAGGGTAAGTCAGAACCTACCAAGGACTTCTGGTGAAACTCTTGTTTCGTTTTTGTTTTTTCCCTTTTTCTTGTTTAGTGTTCCTTTCCTCCTCTCTAAAATGCCTATAGTTTCACTTGTCAGCTGTGAGACTTGCACTTGCCATGGCTTCCCACCTGCTTGATTTCCTCTTTCTAAAATAATGGGAAGTATTTTCTTTATAGCTGACACAACGGCTCTTCTTTTAGACAAAGAAGCTGTGTGAGCCAAATAGTCTTATTTGGTTCACTATTGTCATCTCTGCAACGATTGGCAGTAGTGCCTCAGGTTTTTGCGGAGATTTTCCCAATCCTACTTAGAGACGTCAGAGAGATTGAGCCTGTGATCTTTTCCCATGTATGCCGTATGTACTGAGCTACAGTCTTGATCCAGGGAATATTTTACAAAAGATAGTTTCTGAATTTCTTAGCCCATAGGAAATAACAGGAGGCAGCAGTAGAAAGGAAGAGAAATTGGCCTCCATCTTCAAAAATGGAACAGGTGAGCCTTTTATGGAGAGCTTTTAAAGTCCCTTAGTAGTTACTCTTCTGATGAAGCGGCATATACCGGTAATGATTAGAAAAGGGCATCTGATGAGCATCTCACACTACAGGCATGCAGCATATGCCTACGGCAATGTCATTTCTTACTCCTCTAATATTCACCCAAATGTGTATATGAAGGCAGATAATCCACTTTGAACTCTTCTTTTTTCCTGACTTTTCAGTTATCCCAAACGCACTTCTCTGGAAAGTAAGTCTTGCTGAACGCAGTGGGACTGACATCTGAGTAACTGTGCACTATATTTCTTTATTAAAAGTATTGTGCTCTAATCAAAGCAGGAAAAAGAAGAGCCTTTGAGCAAGCAAAATACCCTGTCAGTGGATGGAGGGGGCAGAGAGAACCGAAAGTGTGTCGTCCAGTGTGCTCCTTTGGAAAGAAACTTTGAGCTTCATAAGTGAAAGCTGCAACTTTCTCACATTCTCTTTGGCTTCACCCAAGGCTTCCTCTCTTTCTGTGTGCGACAGGGGTGGGTGGGGGGTGGGGTGAGGATGTGATATATGACTAGCGGTTCAATTTACATTATTTTAGACTTTGAGGAAAAATTGAATTTGAACCTTTATATAATAAGAAGGAAAGGGACGCGGTGGCTCAGTGGGTTAGGACGCTGAGCTTGTCGATCAGAAGGTCGGCAGTTTGGCGGGTCGAATCCCAAGTGCCGCGTAACAGAGTGAGCGCCTGTTACTCGTCCCAGCTTCTGCCAACCTAGCAGTTCTAAAGCATGTAAAAATGCAAGTGGAAAAATAGGGACCACTACGGTGGGAAGGTAACAGCGTTCTGTGCGCCTTTGGCGTCTAGTCATGCCGGCCACATGACCACGGAGACGTCCTTGGACAAGCGCTGGCTCTTCGGCTTTGAAACGGAGATGAGCACCGGCCCCTAGAGTCGGAAACGACTAGCACGCATGTGCAGGGGAACCTTTACCTTTACCTATAATAAGAAGGAAGCTGTGGAGATATGGGTGGATGAGTCTGCATGGACAAAAGCTGCCTTTGTAGAAGGTTTATATTTCAAGGGTCCAAAAGTGGGATACATGGGGTATTCATTCACCATACAACGCATATGATGTTAATGCTAAAATGTGATCCTTTGGAAATTCTACAGAGAATCTGTACTGTATAGCACATCAAATACATTTGATTATATTAGCATCAGATTTCAAACTGACTCGGTCTCTTCCTCTCTCAATAAAGTTTCAGGGCAGCTGCTACTAAAACTGGTGGGGAGGTAGAAGATCCCCAGTGTATCAGAGATTATGTTTTTATTCATTTAATTTTAATTTGTTGCTGGTTTCTAAAATTTATCACATAGTGTCCCTAATAAAAAAAACCCAAACACCTGGATATTACTAAATGGGTCTTTGCACTGTGCATAGAGGTTGCAATGATTGGGCACGCTGTGAGTTCAGAAGAATTATGCCTGGAAGCTTCATGAGGAATCATGAGTTTGGAGGAGATGAAAACCAATCAGTCGTATGAAAAAGCGGACATAGAAGTAAAATGTGGAATTGGGGGGGAGGGGGGCGCTTTGAGAGCCAGATATGTGATTGTGTTTTGTTTAAAATAGTAGTAATAAATCAGTTTTATATGCTTCCTGACGCACTATGACTCTGACTCTGGGCAACTTACCACCCTTAAAATGTTTAAAAACAAAGCACAATAAAGACACACAGGCACACATAAACAGCAAAGATAAAAGAATATGGCAAAGAAAATAAACTCAGAAGGAAATAAAAAGGGGGATCAGTCATCCTCTTCAAAGGCCTATTATAATGGGATTAGAAGTGCAAAAAGTAGTATATGGTGCATTTGCTGGCTCACTTATGATTCAAGGGAGGGGGAGAGGATAGGCAGGGGGAGTTTTCTTGCCTGGAATAATATTATACTGTATTCATAAATATTATGTAGTCCAGCTGCTGTGCTGCCCGTCCATGCTGATTGTGCATCATGTAAGGCCCCTTTTCTCTGCTACAGAGTCATAGAATTGGAAGGGCCATTTAGTGCAACCCCCTTCTCGGTTCAGTGAGTCAAAACATCCCAGACAAGAAACCCCTCTGGCCTCTGCTGCTTGAATAGGGCCAGTGAAGGGAAGCACACCATGGAATTTGTTTTCCTATCACTTGAAAGTATTAGTCCATATCCTACACTTTGGAGGGATGGCAGATAGATTTTGAACAATTCACATCATCTTGGTCATCTTTTGAGATATCTAAAGCAGTGGTCCCCAACCTGACTGGCACTAGGGACCAGTTCCACGGAAGACAATTTTTTCCACGGATTGGAGGGGGGATGGTTTTGCGTGCAATCTACATCCTGTGCATGTGCAGAGTAAAACTTTGCTTGCTCGCCTGTGGCTTGCACGGCCTGATTCCTATCAGGGCATGGGCCAGTACCGGTCCAAAGACTGGGGGTTGGGGACCCCTGATCTAAAACGTATGTTCGTAGCCCCTTCAATCTTTTCTTGAGAAGAAAAACCTTTGTCAGTACCTTCACTCTTGTCTGTTCTCACAGGCAGGAGCTGCTGTTAACATTAGAAATCAAGCTGGTTCTTTCCAAATTCTAACAGAGGCTTCTTTTGGCCCAGAGGTTTGTGTGTATGTGTACTGGTGATTCCCCATTTTGATTCGGCAGAACTGATGTGAGGAAAGGCCACCAAATTGCTGTCTCATCCTCTTCCCTGCTGTGAACATGAACTTATTTCTTCTGCACCTGTGCTGGTGGCTTAATTATTTCAAACAAATTTGAATTAGACATTTCTGTATATAACATTCAATGAAGAAGAATTTTGTGTACGAGGTTAATCCATAGTTCAGCGTTATGTACACAAATAGCCTCAAGCAAAATGTAGTGCCGGAACATGCTGCCTCTTCTCTTTCTTTTTTCCACGCAGCTGCGAGAAGGAAAACAGGATTTGTGATTTAAGAGTAAGCTACAACATGTTTTTTTATTATTAGCTAATGAAGTCAAATTCAAATGTAGCATATAGTGAATTGGTTTTTAAAAAGCTGGAGTTTACTTTCAACCACAGTTCTCAGACTGCGCATAGAAATAAGGTAGTCTGGATTTACAGCAGTTCATATAGTGATCACTCAAACTCACAACACTGAAAAAAGTGACATTACCATTTTTTTACACTTGACCATTGCCGCATCCCCATGATCAAAATTCAGACACTTGGCAACTAGGGTCACTTAATCGTGTTACTGACTTTATAAGTGCGATGGTTCACTTAACAACTGTGGCAAGGAAGGTCATAAAATGGGGCAAAACACTTGAGGCTCAGTTATGGTCGTAAATTGAGGATTATTTATAAAACAGGAAATGTGGGGGAAAATGGCATTGTGGTTTAGTTCTCAATCTACATGGAAGGAAGGAAGAGTACCTGATTCTGCAGATTTTGTCTGTAACAATTCCAATTTATCATCATTTGTAGAAAGAGTTAATAATTGGATTCACACATAACTTATTAGAGTAGTGATAATGATTTGTTGAAATACCGTAGTAGACTGATTTGCATTTAATGTTAAGTCATTAATTACAGTTACAACATAGTAACCCTAAATTTGACTTGGTGTTGTTACGTGTAAGCCTCACTAACAAGGATATCTAGGAAGAATATACATTATGCTAATATTTTTATAATCTGAGTAGATGTCTATTTTTATGTCAGGTTAGTAAAACAACTTTTTAGGAGATGTGTCATTTTAGTGTTTTTAATGGATTTTGTAGAGCATTTTCTCTTGGCTAATAGATTGTTGCTTTCTCTTTCATTATAGTCATCTGTGAATTTTGTTTGTGAGCTCTCTTATTCATGTTTATTTTCGGCCCCTTTTATTGGGGATAATTTATCTTCCTGCTGTTCCTTCTTACTAAAATAGACAAACAGCTTGTTTGAAGAATTGATCACATGAAGATTCTCTTACCTAATTGATCAAATCTGCATGACAGAAAGGAAACATAGTTCTTGATAGAGAGAAGCATTGATGCAGAAATGTTCTGCAATAATATGTTTAAAGTGAAGGAGACTTTGTTCTCTCACAAAAGAAATACAACATTTGGAAGATGAAACCTGCAGCGGCATTTGTATGCACTATGTAAAAATGTAAATTACCTTTTGACACATATGCTTATAAAAACTGCAGACATCAGGCATAATGGTCTTAATTAAAGAAGAAGAACACCTAAATTTGACTCACTATTACAGAATGGAGCACAATGCTTTAGAAGAATTTAGAGGATTTTTAAGAACAACGGATTCAAAACTTAATGTTAAAATTGTCTGCTGTCATATATAAACTGGATTTAAAATAGGCTGTAGAAAAAGAACAAGTATTCTTGGACAAAACATGCTGACTTGAATGTAGATTTAAAAATGACAAATTATAAGAATGATTTGGAAAAAATGGCACACTGATTATACAGATGACATTGGCTGATGTCTTAATAATTAAAAGGGATATGCATATAACAAACCAGAAGAATGACTGGGATAATTTTGTTATATTAGATTTACAAAAGAACTTGTTAAAGTTTCAGAATATATTCTGAGAAGAGACAAAGAGAAAATGAATAGAAATCAAGTTCTGAGGCATTAAAGGGATTAAAGATCAGAATAAGAAGGAAGGAATAAAGTTGGTTTATTTTGATCAAGGTTAAAATATGCATGTTGTTGTAAGGAAGGAATATAAAGTTGGCTTATTTGATCAAGGTTAAAATATGCATGTTGTTATTTCTGGTTACCCTTACTGTAATAGATTTTTATTGACCAACATCAAATAACATGGCTTTAAAGATTTGGGAAAAAAGGGTTTTTTGCTGTGTTTTTGGAGCAAATGATAGATAAACAGTTATGTTAAAATAAATGGAAGAAATATAAACTTGGTTTATTTGGTTACATTTAAAATATATGCGCTATTTTCTGGTAATTCTTAATAGTCTTTCTGATTAAGACTGAATGAGAAATTATAAGAATTTCTTTATACATAAGAAATGAGATACAGGAAAAAGATATTTTGTACTGGTGAGGAAGGGGGAAAGACATTTTTAAATATATTTCTTTTTTTCTTTATTATGTACTTTTCCATTTTACTTCCTTTTCCATTTTGCTTTGTATTTTCTTTTCTGCACTTTCTGTCCCTCTTCTTTCATTCCTTTTTTTACTATTTTACTATTTTAGTTTGCATTGATCTTTTATCTTTGTAACTGCAAACTTTAATAAAATTATTATTTTAAAAAAAGAAGCACTCTTATTCTTTCCACAGGAGGGAGCGTGTCTTCTCTAAGATGATGTATACCATTTACAATTTGTCTCTAGTCCAAGAGCTTTTAAAATATAAACAAAGTTTCAGTTACTCGGGTATTGGAGATACCTTTGGGGTTAATTAATACAGCTTTAATTGATTAACTAGCTTTTTCAACATAGTCAAAAAGTTCTGGCTTTGTTTGGCTTTTCCTCTAGGGCAGGGGTAGGCAACCTCGGCTCTTTTATGACTCGTGGACTTCAACTCCCAGAATTCCTGAGCCAGCATGGTTGCCTACCCCTGCTCTAGGGTTACTTCTGCTTACCATTTTGCTGTCATCACTTAAGAACAGAGTGTTTCCCAAACACCATTTTTTTTCTCCCAATTTTTTGATTTATTGTTATAAACTCTTTAAATTGCACACAAAGATTATTTTGCATGTAATCTACATTTATTAGGGCTGGGTACAGTTCACAGATTATTCAGAAAAAGTGCCCTCAGAGCCCCTTAAGCATGAGTCTAGTGCCTTATCGCTATTTAATGTTTTTTTTAAACTTCCCAACAACCTGGGGGGAAAGTTGCAGCTGCTCTAAGAATTTGACTTAGTAAAGATAATGTGATAATGTCTTTCTTCTGAATTATTTTTGAAGCAGGCACAGATTTATTACTTAGCAATGCACCACGTTAATATGTAACATACCTTTAAAGAAAGTCGGATAGTGATATATTTTGTGACAGTCTAATTTTTTAAATATAAATGTATTTGTTGCAGAGATCAGCAGATGAGTCAAGTCCAGAAGATGGGGAAGGTGAGGAAGCTCATTCCACTTGCCTAAAGAATCCAGAGAAATCCCTGAATACAAGTCGATACATTTTCCCCTGCCTGGGTGTTTATGGCTATAAATGCATTTATTTTGCAGAGGGATTCCAATAGCTGGTCTCCATGTTTTAAGAGTTTTGATCTCCCATATCAAAACCGGCCCCATAATCTAATGCAAAGTACATGTTAAAAGCACTGCTGAACTGTGAGCAAAGGCCAGCAGTATTTTTCTAGCATTGGTTATAGTTTTGATAGCGATAGTGTTTTCTATCTGACTAACCATGTAGTATTTAGAGCAGGGGTCTCCAAAGTTGGCAACTTTAAGACTTGTGGACTTCAACGCCCAGAATTCTTCAGCCAGCCATGCTGCTGGGAATTCTAGGAGTTCTGGCAACAGGTCAAATCTAGAGAAAGGACATCTCTGAATAGGGAAGTTCCATTTAGTCTTCATGGATAGTTGCCTTCAGTAAAACCAGTTGGTAGCATTTGCCTTACGTTAATTGTACATTGATGTATAAAGAAAGGGTGTAGCAATGCTGACATCTGGAGAATGTTAAAGACAGGGTTCCTCTGTGGATAAATAGCTGTGAAATGGCCTTGTCTTTGAAAACATGATCAGTCAATGAGAACTATCTATTGCAGGCCTATTTAGCTTAGATTTCCACTTGAGTGGATGAGAATCCAGTCCGAATTACCTGCCAGGGCTATATTTTTACTTCTTCTGTTTACTGACTTTCCCTACAGAATCAGACCGAGAAGATGGGGGTTACTGTCCTCCTGTAAAACGGGAAAGAACGTCTTCATTAACACAGTTCCCTCCTTCACAGCCAGGTAAAGAAAAGGCCATTCCTAGGTCTGCCTTTTTTTTGTCCCATTCCTGTTGTCCAGCTTTGCCTGAATAATGAATGCACGTTTAAACAGTGCCTTGAGGAAGATTAGCGGTAACAGGGACACAATCATTAGGTACATTGTACATTTAGATTTCACTTCGTAATTAGATAAACCTGAATTAGAAGAACGGATTGAATTAGTGGCCCTTTATACAAGGTCTTTATTTAGACACATTACTCAGAAGAATGCTGTATAAAATCATCAGGATGCTTGGCATTGTTCTAATAATATTGACTGGTTCTGGTTACTTTTAGCTATAGGAATAGCACCTTTATAACACTCTATACTGTAGAGCTTTATAGCACTCCCTGGGCAGTGTGTAATATCAGCTTATTGCCCCCAACAATCAGAGTCATTTTACCAACTTTGGAAGGATTGAAGGCTGAGTCAACCTCAAGCCTCATCAGGACCAACTCCAGTACTGCATTCTAACCACTGTGCCACCAAAGCTCCTTTTATAAGAAACTCAAGGTGAAGAATTTACATAATATTCCCTACCTTCTCCTCTTTTTCTTAACAACAACAACAACCCTGTGGATTGGATTGAGAGAGAGTGACTAGCCCAAAGTCAGCCAGCTGGTTTTCATGCCTTAAGCCAGGGGTAGGCAACCTTGGCTCTTTTAGGACTCGTGGACTTCAACTCCCAGAATTCCTGTGCCAGCATGGCTGGCTCAGGAATTCTGGGAGTTGAAGTCCACGAGTCCTAAAAGAGCCAAGGTTGGCCTACCCCTGCCTTAGGCAGAACTAGAATTCACAGACTCCCGGTTTCTAAGCCAGCACCTTAACTGCTACAAAGAAATAGCTGTCTTTATATTATCATTATCTTTAGGTTTCTTATCTTATAATTTCTGGTTCTTTTTCCTTTTGAAAAAAAATAATAACATTGGACAAAATATTAGAATCTTGGCCATTGCCTCTCCCACTGTACAGCTTGTGCAATTATCTTATTTTTTATTTTTTATTTTTATTTTTTATTATTATTATTATTATTATTATTATTATTATTATTATTATTATTATTATTATTATTATTATTTTACACTACAGAGGAAAAGAGCACTGGATTCAGACTGAAGCCACCGACTCTTATCCATGGCCAGGCACCAAGTGCAGGTAAGCAATGGCTTTGTGTGAAATGGAGGGAAAACAAAAGGTATAAGATAGTAGAGGATTTTTTAAAAATTGACAGCCTATAAATCTAAACATGTAAAGTATAAATAGATAAATTAATAATCATCTATTTTAATGCTGGTAGTCCTTGACTTACCATTCAGAGTTAACAGCGGCACTGGAAAAAAGTTGCTTATGACCATTTTTCACACTTAATAACCTTTGTAGCATCCCTATGATCATGTGATTAAAATTCAGATGCTTGGCAACTGGTTCCTATTTACAACCATTACTGTGTCGTGTGATCACTTTTTGCAACGTTTTGACAGGCAAAATCAGTGAGGAGCCAGATTCACTATATTACTAACTTATCAACTTTAGTGATTCAGTTAACAACTGTGGGGAAAAAAGGTCGTAAAATGGGGCAAAACCCTCTCACTTGTGTCTCCCTTAGCAACAGAAATTTTTGGCTCAATTGTGGTCGTGCGTCGAGGACTACCTGTAGTACCTTCCTAAAATAATCATCTTAACTTCTCATTGATTGAACTTCTCTGCTGGTTCTGTTATGCTTTTTAAGCCCTGTTTTTATTATGGCTAAGAAGTACTTTGAAATGTGGTTTAACTCTTCAGGCGTTGCATTTTAGAGAGAGTGCTGAGAATGTGTTATCAGAAGGCTGGGATCTCTCAGTACAACTGTGTAGGCTAACGTACCTTGCAGGTTTTAATTACCTTAACGTAGAATTTCAGAAACCATTGTTCAGTAAAGGATGAGCAACAGACAAAAAATACTTACCTCCTCCTGCATTCTTCAGGAACATCGGAAACATAGAATGCAATCGATTTGAAAGGTCCATTTATGTTTTCCCTGGATCTTGGAGATATTCCGGAAGGGTTAGAGAGACCCATCACTGGAGGTTGGACAGAACCTATCATTTTTCCCTCTGCCTAAGCACTTTTTTTGATTAGTTGCCATATAAACATTATCTAGGGAGGTAAATGCTATGGCCTACTCAGCTCATCAATTCAGGCATACACAAACAGAGTACAATGGTCGCCCAGAATATTAAACCATTCCAGAAAGTTTTAAGGATTGTTTATATCATTTATTCCTTTTTTTAAAATCACACTCTCTTGGAATATTTTGGAATATTCTTTATTGGCCAAGTGCGATTGGACACCCGAGGAATTTGTCGCCAGTGCGTAAGTTCTCAGTGTCCATACAAACAACAAAGTGGTAAGTCATAGATCATAAATCATAAGACACAGCCCATAAGCCATAAGATGCAAACAAGAAGTGATAAATCGTAAGATACCAATGGGAGCAGTAGGAAAGAGGGAAAGATGAGAACGAAGAGGAAGATAATAGCAATGCAGACCTACTTACATGGTTAGAAATCCTCAGGCACAAGGCAGTGCTGTGGGAATTAGGTGTTTAGCAAAGTGATGGCACCGGGGGTGGGGGGAAATCTGTGTTTATGTCTAGTTGTTTTGGCATGCAATGCCCTATAGTGGCATCCTGAGGGGAGGAGTTGAAACAGTTTACGTCTAGGATGTGAGGCGTCTAGGATTTTCTCAGTCCTCTTTCTGGTTCGTGCAGTATACAGGTCCTCAAGGGAAGGCAAGCTGGTTGCAATTGGTGTTGTGTGTGTTTTTTTCCTGCAGTCCTAACTATCTATTGAAGTCTGTTCCTGTCCTGTTTGGTTGCTGTACCAAACCAGACAATTATGGAAGTACAAACGACAGACTCAGTAATTCCTCTGTAGAACTGTATCAGCTCTGGTTCTTAAAGTGGCTGTTCTGGAAAGCAAAAGATGCAGCTGTACTACTTCCAAGGGCTGCTTCATTATTCTAATAGTACAGCTTATTCTGCAGACAGGTTGCCTATTTCTAGACGTTTGAAATTCAGCCTGAAGATTTAAACTGAACTGTAATATTGTTTTAAACCATAGAGTAATTTTGTATATAAACTGAATTGTAGTATTGTTTTAAACCATAAAGTAATTTTGTATATACAAGGAATATTTAACCTGCATCTGCTTTCCTACAGTGTCAGAATATTAATTCTGCTTCTCCTCTCCACTCATACTCCTCTATATAATGACCTTTTAGATATCTGAAGATTGCATTTCAAAATCCTTTACCATAGTCCTGTATTTTTAATACAACTCATTCCCAGGGCAAACTGTTTGTTGCTGTTCACCCTTTGCTGATTTTTTTCTCATTACCAATGTGAGCAGTGCTAAGAGTCAAAGAAAGAATTGCCCGCTTTCATTTTCAGGAGTCCCAAGTCAGAAACCGAAGGAACAACAGCGAAGTGTCTTGCGCCCAGCAGTATTGCAAGCTCCCCAGCCAAAAGCTTTTTCACAAACAGGCAAGTTAGTCTCTGTAATCTCTTCATTCAGAGTGATAAATTTCAAGCGGGCAAGATCTTTTGAAGGAGTAAGTGTCAAGTGTTTATCGGAGTCTATGATATTTTCAAATTCTATTCACTGTTTCGGTTGATTTTCCAAAATGAAGGGGATATCCTAGCAACTGGATGATAGTATTTTAGAGGGTAAAAATGAATTTACATAAATTTTGATTCAAATATGGAAGATGACCTATGCAGCGTAGCATAGACTATCTTCAACATCCATGCAGATATATCTGAGCTTTTACAATCAGATTAGAATTGATCAAATGACAACGTGGAAGAATAAGGGATTAGAATAATATACAGATTTTTATAAAAAAAATAATTTACTAGGATATCGAAGGGTTATATTTGTTTTATAAATATTTTTTTTATTTTTTATCCCGCCTTTGTTATTTTTTATAAATAAGTCAAGAGTATGAACACACTGCTTCCTCCCTATTTTCCCCACAACAACCACCCTGTGAGGTGGGTTGGGCTGAAAGAGTAACTGGCCCAAAGTCACCCAGTCAGCTTTCATACATAAGGGGGCACTAGAACTCACAGTCTCCTGATTTCTCACCTGATGCCTTAACCTCAGACCAAACTGACTCTTGAATAAGTCAATGCACAGGATATGTGGAAAATTTAATATAATCTATAATAAGACTGGAAGGCAAACTAGTTATTTGGATATGGGTAATAGGAAAGACCTCTAAAAATCACAGCAAGCTAGTTATTTGTCTAGATCAGGGGTGTCAAACTGCAGGCCCACAGGCCGGTTGCATCATGCAGAGGCTGCGCCCACCCCAGTTCCAGCAATGCGAAAAAAGTCACAATGCATCGTGACATGTCACATGATGCAGCAAGTTTGACACCCGTCGTCTAGATGAAATTATAATTTGACTCTGTATAGAATAGCTCGCTTTTCAGTCCATGAAGCAGCGTGCAGAGTGACTCACAAAACTACAATAGATCTCAGTTTCGAGGTATCCAAGTGTAAATTTCCTCCAAGCAGAATATCATGTGTTTGTCTAAAGTTATATGTGTATATGTGTGAGTGTGTGTGTGTGGGGGTGTCAAGTCACAGATCATTGATATATACAAACAAAGGCTGGGTTATGGAAATATTTGCAAGGCTGCTAGAATCATGTTATCTGGTACTGAGGAAATATTGGATGTGTCATTTTATATTTCTCTTTTTGAAAAAGAGAAGCATTGACCTTTTTAAAGGGTACATGTTGAAGTATATAACAAGCTGGAGCTGAAGAACAGAACTGGGTTTTCCTCATTTCCTCATTTTTGAGGAATGAGAAAAATGTAACTTCTTTGGGGCGGGAAATGTCATCAAGTCTTACCACTTTGGGGAAAAAAATCAGTGGACAGTGAATCCTTTGCAAAAAAAATAATAATCAGGTAATCTTGGCATGTCCTGTTCGTAGATTTTTTTTTTGTATTCGTTTGACTGATCCAATAAGGGAAAGAATGTTAGACTAGAAAGATCCAGTACAAATTCATCTTACTGAGCTCTGCTCACTTATTACCGTACATTTAACAAAGTGTTATGTACTAACTGGTCCAGCTGTCCGGGCTTCCCATCTCTACAACATTAGAGTAATATTAGATTTACTGCAGGGTCGAAAAATGAAGATGCGAGAGCCTTTACATCTTGCATGTTGTTTCTTATCACAGTTCCAAGCAGTGGAACCAATGGTGTAAGTATCCCTCCAGATCCTCTGGCTGCTACATTTGAACCCACAACTAATACCGTACCGAAAAGTCCCGATTCAGAAGAAATGGTGAGTCTGTTGATGGCATTTGGGAAATGGATGGAATCTGGGAAGGAGGTTGGTGGGTCTCTTGCTCTTTTGTTTCAGCACCGGGGTTTGTGTTGTTCGGGTCCATCTGGTAAAGTCTTTTTCAAGGTGAACTGGGCTCCCAATGGCTTCTTGGACGTTTGTGTTTGTTACTTCCAATGAAATGTGAAAATGGCGTTTTCTTTCCACTGATTATCCCGTACCCCAGATTCCTTTGCTCTTCTGGCATAGTGGATTCCAGATAAACCAGTGAGGCACAGTGGCTTGAGTGTTTGACCTATGAAGTCTGGCTTCAAGTCCGTGCTGGGCCATGAGACTCTTTAGTGTGACCCTGGACCAGTCATGTACACCCAGCTTAGCCCGAATTGTTTTAATAGATTGAAGGGGAAGGGAAGGGGGGGTGGGAATCACATTTCTAGTTTTCTTCACTGGTTTCTTTTTCTTGTGGTTATGTTCTCCCTCCCTTCCCCCTTTCTCTCTTGTTTAGGAGAACCCATGCCAGAAAAATAAACCCAACAATGCTTCACATACTGAAAAATGTGAAAGAGAGCAGAACACACAGCAATCCTTTGTGTTTGGGCAAAACCTAAGAGACAGAGTGAAGGTATTTTTCCAGTTTGGGCCCAGGTACTGCTGGTAAACGTTAAGGGGGCAATAGCTCAGTGGCAATGCCCATGTTGTAGGCAGAAGGCTCAGCCCCTGATGCCTTGGTTATATATTCTTGAGTGGATCATGATGGGAAAGGAATCTGTCTCTGCTTCAGGCTCTCCAGAGAGCTGCTGCCATTCATAGCTAAGTAATGCATTTCTTTCCATTGCCCTCTCAGGTTAATCGTGCAGAGACGTTCCTAGAGAGGGCAGTGACGATTTGAAAAATTGTGCACGATCTGTTCTCATTCTGTAAATTTGCAGTCAATGAACTATCCTCATTCTGGAAATTTCTGCCAGTCAGAAAATGAAGAATACTTGCCCTAGGTCAGGGGTAGGCAACCTCGGCTCTTTTATGACTCGTGGACTTCAACTCCCAGAATTCCTGAACCAGCATAGCTGGCTCAGGAATTCTGGGAGTTGAAGTCCACGAGTCATAAAAGAGCCGAGGTTGCCTACCCCTGGCCTAGGTCCTTATTTGTAGTTAAGACACTCAAGGGTTGCTGTTAGACATTAACTTGAAGCAACTTCAACTTAGCTTAGGCTTAGGCTTAGACTTAGACTAGTTGTGACCCTGCCTCATTAAGGAGAGGTGGAACTTAGTGATCTTCTGGAATCTCTGATACTGACTCCTGCATAACACATTTTTGGGGCCACTCTTGGAAGTTTTTCTGCACTCTTGAGGAATAGAAATGAATCATAAGCATCATTCTTAGAATCGAAGATTATATATGGTATCACTTGCATGACTTGCTTTCTTCCTACAGGCTCCATATCTTGATTTTGAGCACCAGCTTTAATTGAAGGGTTGTTCTGTTTCTGTTCAGAAGCTGTATTCTAAAACAGTCTTCCTTCATTCCAGCTATTTCATAAATCAGTGTCTGTAAGAGAGACAACAGAATGGAAGGTGGAGTGGGGAGTAAACCTCTCTCCCCCCCTCCCCCCTGCTCTTTCCCTCCCCCTCTCCATACCTGAAGCAAGCTGTTTGCTTAGTGGTGGAGTTTATGCAGAATTTCCATCACTGGAGCTCTGGAATCTCCTGTTCAAGGCTGTTGGGAACCTTTCAGAGTAGCTGGAACCCCTTCAGAGCAGCGTCTAATCAGAGGATCCAATGCTACTCTTAAGATGGACCAGTTAGCTAGCTAATCCAAAGCAGTTTCCTGTATTTTATATACACTTGTGCTTTGTGTTGTTCTCTGAACCTTGCCAAATCTCAGTGCCACCCATCTTATCCCAGCTAGGAGATGAAGGGGATGAATCAGCTGATGTGCAAAACACCTGGCTCCCAAGCTCTGAGATGCCTTCTGCTACAAACTACTTCCTGCAGTATATCAGTTCCAGGTGGGGGAGAATGTCAGCAACTTCCTCGCTTTCATTGCTTTTCACTGCTCTTTCCTTAAGCGAGGTGGCAGAGGGACTGTGGGTGTAAGGAGGCAGGGTTTGCTTTCTTTCCATCAAATTGTAAAGAGTGTTTCTCTCCTTCCAGCATAGAAAACTCTACACACAGTGCCGATGCTTCCACCAACAAATTTGTATTTGGGCAGAATATGAGCGAAAGAGTGCTGGTAAGTCTGTCCAGCTTTGGAGGACTTTTTATGGATTTGGATATATCTTGCTGTACTCATTGAAGCTGCACTAGTGACTGTGGGGCTGCAGTTTGTTCATTCCTGATTTATATTTTTGTAAACCTGCAATGATGCTATGCAGCTACAGCAACATATATAATTCTTCTCCTGCCTATTATTTTTTTCCCAAACCCAGGTGCTACATTCAGAGTAAGGGCGATAGGCCAAGATCATTTTCCAGTAGAGTAGGGATTTGAGCCAATCTTTTTTTTTATAGTGACTGCTGGTACTTTGTGATAGAGTTCTGGAGTGGCTGCTTTCTGCCAGCTGATTGCAAAGAACCCAGGATGAGATAATATTGTCCCTGTGTATAGACTTGGGGGCAGGCCGCAATCTAATGGCAGGATGGAATTAGCACTCTCACCCATAGGTGCACACATGCCAGTAGCAGCCTTTAGATCAGGGCTTTTCAACCAGTGGTACGGGTACCACCTGTGGTACATTGGCACCTGGCAGGTAGTATGCAACCATCCTAGAAAAGTGGTAGTGGGGGAGGAGAATGAGCTGAACCTGTGGCAGCACCACACAAGTCTGAGTGAGAGACGGCTGGAGCTGCAGGGCTGTCAGGGCTCAGCGCTGATCCTGGTGCTTCTGCTGAGCTCAGAAGAAGCGCCGATCAGCTGGAATGTTGCAGAATCTCCAGGGTCTTATGATTTATATTCAGATGCTTGGCAACTGATTCATATTTATGACGGTCACAGTGTCCCATGTGAAGTGACCAAAACCTGCTGCAACCACCCAGCAGAGGGGGGGGGAAATAAAAACCAAACCCCCACCCGACCCCCACTGCCAATCCTCAACAGAAATGCTCACAACAATGAAAACCTTGGACAGGAGGAAGAGCGCCGCCAGGCGGGCAGGCAGGGAGGGCACATTTTTCCAGTGCCATTGTAACTTCGAACAGTCATTAAGCAAACTGTTGTAAGTCAAGGACTACCTGTACTTCATCACTTTTTTCCTTTTCTTTTTTTTTTGGTCATCAAGTTTTTGACACCTTGTTAGGTGACTGGTGGTACTCGGATGTTGCCATATCCTAAAAGTGCTACAATGGGTGAAAAGGTTAAAAAGCCCTGCTTTAGATGGTCACTCGTCACTTGCACAGATATTAGGCAGAGAATGGTAGGATAAATATTGAAGCAGAGGCTAGCCTGTAAAACAGAAAAACAGTTGTCCCTCACGTTTAGCCTTGCCTCATCTTCCTGTCAGGAGTTTAGGTAGCAAATGTTTTCAGCTTCACAAATAGCTCTACGTCATCTCTGAGTCCACCAAAATCAACTCTCAATTGGATATTAGCTAAGCTTGAGCTACACCCAAATAGATACTGATGATATATTAATTGGTTTGCTAAATGCATTTAGACCACAGGTCTGCAACCCGCGGCTCCGGAGCCGCATGCGGCTCTTTCAGCCGACTCCTGCGGCTCCCAGTCCTCTGCCATGTGCAGTCCAAAAAAAAAAAGTGGGACTAAAAAAGTTCAACCAATCAATTCAAATATGCAGGGTAGGTGCATATCTCGCCTTGGCTCCACTCTTCAGTCAAATCCTGTTCTGCACATGCGCACACATTTTTTGCGGCTCCCAGTTTTTCCTTTTGTGAGGGAACCGGTTCCGAGTGGCTCTTTCACTGTTTCAGGTTGCTGACCCCTGATTTAGACTAACAGCTAGTTCTCCATTAATGACCAGTTGTTCAGCAACTGCTCAAAGTTATAACAGTGCTGAATGAGTATTATTTGTGACTGGTATTGGTAAAAGGGCCATGGTGGCGCAATGGTTAGAATGCAGCATTGCAGGCTTAATTCTGCCGACTGCCAACAGTTTGATCCCGACCTAGTCAAGGTCGACTCTGCCTTCCATCCTTCCGAGGTCGGTAATATGAGGACCCAGATTGTTGGGGGACAATAGGCTGACCCTGTAAACCACTTAGAGAGGCTGTGAAGCACTATGAAGTGGTATATAAGGCTAAGTGCTATTGCCTGGTACTCCAGGTTCTAACTGTCCCAGCAGCCCCACGGTCATGTGACTATGATCTGGGCACTTGCCAGCCAACTCGCAGTTAGGATAGTTGCAGCATCCCACAATCATGTAATCACCATTTGCAACCCTCCCTGTTGGCTTCCCACAAGCAAAGTCAATGGAGAGGCCAGCAGGGAAGATCACGTCAATCTGGTAAGTCAACCCCAGTCCTGCCATACTGTGTTGGTCACCTCCAGGCACTCCCCACGCCCAGCAGCAGCCACTTACTTGCCTGCCTGCCTGCCTGCAAACTGTCTGGAACTTGCGATTTTCTGCTGGCTTCCCCCTGACTTTGGTTGTAGGAAGTTACAAAGAGCTTCTCACTTAATGACCCATGATCCTCACTTAACAATGGCAATGGGAACTGCCAAGATTTGCTCTCAGCGATGCAGCCATGTGATGGAACTTTATGACTGCATTGCTTAGGGGTGGAACTTCCAGTCCCAATCACCGTTCTTAACCAGGGACTCCCTATACGTTGCAGACAAATAGCCTAAGGTATTGCCTTAAGCCTGAAATTTTTGATAATGGTTTTAGGTCCTGCTCTTTTTTCTTTTTTTGTAGAGTCCGCCCAAATCAAGTGAGCTCAGCACAGACAGCAACAAGGAAAACACTGGTGACTCCGGCTCTGAATCTTCATCACAGGAAGCCACGCCAGAAAAAGGTAAAACAAACAACTGTGTTCTCTCTCTCTCTCTCTCTCTCTCTCCCTCCCTCCCTCCCTCCCTTCCTTCCTCTCTCTCTAGCTAACCTGCTAGAGCAGCTTCTGTCTTACAACCACTTATGGCCCTTAAGTTCCATTATCGCAACGTTCAGAAGCCCCTGTGAATTAAGTGATGAAAACCTAACAAAGTACCATCACTTTGGAGTGGGACGCCTATGAAAACTTTAAAATAATTGTATAGAGAGGCCTGGTGGCGCAGTGGTTAGAATGCAGTACTGCAGGCTACTTCTGCTGACTGCCAGTGCCAGCAGTTTGGCAGTTTGATTCTCATCGGCTCAAGGTTGACTCAGTCTTCCATCCTTCCAAGGTTGGTAAAATGAGGATCCAGATTGTTTTTTTTGTTTGTTTTTTTTTTTGGGGGGGGGGCAACATGCTGACTATGTAAACCGCTTAGAGAGAGCTGTAAAGCATTGCGAAGCAGTATATAAGTCTAAGTGCTATTGCTATTGCTGTATCAGATTCAGAACATGAGTAACTTGCACTGGACAAGGCCTTCTTTTTGTTTTTAGAAATGATAGAAGTTGTTACTTTACTAATATAGTAAATGTATTCTGGGTATGTTAAAATATCCAAATTTATAATTAAATTTATAATTAAAAATAATTGAGAGACCCATGTTTTTTGTTACACAAGTTGGATTCCTAGGCTAGAATATGTCACGGATATTTACCATCCCAGCAATAGACTGATTAGTTTTGGTGCTCATACAGCAGGTTTATTGACGTTATTTCTGTTGCTGGGGGGAAGGGTGTGGGTGTGGGTTGGGTAAGTAGGTTAGTTGTTGCTCCATGGTTCTTTCTGCTGCATTAAATTCATTTTAAACAGAATATTCATTTATTTCTGCAGCATAACAAATTTGGTAACTAAATTTCATGGAGAAAAGTTACTTTGTGGGGGGTTTTTGTATCTTCTATACATCCAAGCTATGCATGAAAGGATACAGGTAGTTCTCAACTTATGGCTGTAATTGAGCCAGAATTTGTAAGTTGTGCCAGTTGTTAAGTGGATCACCATGTGACTGCACCTGGTTTTATAACCTTTTTTGCCTCAGTCATTAAGGAAACCTATTTTATTCAATGGGTATTTTTTTTGCTCATAACCGGAAGTAAGTAAATTGCAGACATGAGATCAGAGGATGCTGCAAATGGCTGTATGTGCTAGTTGGTTCCCAAGCACCCAAAATGTAATCACGTGACTGTTGGAACTCCAGAACTGGGTTGTCAGTAGCTTTGGGGAGATCCATTGTAACTTTGGTCCCTAAGCAACTGGGTCGCTACATGAGAACTTCCAGTATGAAAGAGGTGCCCACAGTCATAATACTTTTTTTTTCCTCGTGATTGATCACACTATGTTTATTTTCATCTCTCAAAACAAAATTTTGCAATATGTGGAAATGCACAAACAGTTTGGAAGTCAAGGCTTCCCGCATATTAACCTCCTTCCATCTCCTTACAGCCAACAATATTTCAGAATCGCTCGCTGAGTCCGCCGCAGCCTATACAAAAGCAACGGCCAGGAAATGTCTCCTGGAGAAGGTAGAAGTAATCACAGGAGAGGAAGCAGAGAGTAATGTGCTACAGGTGAGTAGGACCCACAGAGGTCAGCGCTCAGCTTGTGCAACTCCCAGGATGTTTGTTTCACTTTGTGTTGCTTGCCAGGAGGGTGGGTGTATGCTGTAGAGAAAACTTGTTTACACACACACTTGGGGGGATTTACAAGTACAAGCCCGGAGCACCTTCTCTCAGCCAATCTTCAGGCACAACCTTCAATCTGGCAAAAACTTCAGGGGCTTAATAAAGTTAGGTGTTTTTTTTTCTTTCAAACCTTCTGCATGTTAAAAATCTGCTTGGTACGGAATACAGGTAGTCCTTAACTTACGATTGGGCCCAAAATTTCTGTTGCTAAGTGAGGCAGTTGTTTAAGTGAGCTTTGCTCCGCATTACAACCTTTCTTGTCATGGTTGTTAAGTGAATCATTGCCGTTGTTACTTTAGTAACACAGTCGTTAACTGAATCTGGCTTCCCCATTAACTTTGTCAGAAGGTTGCAAAAGGAGATCACATGACCCTGGGGATACTGCAACCGTGATAAAATATGAGCCAGTTGCCAAGTGTCTGAATTTTAATCACACAACCATGGGGATGCTGCAATGGTCGCATGAAAAGCAGTCAGAAGTCACTTTTTTCAGTGCCGTTGTAACTTCAAAGTGGTCACTAAACAAATGGTTATAAGTCGAGGACTACCTGTACAACCCCATGATTTAAATACTATGTCTTGCCCTCTTGCTTAATAATCAGTCCTGTTGGATGAGACCAAAGGATTACATAATTCAGAATTCTGTTCTATGATTTGCCTGTTGCTTCTAAAAAATTTCCTCTTTTAGTGTATCTAGTATTTGTTGGTAACTGCCTTGAAATGTAAGAAGTACCCTCCTTGTTTACAATTTCTATTTGATTTATCTCCTTTATTTTGCCCGCTTTAAGTGCTAGTTTATCTGGTAATATAGATGAAAGGGATTATGGAAGGCACCTCCCTATTTCTTATTATGGAGAAATAACACTTGAATTTGGGGAGAGCATGAAAACCCATTTTTCAAATGCATTGGAGGCTTTGGGGTTTGTGATCTCCTCGTTTGCTGCCTTCTTTAAAGTTCTCCAGCTAATGTTTCTGTTACAGATTCAATGCAAGTTGTTTGTCTTTGATAAGAGCTCCCAGTCCTGGGTGGAAAGAGGCCGAGGGCTTCTGAGGCTGAATGACATGGCGTCTACAGATGATGGGACATTGCAGTCACGGCTGGGTAAGAGGAAAAGACTCCAGAAATTTAACCAACCAATCACTGCAAGGAACCTAGATTGCAGCTGGATCCAGTGTAGTCCTGGATCCATTTCCATGCCACCCAGTTGCTATGGATATGCGTACCCAAATAGACATTCGTAGCTGCAAGGGTAGCCTGTGGCATCAGGTACCCTTGTGATTAAGGCTTGTTGGTAGACAGTGTGTTTATCCGCATTCTAATAGTCAAGCGTTTTTAAGATACCAGTCTTGTAAAAGGAATAAAGAGGACGTGGGAGAAAATCAGCTTTCCGCAACGTAAATTATATAAGAATACGTGAAACTGACTGTGATTGTTGAACAACATCAGGGTGATTTCCTGCCATTCTGAGAGAGCTATGTAGTATAAGTCAGTGTTTCTCAATCTCAGCAATTTTAAGATGTGTGGACTTCCAGTCCACACATCTTAAAGTTGCTGAGGTTGAGAAACATTGGTGAGGTAAAATATAGCACACTTAAAAGCATCACTCGTCCAGAATATTTGAAAAAGTAATTCTGATCCTGGTACCGTAACCTGCCCATTCTGCTTTATTATTCAACTAACTGCAAAATCCCTCTGTAAAATTTTACCTGTGACCTTTGCCTGCCCCAGTGATTTTCAGAATGAAGTACTTGTGATGTCACGGGGTTGACCTTGGTAGAGACACAGCATCATATGCTTTTGAATACACACAAACCTCCTTTAGGATGGACACTTGACTTAATTGAAGCTAGGAAGAAGGAATCCGTCAAGTTTAGTACTATGTCTTGAACAATCTTCCAAATGTCCTTGTTTCCTTGGGGTTGTGGGAATTCCCGCTGTAAGAATTGCCAGTTCAGGGGGTTGTACACCAAAGGTATCTGGATTTATGGGTTTGGAATTATATGAATACTGTAGTTACTGTTTTTGAATGCAGATATTAACAAAAAATAGTTGACCATGTGTCTTTCATCTCTGTGGCACTTTGGATTAGTAATGAGAACACAAGGCAGCCTGCGATTAATCCTGAACACCAAGCTGTGGGCTCAGATGCAAATTGATAAAGCCAGTGAGAAAAGCATCCGAATCACAGCCATGGACACAGAAGACCAAGGAGTCAAAGTGTTCCTTATATTGGTAAGGCCACGGATTGAGTCAGTAGATATATTTGAGAGGAGATTATGGGAAGTCTTGCATCTTACTTGCACCTGGAGGTTATGATTCATCCTAGTTATCCATTTACTAGAATGCTGTCTAGCACATTCTTCTGTAGGGCAGTCCCTATCACCCCCGTTTCTTTTTGCCTTTTTTCTTAGCCAATGGGTACATTTCCAAACTGCACACTTGATGCCGCCATTTTATTTTATTTATACTTTGGTTAGATTTAAATCCAGCCTTTATTTTGGGTTAGCTCAAGGCCACAAGCTTATCTAAGGCCCCCTACCTGCTATTTTTTAACAGCCATTCTAAAAAGTGGGTTGGACTGATAAAGAGGGATCACCAAAACCACTCAGTCATCTTTCATGCCTGAGGGAGGAGGAGCCTCCCAGATTCTAGCCCACTGACTTAACCACTATACCAGACTGGCTCTCTTGATTTTCTCAGGAAGCTTGCAGGGGCCAATGTGAGGTCAGGAGCCATCATGAGGCTGACCCTAAGTTGTGCAGTGTGCCACTTTCTCATTATTATTATTATTTTTTAAAGCAATTTTTATTTTCATTGCACAAAACTCATTTGGCAAGAGCACAGCACCAAATGAAGTGTCTGCGTGTACATCAGAAGCTCCAATGTATAACAGTAGAATGAATAAACCCAGATGTTGTGGCTTATTAGTTACAGGTCATACATGGGGAACAAGCCACTCTGATTTGTTTAATAACAGATGAAAACAGATTGTAGTAAGCCACCTTGTGTAAACCCATGTATTGGGTCTCTCTATATTCCTTTCAAAAGTTAGCTAACCGAATGCTTCCCTAAAATCAAGGCAAAGAATAGTGTTGCCCTCTCTAGCTAGGATTTAGAATTTAGACTTTCTCTTGCATTGGAGCTTTGGTTAATATGCCATAGACCTCATTTTTATTCATTTGTCTAATCTCCTCTTCAATATGAACAAATAAGAATGAAAATTAAAAATAACCTGCAAGAGCACCATAGGATTCCAGTTGGAAGGCTTTCTGGTTCACCGATAGATTAGATAGATAGATAGATAGATAGATAGATAGATAGATAGATAGATAGATAGATAGATAGATAGATAGATAGATAGATAGATAGATAGATAGATAGATAGATAGATGATAGATAGATGATAGATAGATAGATAGATAGATAGATAGATAGATAGATAGATAGATAGATTAGATAGAAAGACAGACAGACAGACACACACACACACACACACACACAGACTCCCCAACTGGGTGCAGAATCCAAATTATAGCATTTCTAATATGTTACTAGTAGGTTTCTATCTCAAGGGAAACCCCCCCAACTCCATAATTAATTCTATGTTGAATTTCTTTTACCTGTTAGAAAGTTTTCTGATGTGCAATCTACCACTCTGTCACCAAAATCAGTTATTTGTATTCTACCCTCTGGATTGATAGAAACAGGTTGTGACCTAATTCTCTGCATCCTATGCAAAGAATCCCCATCTGGTTTTCTAAGAGTGGCCTCATGAAGACGTGCTTTTGATTCACAGACGTCAGCATTGAGTTCCTTAGCAAGCAGATCATATTTTTGGCTAAACATACTTGGACAAAGATGGTGCAGTGGCTCAGCGACTAAAGACGCTGAGCTTGTCAGCTGCAAAAGTGACAGCCCAGGTTCAAGACCCAGCACCGTGGACGGGGTGAGCTCCCGTTCCTACCCCAGCTCCTGCCCACCTAGCATTTTGAAAGCATGCAAATGCGAGTAGATTAAGAAGTGCCACTTGAATGGGAAGGTAATTGTACTCCATTTGCCTTTGGCGTATAGCCATGCTGGCCATCTGACCATGGAAAATGTCTTCAGACAATGCCGGCTCCCTCAGCTAAGAAAAGGAGATGAGCACCGCCCTCTAGAGACCAACACAACTGGACAGAGGAAACCTTTAGTTTACCTACTTGGACAGGTTACTTGTCAGTTTGCAACCCTTTTAATGAGAAAGTTAATGATTCTCTCCAAACTTTAGGCAAGTTCTAAAGACACGGGACAGCTATATGCAGCTTTGCACCATCGGATCCTGGCTTTGCGGAGTCGTGTAGAGCAAGAGCAAGAAGCCAAAAGTGCAGCACCAGTGCCCGAAGTGACACAATCCAATGAGGAAGACAGCGATGATGATGTACTTGCCCCTTCGGGATCACCTGGAAGTGGTAAGCAGATTCCGGAGATACAGGTAGTCCTCGAATTGCCGCCACAGTTGAGCCCAACATTTCCGTTTGCTAAGCAAGACAGTTAAGTGAGTTTAGCCCCATTTTACCACTTTTCTTGCCACCGTTGTTAAGTGAGTCGCTTTGCTTGTCGGAAGGTTACAAAAGCTGATCATAGACCCTGAGATAATGCAACCATCATAAATGTGAGTCAGTTGCCAAGTGTCTGAATTTTGATCATGTGAACATGGGGGATGCCGCAATGCTCATAAGTATGAAAAACGGTCATAAGTCACTTTTTTTCAGTACCGTTGTAACTTTGAAGAGTCACTAACTAATAGTTGTAAGTTGAGAACTACCTGTATTCTGTTCGGAACAATCGATGGGGGTACCTCTGGTCTTGGGATCGTGCCGGAATGTCCCTGATGAAATATCCAAAGCATGTCTCAACCATGAATAACAATTTGCAGGATGCTTTTATCATCCTGGTTGATCTCTGTTTCTCAAGAACCTGCAGACCCGATTTTGACTCAAGACATGGGAATGGAAACAAAGCTAATCATGGGAAGATTTTGTATTCCAATTTCACATTATTGAGCTTAGGTATTGTAAGGATGGAGTTTATTCAGAGGTTATTTAAATTTATTTCTTTACATTTAAGCACAAAATGTAAAGAAATTTTAAAACAACCTTAGGTGTTGGTTTAAATGCATTGCAGCCTTGTATATTTCTGCTAGTGTTTTCCCAATAGGTCTGGGCGCGGAATGTCCTATTGGCGTGCGTACCGGGCAGGGTAACAGCGGTTTGCAAAGTTAATGGTTTGGAGTTGCTTTTTGAACTCTTTGCAGATCAGTGCACCGGATTGGTTAATCTGACCTGCTTAAATTAGTATTTTAAAAAATATATTATGCTTTTTTTATTGTGATTTAATGTTGAAAAGGTAGACTATAAATTGCTTAATCAGGAATGAATTAGTAAAATGGAAATGAAAAACTGCCTGGACTAACGGAGGAAAGTGATTCCCGTTGCGAATAAGCAACGGTTGTACAAGCCTGCTTTGAACATGAACCTCCCTGTTTCGTATTGCAGGTCCCACCGATGAAGTGGATGGGCAAACAACCAGCAGTACATAGCAGCCACGATCCAGACCACTTGGAAGAGCAGCTGCCAGAAACCCCCTTTCGCAGGGCCCTTTGTGAGACTCACGCCCCAGGCCATCTTTTGCTCTGGACAGCAACAGAGGCTCTGAGATTTAAGAACTCTGCATCCCTGTTCTGGGTTTTTTTTTTCTCTGTGTGTGTGTTGAATTTTTTTCAGGGGGGTTGGATCAGTTGATTCCATATTAAAAACAAAACACAGCAGACTTTGGACAAAACTGGCTGAATGTGATTTTGGGACATTTAATTGCTCATCATATTGATGAGCAGAGAAGGGAGAAAAAAGTACCATTTCTCTCTCCCCCCCCCCAACTTGTGATTCATTGTAGGGGGCAGGCACACCGAGACTTGCCATAGCTTGCCCGTGGCACCTCTTTGTCTTGCCACACACATTCTTCCTCCGTCCCCCAACTCCAGTAGCTCAATGGCCTCTGCCATGGACCCTTCCAACACAAAAATAACAATTTTTGCCCCGTTGGAAACTTTGCAAACAATAGTATGGCTTGTCAGGAGGGAGGGGGGCATCTCTTTGGGAATTTTTTTTTCCCTCTTGGAAGTTAAAAACAACAGAATAAGACTTTTGCTGAGTTTGGGGATGGGGTGGAAACACTTTAAGCTCTGGAGTGGGAAAGGGGGTGTGTTTTTTGTTCTTTTTAATTATTCTTGTGGTTTTTTGTTGTTTTTTTTTTTTTGCTAACATCCTCTCTCTGGTTATCATTATTGTTGTCATTTTGGGACTTCAAATGTGGCGATAACGTTTTTTTGTTTTTGTTTTTTTAGATTTTAATAAGATACTCTTGTGTGTTGACCAAGTGGGCCCCTTCTGTTTTGTACTGTTATGTTTCTGTTACTATTTAAAGGAGAGTGAAGCCACTGTGTAAATAGACATCCTGACACAGGCACACATGTGTACATATATAACAGGTATTCATATACCAGGTTGTTTTTAATCCTTTCAAATAACCTTTTATTTCCTTCTTGCCTTGCCAAGGTGCTTAACAGCTGATTAGGAAACAGCTGCCTCATTTTCCTGAAAGCAGGAGTAGAGGGCTGCTCTTCCGATCTTGGCCAACTACTAAATGAATAGGTATTGCTTTGGGCACTTTCTCTTGGTCAGTAAGCATCTTCAGTTTGTGTCTAAATACAAGTTACCTAAGTATCAACCTGGGCTGCCACTGACTCTGTGGGTTTGTTTGATTGAGATGCGTCCAGAGAGGACTTTATTGAATTGGGAAAGCTCTTCAAAGAAGATCAGTGTTAAAAGGATTTTTTTTCCTCTGGCTTTAGCTGGAGTGTGATAAGTAAGTTGGGCTGCGATCTCTTTGGGCAAAGGCCATAAAGACTCGGAATGCTTTGGTGACTTCCTGTTGAGGACGCTGTGGAGTGGCACATCTATCGGAACAGGAGGTTTTTCACCAGCTCCGTAGAAGAATTGGTGGCCTTTTTATTCCCCTCTTGGTCTTGATAGGAGCACGACTCAGTCGAACTCCCAAATTTGAGCCAGTTGCAATGAAGATGGTAACAACAGAGTTGGGACAAGGCCCAGTCTGATTCCACCTGAGGTGGTGGTTGAGAAGCGAAGAGGCGGCCTCTCTTCATCTTGTCAAAGGGAGCCCTGAAACCAAGGAGAGGGTGGAAGCCTATTTCTCAGTTCTGTCCGCTGGAAAACAAGGAGGACATTGTAATATGAAGTCTTGAGTTGCTGAGTCGTAGAAACAACTGAGGGACCATAGGCACTGCCGCCTCTGTGTAATGGATGGAAATTCTCCTCAGGTCTCAGAAGTCTGCCCTTGAGTCATTTCTCCTGTCTTTTGTCACTTTGGAAGAGCTTCAGGCTAACAAAAGTTTCTTCTCACTCTCCTTTCCTGGGAGAGAAAGCGGATGGCCATGCATGTGTGCAGCCTTCACCGGAATTTTTTTTCCCCCTTATGTTTCAGTTCTCAAATGCACCAGATATGTACATACCAACCACCTATAAATAACATTGAAGACTGATACGATTGTAACTCTTGGGCAGTTGTGCTGCTTTTAGGGAGAATAATTTTCCACTTGTGTTAACAAGACACTTCCCCCCCCCTTAAGACAATTAGAACAGTGGATGCACATCTGGTTTTTTTAAGTTACTTTGGCATCACAGGTATGAGTGAGATGGGAATAGGGTGTAATTTTATTTGCCTTTGTTAAACATCTGGAGTTAAGGGGATCCTCCCATTGGTACAGATGTGATGGTGTGAAAAGGCTGGGTGGGTTTGTGTGTATGACATTTGAAGGAGGCACCCAAAGTCATCTAGGGCAGGGGTAGGCAACCTTGGCTCTTTTATAACTCATGGACTTCAACTCCCAGAATTCCTGAGCTAGCATGGCTGGCTCAGGAATTCTGGGAGTTGAAGTCCATGAGTCATAAAAGAGCCAAGGTTGTTTACCCTTGGTCTAGGGCAGGGGTCGGCAACCTCGGCTCTTTTATGACTCGTGGACTTCAACTCCCAGAATTCCTGAGCCAGCATAGCTGGCTCAGGAATTCTGGGAGTTGAAGTCCACGAGTCATAAAAGAGCCGAGGTTGCCGACCCCTGGTCTAGGGCAAGAGGCTGCCTGGTTTCTCTAGAAACGTTAATATTCAATGAAATGTTTAAACAGTTACCCACAGAGTTCTTTTAAAAAAAAACCAATCTGGCAGCTATTTATGGACACAGTGGTTTGGATTCGATTGATTTGCTGTGGCAAAGAGAAGGAGAATTCTACGTTTCATTCTAGGCCAGCCACAGTCTGTATTCCTTGCACAGTAACTGTCTGGAAACGCATTTTGGGCGCTTTCCTGAGATGGAGAGTTGGCTGGGCCAGACACAGACTTTATAAATTTGTTTTCTTCTTCAAGCCGTTAGCCAATTAGTGATAAGTAAAAGGAAAAAAAAACCTGACAACACCCATGTGTTTTGGAAGATTTCTGTACAATTGTCATATCAGATGTATTTGGAAATTACATTAAAAACTTGTAACAAAAGTCCTGCTTTGCGTAATTCTGTGATACAAGGAAAACAGGAGAGGAGCATAGTTTGATTTCTTGTGGAAATGCGTGATTGTGTGGGAAGGCTCTTAACTGAGGAACTCTCTGCCATCTTATGGCCATTAATGAAAGTGCCTCCAAAAAAGAGTACGAAATTCAGAAATGAGGCAATGGATCCGATTGTCAGTTTGATTTGTGAAAAAGAGAATACCAAATTGTTACAGAAATGATATTCAAGTCTTAAGTCTGGAAAGCTTGAAAATATGAAAAAGAAACATCGGAACAATTCCACCTTGTGTTAAAAGTTGAAACTTTGAAAGGCTTTCAAAACTGATGTCAGCCCTTTGAGCTAGGCAAGGTCGGAAAACAGTTGCTAGAAAACTTGAAATGTACTTTTCATGCAACCATGGCGACATCCAAGATGGATGAACTTCCTCCCAGAATTCTATGCTGGCTGGGGAACTCTAGGAGTTGGAGTCCATCCATCTTGCCACTGTTGAGAAACACTGCAATAATATATTTTGGGTATTGTAACAGAATCCTGAAAGCCTGTTGAAGGTCTTTAGTGCAACCTATACCTTACTGAAACCAAACTACTGTTACTTGTTCCTTTCTCACACTTTGTAATTTACCAGATTCAAATATCTTTAATGGCTTGGCAGTCATTTCCCCTTCTCTGAATCAAACTGACATTCCATTACAAAGGATTCCTGAATAGTTACGCTCCATGGGTTTCTTAGAAGTATCTCAGCCATTTCGGGCAACTTCTGTTTTTGTCTTGGTCTGAAACTGGTATTGCTATTAACAGAACAACGGCAATTAAGTAATAAGGGGTCCTTTAAGAACAAAGTTAAAAAGGCTATATAAAATCCAATTTCCTGCCAGCCATTTCTGTCCTGGAATTTCTCCTTTGGAACAGCTACAGTAGCTATTCCCTTCTATGAACAGGAAGCTGGATTTAGAAATACACTGGGATCAGAGCTGGTTATATTGTGTCAGACAAAATGAGACTTAGTGACTGAGGTGCTCTTAGATTTTTTTTAAGGGCATTTTCTAACAGTGAGAAGTAGATTCTGTTTAACATCAGTAGCTTTTTAAAAAGTTAATAAAAAATTACTTGGTTGTGTTAAAGCATTCATGTCTTGCTGGGGTCATCAGGTAGGCTACTGTGAAATAAAATAATTGAGACTTGGAGCTCGTTTAATGGACAAATGTCCCTAAGAGGAAGATATTCCAGAATTAGTTTCGTTTCAGGTTAGTTGGCTTCATGCTAAGCTGTTAAGCTAAATGTGTTAACCCAGTGAATTATAATTAACCAAACCTTGTTTTAATATGTATGAAAACAGTATTCTTTACTGCTTGAGTATTTTTTCTTAAATGAAATTCCTTGTTGGATCCAGACCAAAATCTGTTATAGCTAAGCTAAGCTATAATGAGATTTGCTTGGGTTTGTCTAAGCACACAAGCCAATCCAGTGATGGATGATTCAATGAACTGTAGATGAAGTATGGCATAATAGTATGTATGAATCCAATTTTTACCTCCTCCTGTTGCCCATCTACAACTCTAAATGTCAGTTTGGGAGCATTGGGACTAAAAGCTTGACCAAAGGTTCTTATCTGTTCTCATCTCTTGACCAAGATCAGCTTTGGGGCTTGTGCATGTTATCCTTGGAATTAAGTATTAACATGCCAGATACATTCACAAATCTGAATCACTCATTTCAGGAAAAAAAATCTGGGAGGAAAACACCAGGGAAATGAAGTTAGCTTGCTCCTCTGCTCTGCAAAATTGGTCAGGCTGACCAATTTGTGCCACCACACTAAAGGATACAAATTTGACACTTTCAGTCTAACTTCATATAACTATTTCCAGTTTGGGAGTCATAGGAGAAATGTTTCTTTATCATGCTATACAGTTAAGTGAATCTTCTTCCCAATTATGTTAGCATATGGTAGTACCTGGTCAGTCTTGGTTGGATAGCAAGCTGAACAGGATTTGGCTTGGTTCTGTACTTAATAGGGAAGGCCGGAGTTTTGGTTAGATTGGAAAACTGATTTTTTTTAAAAAAAAAACTACCAGGGGCAGTGGCAAACCACTTTCAAACTGTTGCAAAAAAAGCCCTCTATATTCATTAAGTTACCAAGAATTGACGGGATGCTGCTTTTCCCATTACAATTACTAATTAAACTATTAATTAAAGAACATTCTCTGCAGTCAGTTGTAAAAAGTTAAAAATTTAAACTGGGTACATTTGGACACACAAAGTCCTGCTGTGCTGCTTCATGGGGTGAAGGAAAGTTGAGAGAGGTCAAAAGTTGTCTTTTAGAAATTTTTTAAAGACCAGGGGTTTTCATTTGTGCTCAAAGTTTGGGACGGATAACTTAGTCTCCGAATCTGTGGGATTCTAATTCCTGACCATAAGGTGTACTTCTTAAGCTGATGGTATTGCTAATTCCCCATCCTTACCATGTACCACTTTTTACACCCTACTGGATATTAACAAGCAACCAAGTTGGAGTTTGTGAATCTTTTATTCAGAAGAAAGTCTAACTAAGAAAAGTCCAGGAAAGAGTATAAAAGCCTTTTACTATTCTGGTCGATACAGATATAGAATCCTGCACTGATAAGACAAATCCATAGCATTGAGTTGGAAAATGTTAAATGTTCTTCTGTGTAGAGTCTGATAGCTGACAAAACTCAGAGAGTCAGGAAAACTAGAGTCCCTTCTGCTATAGTTAGCTTTCTATTGCAGCATCTTAATTATGGGCAATTTAGAGGAACCTCTTTTTTCAATCATATGTCTTACTTGCATGTACAAGCTGAATTCTCATTATCCAAAGCCCGAAATCTACTTTGCACTAGAATGTCCTAGGAATTTCGTACTAAATATGTTGTGCTAAGTTTCCTATGCCTCAGAAGGGAATGCCAATTCTCCATCCCACTACAGCTTCCACGCAGCTTTCATCATGTCGACAAAATAGCCATCACTATCAATAGAGGCACTGACTCCACTGTAGTAGTTCAGGAATTCCTCGTACGTGATCTGTAGAGAAATATGGGGTAGATTTTAATGTTTGTCCCTAATGACCAAACCTCATATTTTATTGGGGGTGACGATGGCTCAGTAGTTGAAATACTTGGACAAAAGCAATACTTTTACTTCAATTTTTAACTGTCAGTTAAAAATAACCCTAAAAATTTAATATTTGGGGTTGCCAAAAATAGTTGTAGTACTAACTAGGCCATTCACATTAATAGAAGTAAGGAATGCCATGGAAAGGATGTGATGAGAAGAAAAGCAGCATTCACAAGCATTCTGTTCTTGGCTACTTTAAAGCCGTGTTTCCCAACCTTGGCCACTTGAAGATGTGTAGACTTCAACTCCCAGAATTCCCCAGCCAGCAGTGGCCAAGGTTGGGAAGCATTGCCTTAGAGTCCTAAAAGGGTCCTGCACAATTATGATTTATATCTGCAAATATAGTAAAAATCTTGGTTTAACAGATTTCCATTCACGGATTTTGGATCCAATGGGCAACATTTTCTCTAGCTCCCTCCTCCCAAAATGGACCAAGTCCATTTTATCCAAAATTGTCCAAACGATTCATTTGAATGTATTTATTCATTCAATTTTTATAGCCACCCATCTCAAACAAATGACTGGATGGTGAACAATCATAGAACAACTAAAAACAGACTATAATTCAAAATCATATATAAGGCAGCCAAAATATTTAAAACTGCTATCAGTTTATATCATTTGCATCCTGACATATGTTCTGAAATGGTCCAATTTATATCATTTACATCAACTTTTGTCATTTGCAAACAGAATGAATTGGCTCAACATTTAAATTCAAATCTAATGGACATTTGGAAGCAACACACAAAATATCTAATGGTCTATTAATTCAAGGCTTTATTGTATATCTTAGATCAGCCTTCCCCAAATGGGTGTCTTCAAATGCCCACTAAACGTGTGTCCTTCTAAGTTAGATAAAAAATAGTTTGGAATCACAACTATTAGAATGCCACACCAAGAGATCATTCTGGCTATTTACCTTCCCATCCTTATCATCAGGAGAATCAAAGCTCTCCAGAAAAGCGCTGAAAACCTGATCTTCTGTCCACTCTCCACTCTTAAACTTGGGGTGGGACCGGCTGTTGTAGACCCCATGAAGATCCTCTACCGTCACCAATCCATCACCAGTCCTGTCCAGTTTCTGGAATGCTTTTGCAATTATGTCTTTCCTGGTGTTGGACATAGGAGGCTAAAGAAAAGTAACAAGAAGTCAAGAATGTTGGAGTTCCCTTATTTGTTTTAGTCAGATTAATGGTGGACCTATTTCTCAAAGGTCATCAACAATAATTCAATTGAATCTCTGGACCTTTAGTGCTGGAAGAAAGCCTTTATGGATTTCCTCTGGTAATGTGGGAGACTTAACTGAAAAATTAGACGAACATCCTCTAAGCTGCCATGAGTCTTCTAGACAAAGAGAGATGTTGATTTACACCAAAGAAACACCTCTCAATTCACATTTGTAAAGATTAAATAAAAAGGGAGAGATACGGACTTCAGTCAAGGCCCTGGGTCTGGTATGGCAAGCAGGATTAGGCCAGGGATTCTCCATATCTGTTAAAAGGATGAGACTAGTACATTAGCAGCTATTAGTCGAAAAGAGAGTCTTCATATATGGGAAGAATATACTGTATCACTGATTAAAAACACTGAATTAGTTCTGAACTTCGGGATTCCGAATCTCCCATTTATGCAGTTAACTGTCAGTTAGTTGAAAATCAGGTGCTACATTAGTTGGGTTGCTGGTCATATTTAACAAGCTTTTCCTATGGTTTTTACAAGGTAATATATCTCTGAGGGAAAGGGAGAAGGAGAACAAATAACAGGAGAAACTATGGTTTCCAATGACCACTTGTCTTCCTCACATGTCCTCAGGCCTTCCGTGCCAGCTCAACCTGCTAATTTGAATGTACAAGTGGTTAACTATTTTACTTACCCTCAGGGCTTGCAGGAATTCAGTGAAGTCCAGGGTACCATTCTTATTTTTGTCACAGAGGCTGAAAATCTCTTCTGCTTCACCCCTTTCCAAGGGGACCCCAGCATCCTGGAGACCCTTCACAAATTCCTCCAGATCCAAAGTTTTGCTGCCATTATCATCCATGATGCGGAAAAATCTGCCAAGAATGAAATGTAAAACAGGGTTGTGAGTGCCGTGTGTGTGTGTGTGTGTGTGTGTGTGTGTGTGTGTGAGAGAGAGAGAGAGAGAGAGAGAGAGAGAGAGAGAGAGAGAGAGAGAGAGAGAGAGAGAGAGAGGCTCATAGAGAAGCTCAGCCTGTACTTTTTCTTATAGAATTCACGTCCTTAAATGACTTACGGCTTTCAGGCAAACAACAAAAGTTAGTTACTTTATGATTGATAAAGTAATCCTGAATTTAGAAGCCAGAATACTACTTCCCATTGGAGAAATGACTTTTCTGCAGTTCCCTGCCTCTGCCAAGCAGAGTAAACGAAGCAGAACAATTAAAAAGAAAACCTCAGACAAGGAAGAAAAGGGATAGGTGCGTTGGGGGGGGGCGGCACAGGGAGGACCACTTGAATATAATCTGAATGGTATTATTTCCAGAATATATGAATAATCTCATACTTTGTACCTGGCAAGTCCTTTAATCCCAGAAGCTCCTCTTTCCAAGCACTTTGCTCTGAGTTTGGCAATGCTTTCAGTACCTTTTCCTTCCATGCTGCAGATTTTTGCTATGATGGAAAAAAGGATCTAAAGGATGAAGCAAAAAGGATGGTCAGGTGCAGTGCTTTCTTCCCTCTTCTTCAGCCCTCAGAGACTTCCATCTGACATAATTAAAATTACTACAACCATAAGTCCCAACGTTGGTTCAAAAACAATCAAAGCAGATACTTCAGCAAAATGTCCCCTTCCAGTGCCTCCTTGGCACCATTGGGGGTTTGGTCCAGGGGTGTGTTCGCAATGAGAATTACATGCAGTGTATTATTGTAACAATCTCCATCTTAGTTCATATCAATGATTGACAACGTGCATCTGAAATATATCGCACAAAGCAATCTATAATTGAGGGACAGATTGGTCTTCCTGCCTTCTAATTCTGGAGTATAAATTGTATGTGGCAAAGAGGTATGTTTATATCAAAGACAGAAGGAAAGTTTATTTCCACCGTAGCTCCGGGTAATGTCATATTAAAGACATTACCTGTATTTATACATCCTTTCATTTCCAAGTGAGTAGTTCCTTTTAGTTAATTAAAATGGGGGGGGGAATTGAAACAGCTTGAAGACTAAGATGCCACAAAACTTTTCTTCATTTCATTTCTGTCTATTCCAGTGAACATACATTGGGGGGGGGGGAAAACACCTTTCCGTTCCTTCTCTCCTTCTGTACAATCTACCTTCTGCCCCTCAAACCAGACTGCTGGAGTTTTTTCATCAATGTTTAATTCCTACCTGCAATTGTTGCTTGTTTGCTTGCTTTTTCTCGCGAGCCGGGGAACTTAGTTTGACTGTTGTGTTGGCTTGCGTTGTGCTGTTCCCTGTCTCTATAGCAATCGCCTGCTCTGTTGCCAGGAGGGCCTCGTCAAGGGAAAACTCTGGGTGTGCTGGAAAGCTCTCAAAAGGAAGTGACACAGGCCAAATAGGAAGGTGGCAGGAGGGGCCAGGAGCCTGCACGCCTCATCTTAATCTAGAGCTGCTAAAAAAAAAGGGGGGGGGGTAATACAGCTCGGTATCAGCGGGAAAGATTTGGCTGGAACCGTCCCGAGGTCTTCCTTTGTTGTCCAATTGTGAGGATTATCACCTGCTGTCAATTAGCAATTGTTAGCAACTTTCGTGCCAAGAAATTTTAATTTCACCATGTGCCGAAGCAGGACTGTTTTTTGTTGCTGGTTGGTTGTTGTTTTTTGACAAACCAATAGATCCTATTTTGTAGAGCAACCTTTCTCATCCTGGTGTTTTGCAACAAAAACTCCTGAAATTTCTCTGAAATGGGAATTCTGTGAGCTCTGATCCCAACACATTTAGGAATTAGCAAGTTGGAGAAAGCTGCCTTGCTATTTCTAATGTTGTTCTACACTATGCCTATACTATATTTTGACTTACACAGCACTTCATTAGACTCAAGTAATATCTACCCGTACAGTAGTGGCCAACATTGTGGAAACCTTTTGGGAAAAGTGTATTTTTGAGGTTTGATGGCTAATAACACCATTTTTTGTAGTAGTAGTAATACCATAAAATTATATATCAGTGGAAAGATAATTTAATCAAGAATGTAATGCAACAAAGTTTGTTCAATTATCTCTACTGTATTCTATGAAAATAACCAGAAAAAGGAAGCACAACTTGCTAAGGTTGGTATCAGGTAGCTTTCCTTCATCTGATTGCAGCCAATGAGCATGAGTGTTTAGAGAGCCAATCAGGTGTCATCTTGTTTTGGCAATGAGCCAATCAGATCACAGTAGGGTTCAGTTATTGATGTCATGTATTGAAGCTGAGAGGAGGACACTTGTCAGTGTGTTAATGTGATCGCTATCAAGTTGGTTGTGATTTTTTGTGTTCTTTCATTTAGTGAGCTTGTAAGACGTAATAAAATTAAAGTAAGGGTGCAAAGAGTTGACTGGTTGCCCAGAAAGCAATGTAAAATGGTATTATTAAGTGAGCAAGTCTACAGTTATAAAGAAATTAGAAGAAAAAATGGTGGAAACTTAACCAAAGGTGGCATTTCTACTGTACACTTTTCCCAAAAGGTTTCCACAATTTTGGCCACTATTGTAGGGATGTCCCAGCAGTCCCACTGATGATCTGCTTAAGTATCAGCATGACTTTGGACCATAATACTTCAATTGTAAGTTGAGAACTATCTGAAAGCATAGAGGCCTAAGAGATGGCAAGCGGTGTCAAAAGTAGAGAATAAAATACAACAATTTGAGAAAAGCAGATAGTGCCATTTTGTGAGTCCAGATCAGGGGTCTTCAAACTTGGCCGGCCTTTTATGATTTGTGGACTTCAACTCCCAGAATTCCTCAGCTAGGCACGCTGGCTGAGGAATTCTGGGAGTTGAAGTCCACAAGTCATAAAAGGGCCAAGTTTGAAGACCCCTGTACTAGAAGCACATAGAAAAGTGCCTCCAGTCCACAACTCTACATGGCCTAGGCCCGGGATATTTGGAGGACCGTCTGCTGCCGGGGACGACTTCCCATCGCCCCGTGCGCTCACACAGAGAGGGCCTCCTCAGGGTGCCGTCGGCTAGACAATGTCAGCTGGCGACCCCCAGGGGGAGGGCCTTCTCTGTGGGAGCGCCAGCCCTGTGGAACCAACTCCCCCTTGAGCTCCGGATGGCCCCGGATCTCCGGTCCTTTCGCCCCGACCTCAAAACTTTCCTTTTTCATCAGGCTGACCTGGACTGACGACGGGTTTTTAAAATGTTTTAATTTTTAATTGTTTAGTTAATTTATTTTGGGGCTGTTTATTTAATTTCTCTTAACTTTTGTATTGTTGTTTTTATTGTTGTTAGCCGCCCTGAGTCCTTCGGGAGATAGGGCGGCATAGAAGTCCCAAAAATAAACAAACAAACAAACAAACAAACTCAAAAACACAGTCTAGGAGCATCCTGTGTTGAATACTTTGATACAGTACTTGCAAATGCTCTAGATGTGTATCTGAAATGAATCTCCTGCTCTTAAGTTCAGTTCCTTCTCTGTTGTTCTCTATGGTTCTTTAACTTTTTGAAAGTTATTTCAGTTTATATGACCCATCTCAAATTCATGATTCTGGGCAGCTAACAACAGTTACCGTATATATATATATACTATATATATATATGTTAAGTGTTTGTTAAGTATTTAGAATACCTTGCTAGGCCCCAAACACGGGACAAATCTTATTTCCTGTTTCAGCCTAACCCAAGGCCATCCACAGGCAGTAGTCACAGCAGTGACAGCTCATATTTGTGTAAATTTTTTTGAATTGCTAACAAAGAATTAAATATATATATATATTAAATACACACACACACACACACACACACACACACATATATATATATATATATATATATATATATATATATTTTAACTCTGTGACTCTTGAGCTCTCAGAATTTTGAGAAATTTCTTGGGAAAAAGATTCACATCACAGTAACTGATCAGCCTTTTAAAAAAGAGAATAATGTGAGCGTGGTCATAAAATCAGGCAGTTTTGAAAAGTTCTAGTATTCCTGCTAGGAATCATATCAGCTCATGTAAAACATTTAGAAAACAGTGAGAAAAACACCAGAATACAGTGCAGATCAAGTATACCAAAATATTTTTTTAATATTATTTTGCTTCCAACAAGAAAAAAATAGATTGAGGACCTAGTGTAACAAAATCCCCATAGGCACTTAACTGCTGCTTCAGTTGTCAGTAAATACATGACTCAAAGCAAAAGTAACAGGCATTAAATAAACCAATCCTCTACATATGTATTCAGTATTTAGTCCCAATGGTTCCTGGTAAGGGTGCTTAGGACTGCAACCACTCATTCAAGAAATTAATTATTCTGTGGAAATACAGCACATTATAGAACAAAAAGGGTTGCCAGAATAGCAGAAGAAAATCTGCAAGTCCCCCAAGGGGATTACAAGAGTTAACTCAACCCATATGGGCAGACAAGAATGGGAAAGACTGGATGCAAGAAAAAACAGAATCTTGGGAAATCATATCGTTGCTATTACCATTTCAGCCATTTTGAAAGCTACATGGCTGAAATGGGATTAAGAGGACATCAAGGCAGTTTTATGGCTGTTTAGCTTGGTGGAATTTTGTGAACTTCACCAGAAGGGATCCCTGAAGACATTTCTACTTTCCTCTGAAATACACACACATTGCCTGAACCACCAGATTTTGCTTCCCTTTTACTTCCTCGATAGCTCAAGATCCCTTAATATTGTGTTTCTCAATCTTGGCAACTTGCAGATGTGTGGACCAACTCCCAGAACTCCCCAACCAGTTAGGAATTGAAATACACATACCTTCAAGTTGTCAAGGTAGAGAAGCATTGCCTTAAAATGCTGCAATTATTTTTTTACTGTCCACTTTCTGTTAGGATAGAATCAAAACAAGGGACAATCTCCCTAATTTTCCACCCCAGGCCAGTAATAATTTTACCTTTCTATTTAGCTTTTATAGCAGCCCTGCAGGTTTGTTCAATTCTAGGGGGAAAATACTATTAAAAACCCACTGGTTCCCTATATTTTGAACAGTAATAATGTGCTTGGCCAAGAAGGCAGACAAGGAAAATATCCAAAAGATGAAGCAACTTCCAGGTTTTCACCAGAAAATGGATCTTAGTTAACTCAACAGAAGCTGTCAGCATTTTTAGCAAGTTTAGGGCAACATTTTTAACACAAAATTACTAGTGTTAAAAATAAACCAGTCTACCCCCACCCCCACCCTGCCGAGAAGCTAAAATCATAGGCTCTGATCTTTCCTGACTGATTCATAGGCTTGGAAAGAAACTGGCAAGCTAGCCAAAGAATTCTGGGAGTTGGCTCAAAAGCTCTCACAGTCATTGCTTGCTTAGGCTTTTTAAAGAGACAAGTGACCTACTCTGACAACAGATACAGTAATACCTGCTGGCTCAGTGGTTAAAATGTACTGTTTCAGGCTAACTCTGCCCACAGTCTGGAGTTCAGTCCTGATGGGCTCAAG
The DNA here is from genome assembly GCF_964194415.1 of Vipera berus. Classification (NCBI taxonomy): domain Eukaryota; kingdom Metazoa; phylum Chordata; class Lepidosauria; order Squamata; family Viperidae; genus Vipera; species Vipera berus. The sequence goes on from NC_138202.1 coordinate 17,172,829, forward strand.
GTTAACTCAGCCTTCCATTCTTTCCGAGGTCGGTAAAATGAGGACCCAAATTGTTGGGGGCAATATGTTGACATTGTAAACCAGTCACAGAGCTGTGAAGCCCTATGGAGCAATATATAAATCAACTGTTATTGCTAATACCTGCCATGGAGAACACCTAACCATCAATAAGACCATAAATAAAAGATGATTGGATTCCTTTTCCTGCTCAAGCAAGCAGACGTAATACTTCAAGCTGAAATTCTCTGCTCATTCCTGTGGGTTAGCCAAACAGGCTGAAAAAAGAAGATTCCTATTCTCTGTGATTTTGCCCCTCCTAAAAAATTGCCCATTCAGATTAAAGATGGATTAAGTTACACTCAAGCAGAAAATGCATTAGACGTAGAATTATTCCACTACAAAAACTTATTTCAGTAAGGTTTTTAAGGGGTAACTCTTGAAAGGAGATGAAGCTGCCCAATGAAAGGAAATGACCTTTTGCCACAATCAGTATAAATGAATGCAGGAAGTGCAACTTCTCTCACAAAGTGATGCAGTTGTTAAGTAAGTTGCACCCCACTTTACAACTTTTTTTTATCACCGTCATCAAGCAAATCCAGCTTTCCCCATTGACTTTGCTTGTTGGAAGTCCCCTTAGAACAGGGGTCCCCCATCCCCTGGTCCATGGACCAGTACCGGGCCACGGCATGCCAGCAACCGGTCTGTACAAACAAGGAAAGCCCCATCTGCAGGATGCAGGCAGCACACAAAACCACACCCTCTCCGGTCCACAGAAAAACCTCTCTCCACGGAACCGGTCCCTGGTGCCCAAAAGATTGGGGGCCTCTGCCTTAGAAGACTGCAAATGGTGATCACGTGACCCTGTGATGTTGCAACCATCATAAATACATGCCAATTGCTGAATGCCCAAATTATGATCGCCTCACTGCAAAGATAGTGCAATGGCCGCAAGTGCAAGAACTGATTAGCAGTCCCTTTTTTTCACAGCCATCTTAACTCCAAAGGGTTGTTAAATGAATCGTTGTGAGTGGAGGCCTACCTGTACTAGCAGGACTGAACCCCAGGTTCAGGTTCACAGAACTAGAAGGAACCAGAGAGGTCATCTGCAGGATTCATTAGAACATTTCCTTTAGCAAAGGAAAACTTACCAAGTACTTTAAAATTTGTTCCACTAGCTGATAACTTGTAACAATTAGAAAATTCCTCCTGATGTCTAACCCTAATTTGAATTCCTTCCTTGCAGTATGAACCTATTATACCAATATTGGAAGGTGCTGGGACTGTCATAATTTGTCCTAGAGATTCAGGTACCCTGATTCAGGTGCAGGAAAAAAGGCATAATTTTTAAGCCACAAACCAAAAAAAGTCTGCCGGTACACAAAACTATTACTAGAGTGGCTGGTTTAAAAAGTACTTTGTCAACTCCAGCATGAGCAGGTTAGAATTAAAAAAAAAGTGGTATTACCCTATTTAAAAGATTTTTTAAAAAAAGAGACCTCAGATATGGGACCCAAGAAACTTGTCCATTTACACTGTTGTCCCAAACAAAGTCTTGTCTGAATCCTGTTCATCATCTCCAAGGGAAAAGTCTTTGGTATCCAAATCAAGGTCTGGGATACAGTTTGTCTCCAATGACAGGCTGTGATCTGGTGAATTGGCGTCACTTTGTGCACCCAGGACAGGACTCAGCTGCTCCCCTTCAGCCATGTAGGCCAAGAGATTGTCCAGGACTGGACGGCTACGACAAATCTTAGTCAGCAGGCGGCTCCTGTGCCTCAGTTGCGTTATCAAACTGTCTTTTTGCTGGATCACATTTAGCAGTTTTTGGGCATGCTGTTCAGAAGACTGCAGCTTTTCCTCCAATATGGCAATTTCCCTTTGGAAGAAAAAAACAAAATGGGAAAAAAAAGAGAACAGGTTACCTGAAGAACCATTTTATCCGCCTCACATTGCCCCATCTCACCTGATCAGACAGAGAAGGTATGTTACGGAATACTGTAGTTAAAGAACTTCAGCTAGCTGGGTCTAGGAAACGAGCCTTCTCTGCTGCTTTTCCCACTGTCTGGAATATCCTTCCCACCGAGGACCCCACTCTCCTGATCTTTCAAGAGTCTGAAGACCTGGCTCTGCCAAATTGCAAAGGGCTCACAACCGTGGAGGTAGGTGGTCAGTGCCTTGAAGTCTCTTCCTCTGCCTTTAAACTTTTTTTATCCTTGTTTTACTTGGCTCCCTTCTATTGATACATTGTATCCTCACAGGTAGTCCTCAACTTACGAACACAATAGGGGCAAGAACCCCCACTGTTAAGCAAGGCAGCCATTAAGTGAGTTGCACCCAAATTTATGGCCATTTTTGCTGTAGTCGTTAAGCAAATCACAGTGATTGTTAAGGGACTCACATGGTCATTAAACAAATCCAGCTTCCCATTGACTTCACTTGTCGGAAACCAATTAGGAAGGTCAAAAATGGATGATCATGTGACCTCATGATTCGGCAACCATCATAAATACATGCCTGAATTCTGATCATGTGATCACAGAGATGCTGCAACAGTTCTAAGTGTGAGGACTAGTTGGAAGTCACTTTTTTCAATACTGTTGTAACTTTGAATGATTGCTAAACAAATAGTCATTAAATCAAAGACTATGATTTTTATGTTTTTATACTTTTTAACTGTTACACCTACCAGAGTCACTCTAAGAACAAGATAAGCAGAATCTAAACTTAAAAAATAAAAATATATGATGGTAGAAAGAACTGGTAAAAAATTAAGTTTAAGTCCTTTTTCCTAAGACAGAGCCACATGTTACAGAGGAAAGTATCCATTGGAATATGATGATCGTATGCAAGATGTTATCAGACAGGCTTGCTAGTAGGGAAGCCCTTGGTTGCCTGTGTTGTAAAACTGGAAATAATGTATTTGAAAGGATTTCTACCTGCCTGAAGCACATTGGAACAATTACACAATTGCTATTCAACAGGAAAAGATGCTGAGAATGCCTTCATATCCAGTCTGTCCAACCTGAAACTGGCATCTCTTTTCCTATTAATCTGTTCCTGAAGTTCCAGCTGGGATAGCAATTTCCTACCATGAAATTTAATACACACATATTTGGTTTAACAGTCCAATTATTTCCTAATTCTGAGAAATAATGACAAACTGTTTAGCAAGATTGAGAGAGGAGAAAAGCCCGCCCAAATATATTATGCAGCTGCCACCGAAAGCTCAGTAATATTCAGCGGACCCAACTTCATACAGAAAGCCCCACGCCCAAAGACACTGCAACGGATCTACGTGCCAACGACTTCTCTACAAAACCTTTTATTCGTTCACTAATTACAACGTCACTCTAACGAAGATACTAGTCCTCCTCGAGGTCAGTACCTGTCCTTGCCCTCCCGAAGCCCGAACACCGCCTGGCGCATCTCGGCATCCTTCCGGATGAGACTCTCAGCCTGGCCATGCACCGTGCGCTCCGCAGCTGCCAACCGCCTCTCCAACTCTGCAACCCGCCCGTGCAACGCTGCCAAATGCGCGTTAGCCTCGCGAATCTGAACCGGCGTCGGCGGCGAAGATGAAGACATCATGGACGGCAAAGACGAAGACGCCCGGGGACGCCCCACCCACCGCCCGCGCATCGTGGCCAATAGGAAGGCAGGTCACACCCCCCACAAAGAAACCATGCCGCGCCCTTCATTCGGACTGACCAATCAGAAGTGAGGTCACACTAATGGGTCCTGAGAGAATGACAGATGGGTCCACAGCCGCTTGACTGAAGCTGTCAGATTTACAGGCTTTAGAGCCCAGTCGGGCCTTTACGACGTCCTGCCCCAACCGCCCCAAGTAGGCGGGCAAGAGGAGGAGAAGCGAAGCAAGCACGCGCGGTGTTATTCCCCTTTACCGCCCAAGCATCTACCAATGGAAATCCACGCGAAGCCACAGCCACAAACCAATCAAATTTCTCTTTTTTTTCCGACGGGACGAGCTACGCCCACCAATAGTCAACGAGGCTGCGCCTACTTTCCCCTATAATCCCGCCCGATCCTTACAAACCTCGTCTTGCCATTGGCCCGTGTAGAAGTCTAGGCCAAGATCTCGCGAGACCAGGTGCTCGTGTCCTTGGTGAAATCTCGTGAGACTTGCGCCAGTCGCCGGGGTCGGTGTCAACATGAACGATTCTTGGGAGATTTTGGACGGCACGCACTGTTTCCGGAAGACCTGGCTGGCGGGGCGCCTCGGGGCCCTTACCGGTGAGAACCAAGCTGAGGCGGGCCGTGACCGTGGGGCTCTTCGTTTTCCTCGGAAGCTACCCCGAGTTAACTGCCAGTCCATCCGGGAATCGTGACAAAAAAGATCCCCCTCCTTGAACCTCCATCGCTGTCGAGCTTTTCTGTGGGCTCGTCTACACAGCCTCCCTCTGCCCCGCCTGGAAGGCCCCCTGCGTAATGTCCGTTAAAGCAGCGTTTCCCAACCTTAGGAACTTGAAGATGCGTGGACTTCAACTCCCAGAATTCCCCAGCCAGCTATGCTGGCTGGGGAATTCTGGGAGTTGAAGTCCACGCATCTTCAAGTTCCTAAGGTTGGGAAACGCTGCGTTTAAGGACCTGCCTTCACAGCATAGCCTCCATCTCGTTCTCAACCCATCCCAGAGGGCGGCTCAGGCTGGTCCTAAGCATCCCGGCAGAAAAAGCGCTTTCCCGGAAAAGAAACGGGCTTCCATGCCGAAGCTCTGCGTGGCATGGAGGGAGTTGTTGTTCCAATTGGCCTGCTGGCAGGACTGCCCCCACCCCCATCCGTTTGCTGGGCTCGGTGGTCCTTGCACAGCCGCTGCCCCAGGAAGTGGAGTTCCCTTGATCATCTGTGTCCTTTCTGTCTTATCTCTGGAAAACCCGTGGAAGAGCAAATGCGGGTACTGGTAATCCTCAACTTACAACAGTTCATTTAGTGACCGTCCAGAGTTACAACATCACTGGAAAAAAAAAGTGACATATGACCGTTTTTCAGAGTTATGACCGTTGCAGCGTCCCCAAGGTCATGTGATCAAAATTCAGACACTTGGCAACCGACTCATATTTATGATGGTTGCAGTGTCCTGGGGCCATGTGATCACCTTTTGTGACCTTCTGCCAAGCAAAGTCAATGGGGAAGCCAGATTCACTTTACAACGGCATTACTATCTTAATATCTGCAGTTATTCACTTAACAACTGTGGCAAGAAAGGTTATAAAATGGGAGGGGGGAATCACTTAACTGTTTTGCTTAGCAACAGAAATTTTGGGCTTAATTATGGTTGTAAGTCGAGGACTACCTGTACACTGTAAGGTCATTGTTCTCATTGGTAAACTCCTTCATATCTCCTGCAATATCCCCCTTCCCCCCCCCCCCCGGGAGGGGTGTCATAGCTTGCATGGTAGCCTAGTGCTGCTGACTCTCCCCATCACCTATGATAGCACTTGGGATTTCAGAGTAGACAAGCCATACTGCATTGTGGACAAAAAGGTTTTGGAAGTGTGCATGCATTAAAACATTCATACTCGCTTTGGTCTAGTAGTGAATAAGGCACCAGATTAGAAAGCAGGAGACCATGAGTTAAAAGCCCCACCTTAGTCATGAAAGTCTGGGTGACTTTCTCTTACCCAAACCCATCTCACAGGGTTGTTGTCATAAGGAAAATAGGAGGAAGGTGTGTTAGATATGTCCACTGCCTTGGGTTGTTTGTAAAAATAATAAAGGCAAGGTACACATAAATAAAAATCTTGATTTCAGCCAGGTGGGAGTGACTCAGCCAGGTGGGAGTGACTCAGTGGGTTAGGACGCTGAGCTTGTCAATCAGAAGATTGGCAGTTTGGCAGGTCAAATCCTGAGTGCTGCGTAGCAGCGTGAGCACCTGTTACTCGTCCCAGCTTCTGCCAACCTAGCAGTTCGAAAGCATGTAAAAATGCAAGTAGAAAAATAGGGACCACTACGGTGGGAAGGTAACAGCGGGATTCACTATAAACAATATCTAATTTCCAAAATAGGTATTACAGTTTCTATGAAATCCTTTAACAAATCTAATTCCATATTTTGATTAAATTTGCTATTGTATGCAAGTTTATACATCCCAATAAGATTTATAATCAGTGTGGTATACATATATGTTAAAATAAATATATTTTTCTTTACGTTTGGTTTTAAGTATGTTTGGTCTCAATGTTACTTTTATATTTTGACCTTTGTAAAGGCAAAGTCTTAGATACTCTTCACAGGATAGAGTGATAGATTTTCCTTGGTGCTGAAATTCAAGAACCACAGCTCAGGAGAACATCAGATTGAGAAGGTTGCTTTAAAAAGCCTAGCCCCATCTGAGGAGAAATTGTCAGTTGCAGCCTTTGTGGTGTTACCCTGTTTTAATCCATGGTCAGTATACTAAAACAATATGATTTTATCTGTTAATAATTAGATTTTGATATAGCCATGTGGATAGGCACAGTACAGGTGGTCATTAATTTATAACAGTTCATTTAGCGACCATTCAAAGTTCCAATGGCCACTGAAAATTACTCATGACCATTTTCATACTTATGACCATTGCAACATCCCCATGATCATGTGATCAGAATTCAGATGCTGGACAACTGATTCATATTTATGATGATTGTAGTATCTTGAGGTCATGTGAACAGCTTTTGCAATCTTCTGACAAGCAAAGTCAATGGGGAAGCCAGATTCACTTAACAACTGTTTTACTAACTTAACAACTGCACTTAACAAATGGGGCAAGAGAGGTCTTAAAGGGGGACAAAACTCACTTAACAAATGTCTCATTTAGCAACAGAAATTTTGGGCTCAATAAGTTGAGAATTGCCTATATTCCTCCGTATACGGTATATGGAATTGTGTTTATGGAATTGCCAATAGAGAAAGAATAGTTCATGATAATTGTTTACTTTCCTTATTTTAAATGAATAAAGGGTTTTGTTGTTGCTGGTATTATACTAACCTCCTTGTCATCCATTTTTTAAAAAATCTTCCTGTAGGTCTTATTGGCTCAACTTACCATGTAATTCTGTACACGCCAGAAACAACCCTAGAAGGACTTTTGAGAGTAACCAAATCCACTGTCACTATGGGTAAGGTCTGCTTATTTGATTAGTAGCACTCAAATGCAAATCAGTACGGCTTATTGGGTTTTGGCTTAGCTGGCATCAACTTCCCTCCGTCCAGTGCGCTCCCACAGAGAGGGCCTCCTTAGGGTGCCGTCGGTCAAAGAGTGTCCACTGGCGGCCCCCAGGGGGAGGGCGTTCTCTGTGGGCGCGCCAGACCTGTGGAACCGTTTACCGGTGGAGCTCCGGATGGCTCCCGACCTTCGCTCCTTCCGACGTGACCTTAAAACATATTTATTTGAACAAGCCGGCCTGGTCTGATGGGTTTAGGGGTATTTTAATGTTATTGTATTAATGTATTGAATTGGGCTGTAATATTTAATATTTTTTTTAATTTTTGTATGTTGTATTTTATGGTATTGCCCTGTACACCGCCCTGAGTCCTTCGGGAGAAGGGCGGTATAGAAATTAAATTATTATTATTATTATTATTATTATTATTATTATTATTATTATTATTATTATTATTATTATTATTATTATTATTATATGAATAAAAACACTGGGGTTGTAAATCATGATTGATCCTAATTCTCTTTTGCGAACTGAGCCAATCAGAAATTACGGCTTAAAACAATGTGTGAAGTCATCAAGGTTTCATTTTCATTTGTATGTCATTTCTTTTAGACTGTGTTTGATTTGTACTTATATCTCAGTTTTTTTTAAACTCAGTGTTTCAAGTTTAATTTACACATACTTTTCTAAAAAAAATAACTTATGATTAAAGCATAAGTTAATAACATCAAGCCTAGAAGTTTAATAATTCTTAAATCCCTGTTCAAGTACTAACTTGTATTATATTTATAAGCTTATGGGTAGATTTTAGTAAATAATTAATCATTTTAATTCGTTCTGTTCAAGAGATGCTAAAATTCAGGAGGGGATTATATCTCCTGCACAAAAATATTGGGGATAGATGCTCAGAGACTAAGCACTGCCTTTTCAATAGTGACTTGATATAAGAACAGCCCTTAGCTGAAAACAGCAGGGTGCAAATAGTGGTGTTTTATTTCAAAATGTTTCAAAACCAAATTTTGCGGAATGTTTTCTTTCGAGCATCTTGGGAGACCTCAAAACCCCTCCAAGATACTCAAAACAGCCTGCCCTATGCTCAGAAATAATTTTATACATTCTCACCCGCATTCTTTCAAATAAATGTTTTTCACATCATTAGGTGAAACTTTAGAAAGGGTCTCCCAGTCGATTTTGTGCTAAGCAGTTAGAATAAAATAGCCTATTTTAGTGCAAAGAAGTATCCTGTGTTCCTCTTATTTCCATCCTAGAAGATATCCCCAGTGATTCAGCTGTGGTATTAAAACACTGATTGATAGATTTATTATGTGCCATCAAGTCAGTAGATGGATTGTCAGCAGGACAATCTGCACCCATCCTGGTTAGTCCAACCTGGTTCTTCAGGTCTTCCATCTCTGCACTGATTACCATTGTGATTGAGTTCATCAGTTTTTCTGCTGGTGGTCCTGTGTTTCTTTTTCCTTCCTTCTAGCTTCCCCAACATTATAGACTTCTCCAGAGAGATAGATGTTTCTATAAGATGTTTGAAATATGAGAATTTGAGTCTGGTCATTTGTGCCTGGACTGAGAACAATGGATTGACATCGTTGGGTATATTTTGGTTACCCGCATGAAACATTTTATCGACTGTTCCACAATCATTGAGCTCTTCCATCCCTTATGCCAATAATATAATCAGTTTGATTTATTTGTGCCCCATCTGGTGAGGCGCTGTTTTGATTGTTAGAAAAGGCTGTTAGCAAAAAGAAATCACTGGAATTACAGAAATTGACAAATCATTTTCCTGCTTCACTGGCCGCATAGTCCAACTAGGTTTTCTTCCTTAACCCAAAGCTGCTTTTCCAAAAGGCAACTGGACTTCCTTGTTTGTTTGTTTTTCCTTGGAAGATGTTTCGCTTCTCATCCAAGAAGCTGCTTCACTGCTAAAGAACTGAGGAAACTTCTTGGATGAGAAGCAAAACGTTTTCAAGGAAAAAACCAAGAAAGTCCAGTTGCCCTTTGGAAAAGCAGCTTTGGGACAACCATGACTTGGATGAATGAAGATCTCCATAGACTTTTCTTCCTTAATATTTCCAGACTTGGCATTTCAATTTCTAAAGGCAAGCAGCAGATATTACTTGCATGTTCTGTCAATTTCAGATTAAGCTTGACCTTAAGACCTGCCTGCTCTTCTTATGCATCAGAGGTTGGAGCATAAATTTGGATAACTGGCATATTAAAGGGTTGTCCACAAAGTCTAACTGGTATTACTGTAGCCAAGTACAGTCCCTCCTGTATACTTTCTAACATGAAAGCAGCACCATTTCCTTTTTTGCTTTTCATCTCCTGACCAGTAAATCACGCAATCTTCTAACGGTTCATTTCAGCTGCTGATACCTAAGACATCAATGTGTCATCAGTTCATTCCATCTTTCGTTGTGTGGACATTTCCCATGCTGATGCTTCTTTCATTCCAATCCTCCACTGTACATTTTATTACTGCAGCTTCTGATATCTTGGGATCATCAGCAACTAGGATCCCAAAGGCTTTAACCTACCCAGATCATAAGTGCTATTAGTGCTTTTCTTGGGGAAATTCAAGAGTGGTTTACCATTACCTCACGCACAGTATGAAACAATGATTGCTGTTGTTCCTAAACGGTTTTTGATTTGCAGCATCTTATTTTGTTGATGTCCTATATAGGTGCTTTGTTGGTTTCTCAGGGGAACTTGGATGATCTTCACATCTTGCATGATCCTGCTAAGAATATATACTTTTTGCATTCGCATCTGACATTCTTCATCCCTCCCAAGAATAAAACTTAATGTTGTGATTCAGGGTCAGCCTGTGGGTTCGGCAGTTGGGTCGGACAATTCAGAGGAGGAGGAGGAGGGTGTTGGAGAGCTTGCTGAGAATAATATTGAGGCTCCACAGAGCCCTCAGCCAGGCCCCTCCCATCTGGTCACGACGCAGACCCAGCTGTGTGAGCCTGACAGCGTGGATGAAGATGACCCACAGCTGGCCCTGTTCAAGGACGCCCGATGCAGGAGGCAGTCAATCAGGAGTAAACAGAGGAAGGCAATGGGGCACCTCGGAAGGAGGCAGAGAGAAGCCACGCCCTCAACTGTTTAAAAGGGGAATGTGTGGGAGGGCTGGTTTGCTGAAGGCAACCGTTTGAATAGCTCCTGTTTCATGGTTCGTCTTTGCTCTCTTTGCTCTGTTTGCTGTTTTATGTTAATAAATTTGGCAGGCTTAGTTCCAGCCTCTTGCCTTGTAAAGGGGTTGTCCCTGCCTTTTCTGCACGGCCGGTAGCAGGCTGGTACAGAACACTTAATGGCCCCACCACAGTGAGGGAGCATAGCAGGACTTGAGGGGGAGTATTAAAGATAGGGAGACCCTAAATGAAATCACAATCATGTCCATGAAATGGGAATCAAGGAACGGCTCATGTGTAGATATTTTTTGACATTATGTAAAGAAGTGCTAGTTAGACTGTGCTTGTGACTACTAAAATGATAAACTAATCTATGTCACTGTTTCCACCCAAACAAAAGTTAATGTTTTCATTAGGATTTGGCAGAAAATAAATATATTTTAATTTTATATTTATATTTTGATATTTTAATTTTAATCATTACAATTTAATCTGCGTATACCAGGGTTTCTCCAACTTTGCAATGGTACAGTCTTGCTTGACCATGTTGCCTGGCCATTGCTAAGTGGCACAATCACATGACATCACATATAACAACTATGCCACTTAGCTGCAGAGTTTCCAAGCCCAATTGTGCATGTTAAGTGAGGACCATTTGAGGACCATCCAATATGCGGATGATACCCAGTTGTTCATCTCCACCCCGAGCCAACCCAGTGATGCCCTTGACGTGATGTCCCGGTGCTTGGAGGTGGTGCGGGTCTGGATGGGAAGGAACAGGCTCAGGCTTAACCCCTCCAAGACCGAGTGGCTGTGGATACCGGCATCTCGTATTGTCCAAGAAGTTCCATCTCTTTTGATGGGGGGGAGGTATTGCCCCCCTCAGAAAGGGCTCGCATCTTGGGTGTCCTCCTGGATTCATGGCTTAATTTGGAAGATCATCTAACAGCCATGACCAGGGGGGCCTTCGCACATGTTCACCTAGTGCGCCAGTTGCGCCCCTTTTGGGACCGAGATGCCCTATGCACGGTTACCCACACCCTCGTCACTTCTCGCCTGGATTACTGCAATGCTCTCTACATGGGACTGCCCTTAAAGTGCACCCGGAGGCTTCAACTGGTGCAAAATGTGGCCGCAGGGGTGCTTATGGGAGTATCTCGATACTCCCATGTTACACCACTCCTGAGTGAGCTGCATTGGCTTCTGGTTACCCTCCGAGTGCGATACAAGGTGCTGGTAATAACCTTTAAAGCCCTACATGGCTTAGGCCTGGGGTACTTGCGAGACCACCTGCTGCCATTGTCAACCTCCCATCGCCCGGTTTGCTCCCACAGAGTTGGCTTCCTCAGGGTGCCGTCGGCCAGGCAATGCCAGCTGGTGACCCCCAGGGGGAGAGCCTTCTCTGTGGGCACGCCGACCCTCTGGAATGAACTGCCCCCGGAGCTGCAGACGGCCCCTGACCTTCGGTCCTTCCGCCGTGACCTGAAGACCTGGTTGTTCCAACAAGCGGGCCTGGACTGACGTTTTTTAATTAGGCTTTTTACCAGGTTAAATTGTCTTGTAATTTTGCATTTATTGTTTAATTCTTTTTAAAATATTTTTATTCTATGTTTTTTTAATTTTTGTTGCTGTGAGCCGCCCTGAGTCCTCAGGGAGAAGGGTGGCATATAAATTTAATTAAATAAATAAATAAATAAATAATATGTGAATCCAACTAATTATGACTTGGTAACGATTTTAAAAATGGGGATTTACAATTAAATGGGTACTTAGCCTCACTCACTTAAAGAAAAGGCGGAAAAAATATTGGTAAATTATCAATTTATAAAGCTCGTTGTTCATAGGTTCACAGTAAAGGAAGCTGCTTTGTATTAAATTTAAGTAACTGAATTTAATAGCATAGCATATTTCGATAATCACAGATGTCTTTGAAAAGATTACTGTAGAGAAACCTAGGATGATAAGATAATTAATTATTTTTAATGAAGTCCAGTAACATTCTGTACTAAAATATTAGGTTGCCAGATGGGAACAAACAGGAATGATTTTCCTCTATTCCAACTTTTGAATTTTTTGTAGACATCTGACCTAATGTTTAGTTATGAAATGTATATGCAGCCCATCTCGCTATCGAAGTGACTCCAGGTGGCTCACAACAGGGTAAAAGCAAGAATATAAAAACCTTAAACATTAAAATTAACAGAGATTGGATAAAATTAGGAACCACTGTATGAGCAGAATGGATGGGATGGGATCTTCTTTCTTACTTCACTGGCTACCTCCAGCATGGAATGCTCCCATCCAGACCCCAAATTCTGGAAAATAGGATTTTGACCCTCTTCGTTTTGATTTAGCAGGGCTAGTAGAAGCTCCATAATTATTCCCTATTGGCTGCTCCAGTCAGTTGAGTTATCATGTGTTACAGTCAATAGGCCAGAAATACAGCTGGTTTTTCTGCTTTCCTTGTTTCACTGGACATGGCATTTCTCCTTTAGCTTCTGCTTTTTTTCCTCCGTAGCCACCTTAGGGGCAGTTTTTGCGGCAACATCTTGCATCAGTGCTGAGCTTCGAGACGCTCCAGAAGACCCCATGAACTACTTCATTGGAGGATGCGCATCGGGGGCAATGATAGGAGCCAGAAGTTAGTATTGGTCTTGCCGATGGTTTTTTGTTTTTACATTCTCGGGATATTTTGAAATTTGAACTGAATAATTATAACATATAATGTATAGTCTATGATCTAACCAATGTTTGTTTTCTCCCTCTTCAGCTAACAGTTTTGTTATCGGCAGTTCAGCTTGCGTTGGTCTTGGTGCGTTAGGAGCTTTTGTCAAGGTGGCCAGGCAGCAAGGCTGGAGATTTTTGTTACCTCCTGAAAAATAACTTGGACTTCCTAATTCTAAAAGCAGACATCCTTCTCTGTCTTCTTTTATCATATATAAAAGCATTGTCGTTATGTACAATTGCTAGTCACTAATTGAAGCTCATCGTGCTTCCAAACGATATAAATATTTAGTAATAATTGAAGGATGTTGACATAACTTGTACATATGATGAAGTGGTGATTTCACTGAATTGTCTGTTCTGAGAGGAACTTACATCCAAATAAATAATTGTGTTTGGGTAGCTTATTGTTCATTTTTATGCTTAGTTTTCCCCCCTAAAAATGGCTTCCTTGGGACTGAGCTGGATGGCAATACTGGAAATACTAAACTTGAAAGGGGTTTTACTGGATTGGAGCAAGAGTCAATTGATTCTGCCTTTGTTTCCAATAGGTGCTACTCCCATGTGTTTCCAGAAGGCTCACAATAAGACACTCATCCATAGAGACAGTTCCTGTATCTATACAGTCTGCAATAAATTATAGAAGCAAAAATGCAGAATGGTCATATAAAAAAATATATTTTCGTATTCTGAAAGCTGGGTATTTCAGGCAAAGTTTTGCTAGTACAGATACACCTCAAGTTGTGACTTAGCAACCATTCAGAGTTACGATGGTTCTTTCTGGGGGTACTTACAATCCAGTTCCAAGGTTGCACCAACTGTCCCCCGCCCACAGTCAGATGACTGCATGTCAGATGATCACCTGGCCCTCATTTATGGCTTTTTACAGCATCCCATGGTGATGTGACTTCATTTTTTGACAGTTTTTCTGAAAACCAGCATTTACGTCCAGTTTTTGGAAAAAACGGCCCAGAGGAAACCATTGGTTTGCTTAACAATCACAGCATTCAGTTAATGACCACCACAAATAAGGTTGTAGAATTAGGCCACTCACATGGGCGACCTGATTTACAACCATGATGACTTACAACTGTGATGTGCTGGCTTCTGTTACAGTGTAAATCAAGGACTACCTCTATCCTTAAGTACAATGCTCTCACCAATAGTTTCAAGCATTTATCAATCTGTCAAAGTTATTTAGCTGTCCATCTCAAGCATGCAATTCTGGGTGATGTACAATAGAAACAAACCAATGCAAACACATCTTAAATAATCATTGCAATCAGATAAACATGCATTTACCTCCCTCTTTGAGGCAGATGGGCAGTTGAGAAATGTGAAAAATAAATAAAGCATAATTTAATGAAGCCAGAAGGGAATATTTAAAAACCTCAAATGCAATAAAGCCATCTCATTGGCTGTTTCCAAAGAAACCCCAGGACTACGGTCTTGAGAGATTTCCAGAAGGTCGAAAGGATTAAGGTGAGGCTCGCCTTGTGGGCAGGAGGGTGATATTCCAAAGAGTGGGTGCTATGGCAGAAAAGGCTCTCTTCCTGGGTCTTGTCAAATGGAACTCCTTAGCTACAGACTCGTAACACGCCCCTGCTGCCTAGCCTGATATAATTGGGAAGAGGTGGTCTCTCAAATACCCTGGCACGACAAAATTATTTTGAAAGATAATTTACATAATAGATTTTGTTAAAATACCCTTTTCCACTTCTGTTTATATTGTCCATATCTGGCATAAGGATATAATTTAGGTTCTTGATATAATTATTTCTGAATGCCTGCTGTTAAAAGAAGCCTCAAAATACATCTTATCCTACCTGGTGAAGCCAGTCAGACTTTTGGATTCCAAAGAATTTTGGATCATATAACAGCAGGTCTGATCAGTATAGCAAAAGTATTTTTTTTTAATTTTAATTCCATTTATATCCCGCCCTTCTCCGAAGACTCAGGGCGGCTTTACAAACTTAGCAGTAGCCTTCATTCTATGTATATGCCTGCTTATTAGGGCTTTCACACACACCCCAAGCGGCATTATTACAAAGTCAGCTTAATTGCCCCCAACAATCTGGGTCCTCATTTTACCTACCTCGGAAGGATGGAAGGCTGAGTCAACCTTGAGCCTGGTGGGATGCCAACCTGCACTAATTGCAGGCAGCTGGTGTTACTTAAGGAGGCATTAGCCCACTGCTCCACCAAGGAAGATGGGGTAAAGCTGACCATGAATAAGAGAGAACCCATATTAAGGCCTATGCTGTGGTAAAGGCAGCAAAGGTGTACTTTGTTTCCGCCATTATATCCACAGCAGTTTGTCCAGGCGGCCTGAGTGAAGTTGTGATACATCTCATGAGGAAGATATCTTTGTTCCAGTATTTGAGGGGCTGCCACAGAGAAGAGGTGGTCAACTTATTTTCAAAAGAACCAGAAGGCAAGACAAGAAGCAACGGATGGAAACTAATCAAGGAGAGAAGCAACCTGGAACTAAGGAGAAATTTCCTGACAGGACAATTCATCAATGGAACAACTTGCCTCCAGAAGCTGTGAATGCTCTTAACGCTGGAAGTTTCTAAGAAGAGATTGGACCACCATTTGTCTGAAATGGTATATAAGGCTTCCTGCCTGAGCAGGAAAGTTAGAAGAGCTCCAAGGTCCTTTCCAACTCTTGTTATTCTGTTCTGTTTGTTATCGCCTGTAACTTTTGCTAATATACAGATCAATGTTACATTTGCTGTGCTTTGGATTCCATTGTTGGAGCCCTTAGTTGTCTCCTTTCCATGCATTGTCAATAGGCACCAATTTATACAAGCCAGAAATGTGGTCAGGAGTCTTGATAGCCTGACACTGATCACCTGCTCAGCCCTCATCCTTGTCTGAAGGAGCCAAGGGAGGCGTTATTTGGCCCAGTGACCAAAGCATCAGTGGAGAAAGGAGTAACCCTCTAAAGCAGGCATGTCAAACTTATGACGTGACGTGATGTCGTGCGACGTATTGCGACTTTTTCCCCATTGCCGGCGATGGCGAGGGCGTGATTTTGTTGTGATGCATCCGGCCCGTGGGCTGGCAGTTTGACATGCCTGCTCTAAAG
This sequence comes from Vipera berus, assembly GCF_964194415.1. NCBI lineage: Eukaryota > Metazoa > Chordata > Lepidosauria > Squamata > Viperidae > Vipera > Vipera berus. Next base: position 17,188,957 of record NC_138202.1, read on the forward strand.
TAATTGTAATGAAACATTTAAAGCAAAAGTCCTGCCTGGGTACAGCTGGTCTTCAGTTTGTGCTCTTCTTAAGCCAGATGGCTGATATCTTCAATGTCAAGGTTTGATTAAATATGTTATCTAAACCCATTACAATCTCACCTCACCTCAGGTCTGGTTCTGGTTCTAGAATCATCCAATTAGACAAACTACTGTGGACGTTAGACAAGGAAGGTGTCCTTCTTTGGTTCTGCTGCATTTGATGCATTCATGGTATCCTTCTGAAAAGCTTGACAGACATGGGCTTAGAAGGTAGCATTTTCCAGTGACTCCAGACCTTGTGTGGAAATTGGTTTTAGTAGGGGATGCTGGGATTTTTCAGAGTTTGATTTTTGTCTTCCCTATATGGAAAGGCCAAGCTGAAACTCAAACCCAGCTGGTGAAGATCTTCCTGTTTACCATTGCATTCGCCCCATAGGTATTGTACTTTTTACTTGAATAATGTATCTGCCACCAGATACATTATTTTACTGGATAAATCTTATGTAACTTTTTCTTCTTTTAAAATATTTTAATTTTATATTACATGCCAGCCACATGACCTTGGAAGCATCTTCAGACAAGTGTTTGGCTCCATCTGTTAGGAAACAGAGATGAGCACCACCCCCTAGAGTTGGAGATGATTGTACAGGGGAAACCTTTACCTTTTTACCTTTTACTAGTTTTAACTTTTTTTTTATAATCCCATTTATATCCCGCCCTTCTCCGAAGACTCAGGGCAGCTTACAATCTAAAGCACAAATCAATGTGCTAGCTGTCCTGAGTATATTGGTTTATATAAATTAGATACCTATCAAAATGTGACTGACGTTTGTGATTTAGCCAGTGGTATAGTCCTAGTCATTCTGGTTTATAAGCCATGGTTTGTGGCTTATCACAGTATGCAAATTAGCATTTTACTTAAACTAACATGCTGCTTCAACCCAATAGGGCCCTAAGTGATTTATTCAACAAAGCGTGATTAAACCACAGCTTAACATGACAAGTGATCCTTCTTTGGGGCTTCTTTTAATAGCAAACCCATTCAGAGTGACTTCCAAGTTTGCATTTAAGGAAATAAAAATAGTTAACTGCAATGTGCAACAGCCTTTGTGTTGTGTATGAGATGCAAGTCTCTTGATAATTCTGAAAAAGACCCTTCAGTCTTTCTGCTTCAGTTGAATCTTTAAAGTCAGCTGCTTTAAGTCTACATTTCCTGTTAGAAAAACTACTGCAGTGTTGAAACTTTTGGAAAAAGGTCACCATGACATACTTTTGATACAGCAGTTATGAAAACAGCATTCCCTTCTCCTTGAGCTGGAAAACAAGGCTAGAAAAGTCACAGTGGGAGTCCCTTCTGGCAATTAGTGACACCACTTGGAAGCGTGCTACTCACATGCCGTCTCTCCTGTGGCAGATTGGCATCTATTTTAGGATTTCGTTTATTCAAGATGTATGACACACGGAGGTTGGAATTTCTATGGGACATAACCTAGAGGTCATTTCTGACTTTGAATAAAGAGGTAAAAGATGCCTCCAATGGACTGCTGACACCAACGTTATATCCCTCCTGCCTGAAATTTGGAGTCTCCTTTGCATGGGCCTTCTTTTTCTTCATTGGTACACTGATAACTTAAAATCTTATAATTGGAAGGAGCCTGGTAATGTCTTTCCCATCTAAAAAAAAGGTAAAGGTTCCCCCGCACATGCGTGCTAGTCGTTTCTGACTCTAGGGGCCGGTGCTTATCTCCGTTTCAAAGCTGAAGAGCCAGCGTTTGTCCGAGGACGTCTCCGTGGTCATGTGGCCGGCATGACTAGACGCCAAAGGCGCACGGAGCACTGTTACCTTCCCACCGTAGTGGTCCCTATTTTTCTACTTGCATTTTTACGTGCTTTCGAACTGCTAGTTGGCAGAAGCTGGGACGAGTAACAAGCGCTCACTCTGCTACGCGGTACTCGGGATTTGACCTGCCAAACTGCCGATCTTCTGATCGACAAGCTCAGCGTCCTAACCCACTGAGCCAACGCATCCCTTTCCCATCTAGCAAACATTAAAAACCAGGAACTTTCATGAACTGTAGGTTATACCAACATGGTCAGTTTGCATCATCTGTATTTTGGGTTGAAGGGCCGATCGCTTAACTATAGTTTGAAACAAAATTTTCTAAAACTGGCTCACTGTATTATGTGGACCAGGTTAAACTCAGGACAATCTTGGCTTCCAGGCAGGTAGGCAAGAATGGTTTGCAGTGATTGCAAAACTGGGTCATTTCCAGGTACAATAACTTTTTTTTTGTCTTCATATAAACACACTGGCAGGTAAATATGTGAGAAGTAGGAAGGAATGGGCTTAATCTTTCCCTAGTATGTGTACTGTGGCTCTGACAACACCTGTTACTTGACTTTTTTTACCCGGATTACAGTAACATACTCCTCTCACACACACACACACACACGTGCAAAATTCAGGAAGTGTCAAGTCGGCCAGCCATTGCACACATGACTGGGATGCTGACCAAAACAGCCGTAAATAAAACAGAGGGGTTAGCTTCTATTGGCTCTGCCATTCGGTCTGGCATTATGGCTAATCAACCCATGGTTAATACCAGCTGAGTGTGCTTTATGAGCATCATGACTGATTTTGAAACTGCAGCCACTTACTAAAAGGGTTTTCCCCTCTCCACACAAAGTATTTAATGCACTCAGTTTGGCCTCAGTATGATGTAAAAAATAAAGTCAGGAAAGTTGAGTTTGTTTTAGGGTAGTAAACCATCATTTAAAACCAAATTTGTTCTTGGTTTGTGGCCTGGAAAAGTGACTTAGCATAGTATGTCTTACTGAAATTTTCACAGATGCCAGAAAGAGCAGCTTAACAAAAAGGGTATTTGAAATTGAGCCAACAGCAATTACTTATCTATTACACTGATTGGTTTGATCAACAAACCATGCTTAAATGATGCCATCATTTAGCGCCTTCAAACAAGAGGAAATTCCCTTTGACACAGAGAATGCCTCTCATGTCACGTAAGACGGTATCTTTTATGAATCTCTTCTATTAGATGACCGTGAAAGTGTTCTCTACTCGTATGCCATCTCCCCAAAAGTGATTAAACAAATAACTTGTTCCATACACATCATAATCTAGGTAGTTTACTGATGTTGCCTAGTTGGGTAATGAAAAATTGGCAGGTAAACAGTTAAGCTCAGAGAACAGAGAGAACTTCTCAGAGCTACAGATAATCAACTCCTAAAGTATATTTAGCACATTCCAATATATGCTCACTATTGGGGTGTGTGTGTGTGTGTGTGTACTCAGTCCTATCCCTGGCTCAATCCTCTGGGCAGAGCTGTTAAGGAAGAGGAAATTGCATCAGCTCTATTTGCCTTGAAAAGAGAGAGGTCTGCTGCAAGATTGAATTGGGCAAGAACCTTTGGTGTGTGGTGATAAGCAAGCATAATGTAGGTGATAATCATAATGTGTTTTGTGCAACTGTTCCTGCTTTCAGTGACTGCCAGTAGATATAGTTGGGTGGCAATATAAGAGGATCAGAAAATTTTCTCTGATGGAGAAAGTTCTGGAGTCTTTCCAAGATGAGCTTCTGTGGAAGCAAGCAAGTCTTTTTTGCTTGAACATGTCTGCAAATTCCAGTCCTCTTTACTCTGTGATCAGTTTCATATTCTAGGGGGAAACTCTGCAAAACGCTCATGTTATCAAACATTTCAAAGGAATGACTTGACTCACATGTCAGAACATAGCTGGTTAATTGTGGTTTATTGAGTAAACCAGCATGGCTGAGTTCACACAGCATGGCTGAGTTCACACAGCATGGCAAGCAAAAGTACGTCTTCCCTACGACCCCAGCAAGTATGGTTTGTAAACATAGAGTAACCCCTTCTTGTGTTGTGGTGCACCCAGCTAAGTGTGATGCAGAAAACCATGTCCCACTGATTATATCCTTCAGCTTAGCCTTGGACAAGAAACAAACCACTAGTTCCAACCCAAAATGGACTGACTTGCAAGAATTCTTCAAACTTTCCTCCAGCTCCACTAGCCACGTTCCCTAGTCAAGGATAATGTAATTAAATAAATAAATAAATAAATAAATAAATAAATAAATAAATAAATAAACTTGTTAATAATCTTCATTAACAAAGCAGACGAGTCTCCAGCACTTGGCCCGACAGCGGGGATTTCATAAAACCGAGGAACAGCTTCGCGGCCGCCGCCATATTTTCCCCCAAATCCGGACACTCTTCTGTGGCGCCGATGTGAGTTTTTTTTCCATAATGTGGCAGGTTGTTCTTAAGAGGGTCTCAACATTTTGAAAAGAGACCCGGATGCGTGGGAACAGAGACAGCGCTTGCTCCCCTGAACATCTGGTCTCGGACTAGGGGCCAATCCCATTTTCTTAAAGGACGTGATGATCGGAGGGTCCATGCGGCTTCGGGACAGAGGCGCTCTGCTTATCCTCAGAGGTTCCTCGCCATCGCCTCCTGCGTCCTAGCGCCGCGGCTCCATTCGAGCCCTGCAATCCTCCCGCTTGCGCCAGGCGGAGGCGGAGGCGCGTTGGGGGCCACAGCCGCGCCGCTGAGAGATTGCCCGCGATCGCCGCCCTCGTGTTCCCGCCCGCCGCGCGTGGCCAATGACGGGCCGGAATATCGGATTATTCTCCCCGCGCTAGCCAAGTCGGGATCCCGGTCGCCAAGCAAGTAGAAGAGCAAGAGAAGGAAGACGTCGGCAATCGACCCTACGGCGGCGGCTGCTGCGGCGATCTAGCAGATCGCTCCGGAGAGCCGGAGAGGCGTCGGCTGGTCCACGTGGAAACCGCGGAGCGCAGGGCGCGACTGAAAAGCCTGGCAGGAAGGCACGCCGGCGGGACCCGCGAAACCCGTAGCAACCAGGCCAGCCGCGGAGCGTGATCAGCGCTCTCCCCCCCAACAGGCATCCCGCTAGATCTGTGTGGGCCGCCCCCATCCCACCCTAGAAAAGGCGAAGGGAAGCCAACCCAACCACGTCCCCTCTTTTCCCAGCCCCGTGGCTGCCGTGCGGGACCCCCAGGCCCTTCCACACGTTGGCTAAGGCAAGTGGCGATATGCGGGGCGGAGGGAGGGGATGCGGGGAATGTTTCGTCCCGGGTATTGGGAACGGGCATCGCGCGTTGGCATTGGCCCAAGAGCGATTGTACTGGGCTGCGAAGCCAGGGTGAGACTCCATATGGAATAGGAGGGTGAGGCTGGGTTAGGAAAAAAAAAGGGGGAGGACAGGTAAGGCTGTGGGGCCGCCTGCTTGCCTTTCTCTCTCCAGCCACGCGAACTGCCTTCGGAGAAGCCCCGGAATGGCGAAGGCAGGCGGCACCAGAGCTGCCCCCCCCCCCGCAAATAATAGAATTCCTTTCCCGAGAGAAAGTGGAACTGGGTTTTGCACACGCTTCCTTGAGGCACGCGGAGGAATTTCGCCCGTCCCCTCTCCTTAGATTTAGGCCAGCCCGTCCTCTGCTGCAACTGGGTTTTTGTATGTGCGTAGTAACCCCCCCCTGGGGGGGGGCTTCCTCTACATCGGACGCCGGTGAGCCCGGATAGCTTGGCCTGCAAGGCTGGTGGGGTTTCCTATCTAACGTGGACTCTTTCAGGATGTGTGTGTGTGTGTGTGCGCGCGCGCGCCCTGTGCGGGCTGGCGCGCGCGTTCCTCTTTTTATAACGTACGAGGGTAGGTGACTGCAGTTCCTTGTCCTCTTGCCGTTATGTCCACCTTCTTCCATCCCTTGTTAAAGACTACACGATGATAAGCAGTGCGGAATTGGATTTCTGGTCTGTCTGTTCTCACAGTGGCCAATCCAACTGTCCAAGGAAGCCTACTAATCTCCCTAGCAGGTGGCCTTTTGGAAGCAGTCACCCTGCCACCAACGCTGCTAGCCATTCATCTGTCTGTCTGTCTGTCTGTCTGTCTGTCTATCTATCTATCTATCTATCTATCTATCTATCTATCTATCTATCTATCTATCTATCTATCTATCTATCTATCTATCTATCTATCTATCTATCTATCTAGATTTGTACACCGCCCTTTCCCGAAGGACTCAGGGCGGTTTACAGGGTAATTAAAACAAGAAATACAAAAGTGCTTTCTGTTAATTTGAAGTTTTAGTGCAGCCAACGCTGTGTTTCTATACTCTTGACTTCCCCAACCTGGTCTTCTCCATATGTGTAAGCTTGCAACTCCCATGATTCTTAGCCAGGTTGTAGAAATTTGGTCTGCACACATTGTTGACGGCCCTCCAAGCTTATTCCCAGACCAGCAAAGGAGCCTCCATTGACATTTCTCCACCTGGCATCTGTCTTAAGGAGACACCTCCATGTAGGTAGTTCTCGATTTACAACCTGCTTTGTAAAAGGTGCCTCATGACTGGTCCTCACCCTTCCACATGCCACAAAATCCCCACAGTTATGTGATCAAAATTCAGGTGCTTGGCTGTTTCTAGCATCCTGGGGTCACATGATCACCATTTGCGACATTTCCAGCTGGCTTCTGACAAAGTCAATCAGGGAAGCCGGATTCAATTAATGACCGCATGATTCACTTAACAATTGCAGTTATTCACTTAACAGCTATGACAAAAAAGAGCTGTACAATCGAGTGTGACTCAGTTAACAACCACTTTGCTTAGCAACAGAAATTCTAGTCATAAGCTGAGGACTACCCGTATAGCTCTCAACAGGAAAGCACCAAATTAGAGATGTTTCATCTGTTTTCCAAGGCATTTCCAGCAGTAGGAACTGATGCTCCTCGACTGGGTGACTCCTAAGACTGAACAGAGGCAACCCAGCAAACAGGGCTTCTACTGGCAGCTTGTACAACTCTTCTGATTCAACAAAATGGTCTTACTTGGGACGGATTGTGATACTTTTGGCAAGCAAAACAGGCTCTCCATCACTGAACAAGCACAGTATCAGCACCTGAACAGGGACAAGCAGCCTTTTAGAAGCCAGAAGATTTTTTTTCCCCTGTTTTTTAAAAAGTTGCAAAGGTTTGCAGGAAACTGAGCAGTGATGTAATGCTATTACGGAGAAGCCAGGCTTCCCCCTCCCCTTGCTTTTGGGAAAGTGGGGTTTTTGTCTCCTTCCTTAACATGTACGTTATATATTTTTTCATACAACCATGCCCAGTTCTCAACATCTGCCAAAGCACGTCCTTGCAGTTTTCTTGGCAAGGTTTTTCAGAAGTGGTTTGTCATTGCCTCCTTCCTGGGGGTCAGAGGAAGCGGCCGGCCCGAGGTCACCCCTGGTCACTCAAGGCGAGACTAAAATTCACAATCAGTTTCTATTCTGATGCCTTAATCCAGTGATGGCGAGCCTTTTAGAGACCGAGTGCCCAAACTGCAACCCAAAACCCACTTACGTATCGTTGGGTGCCAGATGGGCGTGGCCCATTGGGTGGGCGTGGCTGCGGTGGTAATAGCAGACTGGGTGGGACTAAAATGTTCAATCAATTCCTACTTGGCGAGATCTTTTTTTTCCCCATGAGAAGTTGTAATTGGTTGATTGAACCTTTTTTTTTTTGCACACGGCGGCGGAGGCCTAAAGCGAAAAGTTTTTATAAAACCCAGCTGAAGGCTTAGGACTGGGGTGATGGCGCGCGTGCCCACAGAGAGGGCTCTGTGTGCAACCTGTGGCACATGTGCCATAGGTTTGCCACCATGGCCTTAATCATTACGCCCAACTGGGTCTCGGAACAAGTACATTAAACTTATCAAAACTACCTAGAATCCATTCTTTGGAGCTTTGTCACCAACACGTTATCCACCCCTGTTCAGCTAAAATGCAGATTGTAACTGCAAACATATAGGGACACGAATGGGCTTTAAAAGGAGCCTCTAAAACAGGATTCCCCAACCTTGGCTCCTTTAAGACCTGTGAACTTCAACTCCCAGAATTCCCCAGTCAGCCAGGCTAGCTGGGGAATTCCGAGAGTTGAAATCCATGCATTTTAAAGTTGCCAAGTTTGGGAAACCCTGCTCCAAATCTATGTCTCAATGTTGCCTGCCCTGGCCATCAAATCTTTTCCCATCTTCCAGTGAAGAACGCTTTCCAGCCCTGTGGACTGAAACTTTGAGCTGCAGCTGCACAGAGGCGCCTAAGAACCATGGGCATAGCCATTGAGTTATATTTGCTGTAATAATAGATTTGGCTGTGTTCTGCAAAACGATACAAGGCTCTGGATCATTTCAGTAACCAAAGATAGTCTTCCACTCTCTGAGTAGAGTTCCTGTTTGGGCTGTTTCAGTCTGACCGGGAGGGTCAGAAATTGATGCGGCAAGGGGGGGAGGGTTGTATCCAGACAGAGTGAGTTGGCCTGGTTTGGCAAAGCAGGAGTAAATGCCTGCTTCTGTGTTTATTTATTTATTTTTAGAGTGGAAATGTGAAGTGGGCCTTGAGCCAAGTGGGTGTGGGTGTTACATTTCAAGTCTGTTAAAGGCTGCCTTTGGCAAGGGATTTGCTAGTGATTTTTACAAAAAGAACTGGCAAGCTCTGGCAGCTCTGAGCGTCTTATACTGTAATTTTAGATCCCAGGGTCTCTCTCTCTCTCTCTCTCTCTCTCTCTCTCTCTCTCTCTCTCTCTCTCTCTCTCTCTCTCTCTCTCTCTCTGTGTGTGTGTGTGTGTGTCTGTGTGTGTGTGTGTGTGTGTGTGTTTGTGTGGATATCATATTCACATGCTCACAAGTGCCCTTTGTACATCATTCTTTGCTGTTGAAGAATTCCTTTCCTTTCCTTTCCTTTCCTTTCCTTTCCTTTCCTTCTCCTTTCCTTTCCTTTCCCCTTCCCTTCCTTTCCCCTTCCCTTCCCTTCCCTTCCCCTTTCCCCTTCCCTTTCCTCCTTTCCTTTCCATTCTCTTCCTTTCCTCTTTCCTCTCCTTTCCCCCTTTCCTTCCCTTTCCCCTTCCCTTTCCCCTTCCCTTCCCTTTCCCCTTCCCTTTCCTCTTCCCTTCCCTTTCCCCTTTCCTTTCCTTTCCCCTTTCCTTCCCTTTCCCTCTTCCCTTCCCTTTCCCCTTTCCTTTCCTTTCCTCTTTCCTTCCCTTCCTCTTCCCTTTCCTTTCCCCTTTCCTTTCCTTTCCTTTCCTTTCCTTTCCTTTCCTTTCCTTTCCTTTCCTTTCCTTTCCTTCTTTCCCTTCCCCTTCCCCTTTCCCCTCCCTTTCCCCTTTCCCCTTCCCTTCCCTTTCCCCTTTCCTTTCCTTTCCTTTCCCCTTTCCTTTCCTTTCCTTTCCTTTCCTTTCCTTTCCTTTCCTTTCCTCTTTCCTCTCCTTTCCCCTTTCCTTCCCTTTCCCCTTCCCTTCCCTTTCCCCTTCCCTTTCCTTTCCTTTCCCCTCCCCTTTCCCTTTCCTTTCTTTTCCCCTTTCCTTTCCCCTTTCCCCTTTCCCCTTTCCTTTCCTTTCCTCTTTCCTTCCCTTTCCTCTTCCCTTTCCTTTCCCCTACTCGAGTTCCTTTCCTTTCCTTTCCTTTCCCCTTCCCCTTCCCCTTTCCCCTTCCCCTTTTCCCTTTCCCCTTCCCTTCCCTTTCCCCTTTCCTTTCCTTTCCCCTTTCCTTTCCTTTCCTTTCCTTTCCTTTCCTTTCCTCTTTCTCTCCTTTCCCCTTTCCTTCCCTTTCCCCTTCCCTTCCCTTTCCCCTTCCCTTTCCTTTCCTTTCCCCTCCCCTTTCCCTTTCCTTTCTTTTCCCCTTTCCTTTCCCCTTTCCCCTTTCCCCCTTTCCTTTCCTTTCCTCTTTCCTTCCCTTTCCTCTTCCCTTTCCTTTCCC